>NC_055973.1:16149269-16474269 GCF_018492685.1 Alosa sapidissima | reverse complement strand
TCTGGGGTCCTAGTGTAAGCCAGTCTATCTGCCACACAGGCCTACCCACCAGCCATAGTCTACTGTCTGTCTGCTCAGGTCTGCACTTATTTTCAGATAATGGCCAGCGGCGGACAATTCATTATCCCTTAATAACTGAATAGAATACTACTTTGTTATTTCAACTACAAGGTTATCAAAACGTATGAGTCAACCGCAACCATTTATCTGGTATGGGCTGGGACTTGTACAATGACAGACACAGAGGAGACGACTTAGTTTACAAGAAAGATGTGTTTTGCTGTACTTTGGAAATTATTCGGTAAGAGCTTTATGTAGGCTACAAGCTGCTGTGATTGGTTCCTGGTGTTTGGTGATTTGGAAATCGACTCAAATGATAGCACTGCCAGACAGATCATGCTGAGCAAACCAAATGTGTTCACAGATTCGTTTGGGTTCACCCAGGCTATGTTATTATTGGTGAAAACCTTTGTAGAAGACTGAGGATGACCTACTGGTGTTGCTCTGCATTTGATGGAGATGAGCAAGGTTTTTTTTATATCTGCTTTTCGTAATTTTGTAAAAACCTAAAAGAAAAAAACATCAGATAAAGCTTTATCAAAGTTTATCACATTCGCCCATAACCTTTACACAATTTACAGCAAGCTCAGCACCTACTGGGAGTCATGACAAAATGTAACCTTTCACCTAGTGTCCACACACACACACAGTTTATGGTTTGGCAACATTTGGAAAGGTAGACAACTCACACAGACACACACACACACACACACACACACACACACGCCCACACCCACACACACACACACACACACACACAGACACACAGACACACTCACACACACCTTATTCTTAAGGATTGCTTGGTATCACTATAACCATTTAGGAGAGATTAAAACTATATTGTGAAGCTTAGGCACTATACAATGTCCCAAAAAATTAACTTGTAACTTGAGTGTGTAATGAAAATGTGATGTGTTCGGTACTAGCATGAGAAAAGTTGTTTGATTTAGCTGGTGTGATGTATTTGTATTGCTAAATCTCTTCCACTTATTGTGTCGATTGTGTCATGATATGTAGTTTTATTGTCTTTAACCTCGATTGTATTCTGACCCCGCTGATGATGCTGGCACATAAATTCAAAAGCTTCTTATAAAGATCAAGCGTGACGTGTTACCATGATGTCATGATGTCTCATAAATACCATGTGAGCAAATGACGGAGGGACTAAAAGGGATTTGGCCAGAGTGTGTGAATAATAAAATGAAAAGGGGTATTGATTATCGCTGCTCACACAGCGGCAGGGGCTTTGTATTGGCTTCTTCATAATGGTGGCACCAATCTCCTGCATTCCATTTGGGACTTTTCACGCAGATAGTATGTCGATCACGCAATTACACCTCAGTCCACAGAGTGGAACTGCAGCCCCTCTGACTTCATAGCCATTACTTCTCTTTTATGTGAAAGTGGAAGAGATGAAAGAGATGGGCCGGCAGAAGCACTAAAGAAAGAGGGAGAGAAGAGTAGATGTTGTTCTCCACCCCATTACCTCCATGTAGAGCTAAGAGCAGCCACCCAGAAACCGGTGATGAATGCATAGAGACGATGATGGAGAGTCCCATCACCGTTAAATTGGCATGTTAATTCACAACAGTCACGCCAGCGTGTGCAGTTAGACCACTTTATTTCATCTGTACAGCTATGTGATTCAGACAGGAGACACACAAATAAAAAAGAGACAAATGAGTACAAAAGAGGTATGTGGACCTACAAGCACAAATTAGAATGAACTCGGTGTCACTAACAACCATGAGAGAGATCTGTACAGGCAACAGAGGAGCAGAATGGGCTGTCATGACTGATTATGTGTAAAAAGTGACAGTTTTGGTTAGAACATTTGAGAGTGTGGAATATCGCAGTTATATTCAACCGTTACCAGGGTAACAGTAATGCTTTGTTTTAATTGGCAGTTTTATTAAATGTGGACCTTTGTGTTTTGTGTGTTTCAATTAATTTCAACATGCAGCAGTTAAGGAGAGAGTGTCTGTGAAGGTGAAGAGAAAAGGGCCAGATAAATAGATAAATGATCAGGGCAAAGTACTGAGGGATGAGAGCTGTGTTTGTGTGCATGTGCCTGTGTACATACATGCACATGTCTATGTTTCACTATCCGAGTGGACGCCTGCAGACATGCACATGTCTGGAGTCTCAGCGGATGGAGTCAGGTGGGGAACATAGCCAAACAAGAAGAAGAGGACTCAGCAGGAGCAGAACCGGGACCAAGCAGAACAGGACCAAAACCAGAACAGATACAAGGAGAACGGAGGGGGCAGAACCGAAGATGTCTCAATCAGTCGATCAGTCTGTAGGCAGCTCAGTATCCCATGAATCCCCCGTACCTCTTCTCCATGTCTGGCTCTTGCTCTTCCGGCGCCCCCTCCTCCTCCTCCGCACCGACCTCCTCCTCCACCCCCTCCTCGGGCCCAGCTGAGCGCCTCATGAACCCCCCGTAGCGCTTGCTTTCCTCCAGCCACTCGGGCCAGCCCACTCGCCGCATGAAGCCGCCGTAGCGCTTCTGCAGGGGTCGGGCCCCCCCGCTCAGAGAGTCATACACGCCGGCCCTCCGCATGAACCCCCCGTAGCGCTTGGCCATGCTCCCGCCGCCTGCCTCATCCGCGCCCTTGGCGGCGAGCAGCTCCCTCAGCAGGCTGAGAGCGTCCACTGTGCCCTTCTCGCTGTCGCCCCGCTCCGTGCGAAACGTCAGGATCTCTCGGCCGTGGTCAACGTCATCGTTGATGACGTCACTGGCTGACAGACCGTACGTCTCGTCGCTCTTCTTCATGAACCCGCCGTAGCGTTTCATGAACCCGCCGTAACGCTTCATGAACCCGCCGTAACGCTTCATGAAGCCGCCGTACTTCTTTGCCAGTTGGTGCTGGGCGGAATCCTGCGGCTCTGTCTCGACAGGCAGGTCCTCGCTCTCAGTGGCAGCTGTGCTGGAGCTCTGCAGGAGGTCTCGGCATGGACCCCATGAGCTGCCGCCGGAGAAGTCAGCCTCGCACTGCCACATGCACATCTGGGGTGGAGGTGGGGGAGGGGGAAGCACACAACGGGCCAATGAAAATGAGGGTCATTACAGCTGATGTGCCTTGTTTTTCAGGCTGTGGCTATGATCTGACCGTACACACATCACTGTGCACATCAAAGGCTTTTAAGGCCCTGGCTCTCATTTGTGCACACACACACACACACATACACACTGATGGTTTAATAGACACACACCCACACGCACACACTGATGCTTTAATAGACACACACACACAAACACTGAAGCTTTAATACACACAAACACTTTAACTTTAACAGTCTCTCTATCTCTCTCTCTCTCTCACACACACACACACACAGAAGTAAATCTATATTCATTCTAGTGTTTTAAACCACTCAGAGGGGAACCCAGAGACCCCAAATATATGCAATTACTGCCATTTAGAGCACAGAACAGGAAACAGGGAGCACTGGATACCGGAGTGTTTTGACATATGACCATTAGAGCATGTGTGAGTGTGTGTGTGAACATTGTGTTCACACTACCCAGTGACTCTGTAAGCACTTTTCTGTTGTATGTTACTGCAACCTACTGGCACAAAGTAAAACTAAGGAGACAGTCCCTTTCTTTCTTTCTTTCTTTCTTTCTTTCTTTCTTTCTCTCTCTCTCTCTCTCTCCTTTTCACTTACTCTCTCTCTCTCTCACACACACACACACACACACACTGGGGGCCACCACATTAAAATATCAAATTGGAGTTTATGCACAGATCAAAGCATCATCAAAATGATTTGCGTTGCCTGACTCTAAGTCACATTTGATCATTTGATTTATGCTAATATCACCAGCCTGTTTCATATTTAAATCAGTTTACTTTCAATGCAACATAGACATCATGGTCATTCTGATGTTTGTGTGTATAGGCTACTCTTATTCAGGACCCAGATCTTTCTGTTGCAAAACATTATTTGCAAGATAAATCCTACTACTTAAATCCCATTAAAGGTTTATGCATTATAAATCCATTATAAATCCATCACAGTCATTGATCTAGACATTTTCCACTGCATTTAAGCATGAAAGACAGATAAGGAATAAAAAAATAACTAAACATAACTGTTGAAAATAAAATGTTTTAATAGTTATTTTATGACACAAATATAGCGTACTTCTATCCATATGGAGAGCGCGTATTTACTTTTACTTTTTTTTAATTATTTAGACTATGAACACGGACCTTTTGAAGTAAAAGCGACTTTAAAAAAGACAATCTCTGCTCTTCTCTGAAACTAGCAATTTTCCTTATCGTGGTTAAAGAGGCTGTCATGCGTCACTGCACCGTGAGGAAAACACGGTATTATTTTACGCACAGCATACCCCATCGATCACGCACTAAGCAAGGGCAATAATTGCCCTTGTTACAAAACTGAATATAATTTCACTTGTGAGACAGTGTTTACAGGAAGTAGCTGTACTTACTGTTGGGTTGATATCGGATTTTCGGAATCTCTCCTGCACTGCGCAGAACGCACAGTCGGTGCCACAGTCCGCTTGAGCCGTAAGCGCAAAGTATGCGCTTAGGATAGTTAGACAACAGAAGTTCACTGGTACCGCCATTGAGCTAACCGTATAAGAAATAAGCATTTTAGTATAGATACCCCACACGAAAGCTCTTTTTCAATATGTTAAACATCCAACAAACAAAAACAGAAAAATAAAAACATGGCAGGCTATGTTTCGTTGTGTTAGGCATTGTCTATATATTGTAAAACAATAATATTGCCTTTTTACGCACAAAAGCATCGTGGTAAAAGTCCTACAATTCTAATATATTAGGCGCAACTTCGATACTTACTGCATCTGATTTGCGCGATCTGACGGTGTCCTTATCTTCTATTGCTCTCTGATGTGGGATTCGTCTTGCACACCAAATTAAGTCACTAGATCCCCAAGCTCAACAAACTGAACGCGAATGTGCGTGTTCAAGGGGTGTGTGTATGTGAGTCTGAAAGAGAGAAAGAAGGAACAGCCTCGCCAGCGCAGTCACTGTTTGAATTGCGTCTCGGGAGCTTTGCGCGGCAGTCGGCTCAGTGTTGTATCAGAGCGCGTTAACGCACGACCTTGCTGTCTTGTGTGCAGGCAGTCTCATCTTAAAAATCAGCGACATGTAGCGCGGGAGTGATTCCCTATAGTCGGAGGAAAGTTACAACTGACGTTAAATGACGCACACAGGACTCATGTGGGTGGGAGGTGTCCAAACTCTGAAAAAAATTATCGTGATAGAGGGGAGGTCAGGCAACAATCTCACGACCATCACTCATAAACTTTGTTATGATAATTTGGTGATGCAAGACTAAATTTGGTCTCCCATGACTTTCGAAAGGCTTATGCATTGAACAAATGCATTCCATTATATCCATACAGAGGTGAAGCTTGCTCCAGCTTTATAACTTGCTTATAATCAGAGGAAATTCACAGCAAGTGCCCATTGAGTATAAAGTAAAAGCAAAGAGAAGTTATCATTTCTATCCCTTTGATAAAACAGCATTTTTGTGTAATTTTGCACTGGTAAAACAAAGGCCAAAGATAAAAGCAGGAAATTGGGAATACAAACACTTTTTACACTTCACACATACAATTACCCCAAAACAACAAAGAATATTTTATACTGTTTTACCTTTTCGTAGCACTTTGATGTCACTTTGTACAAGTAAACTGATACATTACAGAAAAATATTTCCATATTGAAGACTTTTTTTCTATGTGTGCATAGTTAAATTCAATAGCATTAGTGTACATACAGTAATGCAGGCTCTACAAATGGGCTATGATGTGGTTGTATAGCCAAAGCTATAGCACCTACAGATCTTTTGTGTTCTCTCTGGACAGTTGGACTGACAACTAATGCCACTTATATAGGCTACTCATATACACCCACTGACATCTACCATCAACGTATTCAGCCTACACAAGCTAAAGATGGGCACAGTGTTCCTGTTTTTTTAGGTGTCTCACATCTTCATTTAGCTTTCACACAGAACTTGGGCTTTTTCATCCAGATTTGCTAACATAACAAGAAGCGTGTCATCCAAATGGATTTATAGACTTCATCAGCTGTGTCTGATCTCTAGTACCCATCATCAAGCTGTGAGAGAATCGCAGGTGGTAGTAGCAGTAAAGCACTTATGTGGACCAGATACGAGTTCCAAGTGTGTGGTGTGCTGCAAGCCCTCTTCAGTACAATCATGAACAAGCACGCTTCAGCTTCAGCAATCCACACACAACTAGAGTGCTATATCATAAAACCATTGTGACCACAAGGCAGTGCCTAACAGAAATGTGATCAGGAAAAACATGTGATAGGCCTACATCATTGTGTTAGGTTGTTTTTCATTTATATTTTTTATTGCCTCATTCTTATTATTCTGAAAAGGATATTTATGTAATTTTAATGCCCTTTTTCTACACAGTGGCAGCAAAATCATGAAGAATTCCAGTCAACTAATAGAGGAATGTGAGAAACATGAATGATCACAACGAGAACTTAATACTTTATATGTCTGATTTCACGGTAAACATAAAAAGTACACTATCTAGATATTTACAGATGGAATGGAAGTTTAAGTTCTTTTTATATATGCTCTGCTGATACAATATAAATTAATGAATACTGTAAGCCCATTAACAAATTATACAAATGTAGATTTCACAAATGAGTAAATACAATAATAACCAAAAAACACATGTAAAGTATTTTACTTTGAATGAAAGCAAAGAAAGCAAAATATCCATATGTAAATGCTAGGGATTTGGATGAAAGCAGTACAATGATAGGTAACAGGTTATAGGTTTAAGCAAAAGTCAAAAAACAAACTCAGGTAGAGAACATCTTTGAATTGCACATACTGCCTAGTTATTTCATGATGTGTTTTCCTGTGTCAAATGTAGGCTATTATTGTATAATACATTAATATACAGTGAATTATGTATGACAAATCACAAAAACAACGATGGACAATATGGATGTTAATAGATTTATTGAAAAGACATGGTTTACAGTTTCAAAACGGCTTTTGGGGAGTGGGTGGCCACATAACAAATGGTTTTCATATTCTTAAGTTTATGTTCCCTCTCCACAAGTGGTTATTGCTTGTGATTTAGTTGGGTATATAACTGTTTGTCTCAGGTTTCCCCAAGGAATGGCCATTTACCACAATGACTTATTCATACTGTAGGAACAAACATGGTTCGGGCTGTGCTTATGAAAAGATGAATGTTATTAAAATCCGGAGACTAAATCACAGTGGAAGAATACTGACAAGAGTTAGGGACAAGAACCAGGCGAAGGAAAGAGTGTGCAAGTGTAAGAATGTGTGTGTTGAACCAAAGTGGAGCAGGTGAAGGTGATTCTATGTTGGTCCTGCTCTTGCTGTTTCTGTAATGGGAGAGTGAAGCTCCTGCAGAGTGCCGAGGGCCCACAAACAAACGAACACACGCACACACACACACACACACACACATACACACATACACACATACTCATACCCACACACACACTCATATCCACACACAGACCCCGTCGCCCACCCACCCACCCACATCCACACACACACACACACACACACACACACACACACACACACACACACACACACACACACACACACATACACACACACAGTCCCCATCACCCACCCACAGACACACACACATATTACATACTTCATAAATTATCATTACTCTGTCGTTTTCTCTCAGTGGTGCACAGCTACTGGGTTTGGACAGGCTCTTAATATCCAAATCATTGACTAGAACATATTATATGCAATTACAGTAAGTCCATGCTTTTGCATATTACAACTAACGAAGAAAACTGCTCCATCCTGCTTCAATGACTACCGCCCTGTGGCACTGACACCCATCATCATGAAGTGCTTTGAGCGGCTTGTCATGTCACATATCAAATCCATTCTCCCCCCCACCCTGGACCCCTTCCAGTTTGCATACCGAGCCAAGCGGTCTACAGAGGATGCAATCTGCTCTGCCCTCCACCCAGCCCTCACCCACCTGGAAAAAAGAGACTCATATGTGAGATTGCTGTTTATAGACTTCAGTTCTGCATTCAACACCATAATACCACAACAACTCATCTGCAAACTTGACAAACTGGGACTCAGTACCTACCTCTGCAACTGGCTACTGGACTTCCTCTGTCAGAGGCCTCAAGTAGTACGTGTTGGCAACAATACCTCAAGCAGCATCACACTGAGCACAGGGGCCCCCCAAGGCTGCGTGCTCAGTCCGCTGCTCTTCACCCTGCTGACGCATGACTGCACTGCAACCTACAGCAACAATCACATAGTGAAATTTGCTGACGACACAACTCTGGTGGGTCTCATCACCAAGGGCGACGAGACTCAATACAGGTTGGAGGTCGACCATCTGACCACGTGGTGCAGGGACAACAACCTTCTGCTGAACGTCAGCAAGACCAAAGAGATTGTTGTTGACTTCCGGAGAGGTCACACCCAACACCTGCCACTGACCATCGACGGTGCTGTGGTGGAGAGAGCAAGCAGCACCAAATTCCTGGGGGTGCACATCAGCGAAGACCTCTCCTGGACCACCAACACTGCATCACTGACGAAGAGAGCTCAGCGCCGCCTGTACTTCCTGCGGAAACTCAGGCGAGCAAGTGCTCCACCAGCCATCATGACCACATTCTACCGAGGCACCATTGAGAGCATCCTCTCCAGCTGTATCGCTGTGTGGGGCGGAAGCTGCACTGAATACAACAGGAAAGCCCTGCAGCGCATAGTGAACACAGCTGGAAGGATTATTGGTGCCTCACTCCCCTCCCTGAAGGACATTTACACCACCCACCTCACCCGCAAGGCGACCAAAATTGTGAGTGATGCAAGTCACCCCGCTCACAATCTGTTCGATCTACTGCCCTCTGGGAAGAGGTACAGAAGCCTGCGCTCCCGCACTACCAGACTCACCAACAGCTTCATACACCAAGCTGTAAGGATGCTGAACTCTCTCCCTCCTCTCCCCCCTCCACCCTCAGCTACATAACATCCTGGACATTGGACCCACAATGGCCGCGTGCACTACTCCACTTGCACACTTGCACACTTGTACACTTTACAACTTGTTGTTGTTGTCCTGAAAACACAACACTTCTGCTGCTCTTACACAACTTGCACCACTATGTCACTTTCTTTCTTAGGTCAAACAGAACTACCCAAGCCTTTTATTGGCCTGACTTTGCACTAGTATTTTATTGACTGTCTATGCACAATTTCAACCAATTTTGCTGCTCTTATGTTTTTTTCATTATTATATGTGCCCTCTTATTTACTTACTTTTTTGTTTACTTGAATGTTATGTTTGTCTGTGGACTTAAATTGGTAAAATATGTCTTGTCTTCACCGTGGGATAGTGAGAAACATAATTTCGATCTCTTTGTATGTCTGGAACATGTGAAGAAATTGACAATAAAGCTGACTTTGACTTTGACTTTGACTTTGACTATGGAAGGCATAATTACCAGATGGACCAATAAAAACGATAACCCTCGTCCTCTTGATTCAAACAGTGGTTAGTGAAGCATTCTGTCTCCCTCATACACACATCATACACACACCCTGGGGATCAATAAAGTATCTATCTATCTATCTATCTATCTATCTATCTATCATCATCCTCTTCTACTCTTCATCCTCTTCTACTGTTTCTGACACCACTGCAGTGGAGACGCTATATGGACATTTGCTTTGTTCCAGAAGTCTTGCCATCTGTTATGGATTTGCTGCAAGGCTGATACAATGTCTTGAAGTCCAGTGATGGGAGTAATTGGCACTTGTGTACGAGGACTGCAGTCTGGGTCTGCTGCTCCAGCCGGAGGGCCCAGCTCCTCTAGACAGAAATCAAAAAGGGGAGCAGCCTGCATCGCACGTTTCCCCCAACTACTGCTGTAAACTCTGTTTACTACGTAGACGGGGTTGTCAGCGAATATTTCAAAACCTGTAATAGCAAAACCTGTCCTTTCCTGTGTTTATTAAAATACATCATTTACTATTGTTTTATTTTATTTTTGGTAAAAGATTTGAATGACTGCGAGTCAGAAAGGGATTTTTCTTTAGAAGTTGCAGTAGAATCAGCCATGGGGTTGAGAATGATGATGACCAGAAGTTTGTGTAGCAGAACAACTTGCCAGGCTGAAAGGTTCTGTCCTCTGTTATATGAGGCTGTCACTACTCCAGAGGAGTGTGGAGACATTTAGAATGAAATATAGCATTTTTCAACACTCAGTTGGTCATTTGAAATACTGTAGATCGTCCCTGTTACAATGTGGGATGGAGAGTGTGAAAGAAAGCAAATGGTAATTCACTCCCCAGTCAAGGGCCTGATTGGCTCTTGTCCATGTGTGACTCTCTTGACTCTTGCAAAAAGATTTATGTCTATCCTTCCTGTAAGAAGGCAAAGAAGTATTGTTGTGCTCAGATGACAGTTTTTTAGTCCAGGTGCTTTAAAACCAATACTGTGAGGATGAGGCTGTGAGTGGTTCGCACTCTGAAAAATGTGAAGCTTGAAACTTTTCAAGGTGCTTCTTTTGCAAAGACTAGTCACCTTTTTCAGAGTGCAAACCACTCACAGCCTCTATCCTTCCTGTAACACAGCTTCCAATGTGTTATATGTTAAACCCTAACATTTTACTACCCAATATTGCTATATATTTGTGATATTCCATGCACCTGTCATGCGGTGGTGTGTATAGTAGAGTGCGTATGTACATGTGCACCTGTTTGAGTGCTCGGCAGTGAGAGAGCATGTCATCATGTTCTGATTGGTGATGATTATGGTTATTATTGTAATTATGATTATTATGATCCTGGGGAGAAATCACGTACAATCAGCAGCATCCCTGTGACCTTATTAGCTCTAGAGAGCCTCTTGCTCTGTTTCTGCCCTCTCTCTCCCTCCCTCTTTCTCTTTGCTATTCTGTCAGTGTCTGAGTATACTGTATTAGAAAGACTATAGGTTGAAAAAGACAGATATGCAGAGAGAGAGAAAGAAACACAGACAGAAGGAGTCAAAGAGGAGGAGAGAGCGCATACCGGCTGAATATTATGTTAAATGATTACAGTCATAATTAGTTGAAATATCTGCCATTTCGGTGGAGTGGTGTGTGCTTTGATGTGCATCACAAAATTTTCACTGACAACTGAAAAAGCTGCCTATACAGACAAGTAGGCCTAAATACATGCACCCCCCCCCCCCACCCCCCACATTCACAGACACACACACACTGACACACTGACACACACACTCCATGATCTTAAATAGTATTTATTGATCCTGCACTCAAGGGAAATAGAACATCTTTTAACCTTTTACTCCTATAAAGGGGATAATGGTACTGCCAGTCAAATTATTACTCCAATCCAATCACAGATGGCGACATTTGATTGAAGAAGACCCTGGGCACAGGCGATTGATTCAATCCGTCAATCCGCAGCTTACAAATGGAAGCCCGAAGGCGGATAGTGAACTCATTAGAGAAGCAAACCCTCAACTGGTCACATTCAACTTTAGCGTATGCGTTGGTGTGTGTGTGTGTGTGTGTGTGTGTGTGTGTGTGTGTGTGTGTGTGTGTGTGCATGTGTGCTTTTCAATAAACAGATATTTAAAGTAGTAAATAGAAGCTGGAAGTTTCTGTAAAAAGTAGGAGGTGATAGAAAAAACGATGGTCTGAATTGAAGAAAGGGATTGATAGAAACAGAAAGGCACTAAATCCTCAGCCTGATATTGACATGTTACTGATGTGGCTCAGCTGAATGAATAGAACAAACTATATATGGGTATGCGTGTGTGAAAGAGAGAGAGAGATGGTGTGCGTGTGTGTGTGTGTGTGTGTGTGTGTGTGTGTGTGTGTGTGTGTGTGTGCGTATGTGTGTGTGTGTGTGTGTGTGCCGTGCATGTGTGTCGCTAAGGGGTGTCGGGAGCACTCTGAAATCCATGGTCACTGGAAATGACACACACATACAGTATGATCAAGCTTAAATCATCTTATTTATCTCTCACACATATACTCACATGAAAATACTTAGTTCAATAAACGTTAATACAAACACAAACAGATAGAGAGAGAGAGAGACATAAACATACACAGACACAAATGTATGGATTCGTCATCGATGCCCTACTGACCATTGTCTGACGCTGTAATTAACCTGGCATACAAAGAGGAGCACTTCACTAACAACAAGGAAGCAAAACAAACAAACAGGTATAAACAGAACCTTGTTAGACTAGAGCCTGTTAAGAGGCTGATAGCATATGGGTTAGAGCAGTGGTTCTCAACCTTTTTTCAGTGATGTACCCCCTGTGAAATATTTTTTCAGCCAAGTACCCCCTAACCAGCGCAAAGTATTTTTAGTTAAGAAAAAAAGACTTAAAACAGAGCACTGTGCCATCAGTGTCTAATTTATTCAACTTTGGAACTGATGAATATCAATATATGTATGTATATTTTAAAATCTCACGTACGCCCTGGAGTGCCTTCACGTACCCCCATTTGAGAACCACTGGGTTAGAGGACACAAGACACCCACACAGACACACAAACAGATGCACATACACATGCACACACACACACAAGCACACACACCCACACCCACATGAACACACACACACACACACACACACACACACACACACAGACTAGCAGACATGTGTTGATATAGGCACCCCTCCTGTTGACATTTTCCTTTCACTCACTTGTCCATTACTGAAATCAATAGTCTTTGAGCCCATACAGAGAGAGGGAGTAGGAGAGTGAGACTGAGATAAAGAAAGAGAGAGGTGTCTGTCATGGATAAGGGTACTCTCTGTGTGTGTGTGTTTCTGTGTATTTATGTCTGTGTGTGTGTGTGTGTGTGTATGTAATGTATGTGTGTGTGTGTGTGTGTGTGTGTGTGTGTCCTCCCATGTGGCCCAGTATGTGTGCATTCGTGCATGTGTTTGAAACACAAAACACTCTTTATTGCCTCTCATGATGATAGTCCCCTGTCCTCTAGGCTGAGTTGGCAAAACCTTTAGCACTGACCTGAGGTCCCTACTCTATAAAAGCTATTGATTTCAACCAAAGTGGAATATCTCCCCCAGGCTCGATCCAAACATACATCCATCATTAGTTCAGCTTTGTAGAGAAAAAATACCTCACAAACACACACGCACACACCACATGCAATGGTCTTCTCCAAACACACACATACCCACACACATTCAAGTCCTGATATCAATACATTTCTCATACTGTGGTGAACATTCATTATGTCTCCTCAGCCCACACTGCGACCTGGGGTGTATAAATGGCGCATATTTCTAAGCCTCACCATCTCCAAGTGAGCAGGAAAGGGCAATTCGCACTGAAGACATTACTGAAATAAACATGGCTCTGTGATTGTGGGCGTATGATTTGTGTAATGTTATTTGGTATAGCAAGAAATAATTTGTGGTCTGTAAACAATTATTAACTGACCTGTCAACAAGGATAATGGCAAAAATGTATAATTTTATCTGAAATATAAAACGGTGAATCATAATGTGTAATTTGATGATGAATTGATAGCACTAAATATCCAGTGAGGTAGCAATCCTCAAGTGTTCAAAAAATAGCTGCAATATCTAACTCCACAGACAATTCATGAAATGCTTTTCCAAGTACTGCAAAATGTCAAGAGCTCTATGTCATGGTCTCTCTCTCGGAATTCAGAATAAAATACTAGGTAATACCAGGGTTACAACTGTTACTTCTCTTGGAGACCAGCTACCCTTTCTAATGGCTTCACATTCTCTCCTAAACCTTTAATCTAATATTTTACATAAACTATAAAGGTTGTTAAGCATGTAATGGAAAGAAAGCTATCACAAATGAACTGAACTCACAGAAATGATCTTCTCTCTAACAGCTGACTACAACTGCATTGCTTAAAATGTATATTGAGAGTGTCTCCATAAGGTTTCATTATTGTCCCCACCGCTTCGGTCTGTCATTTCCAATCATTGCTATTAGGAGCCATAGTCACTAAAGAAATGGCTTTCACATTGATGAATATAACATCACTGATAACTGCTGATATAATTAATGGAAACGAATAACTTATGCAAATGTTCCCAGTGGGTGGATTATATGATCAAGTGTTGTGAGGCTTGAGATGCTAATAAAGACACTACTCTCCTGGTTATATGAATGGATGTCAAGTCTAATTGCAGACAGACTTGAAATGGCCATAAATACCAGCCAGTTTTCTCTGTGTCCCTCACTCCCTCCCTGGAGCAGTGAGTATCATTAAATTAAATCAGTATTAAAGCATTAGGAGCAGATTGGTGTTTTATTTAAGAGATTCCCAGATGAGATATCTCCAGAGTTGAGGCCTCCTTGATGCTCACATCCGAATGGGGTGGACAGCTTAATATCCCTTCAGGGATGAAAAAAGCAAGCCAGTCTTCTTCAGCTATCTTTTTACGCGATAACAGACCTGTGGCTCGCACCCCAGATAACCAATAACCTTCCTGTTGACATCACTCGTTACGTATCGTCTGCACTGGTGGCGCAGTTGCAGAGTCATGAAGATGAAAATGAAAAAGCTGAAGATGAAGATGAAGATGAAGATGAAGATGAAAAAGCTAATATTTAAAAAGAGCATTTTATAAGGATTTTCTCTATGTGTCTTCGTGTTACTCTGAACTCAGCAAAGGTGATACAGATCACAGTGTGTGTGTGCAAGAGAGGGAGCACTGATTGACACTTTTTGCCCCCCCCCCACACACACACACACACACACACACACACGCACAAACACAATTGCATGGAAAGAAAGGTTGCTAAACGAATCTCCTAACTAGTATGTTGCCTACTGTTCCTCGTTATTCACAAAAATAAGTGTCAACCCAAACCAATTCAGCATCCATACATAGAAAAGAAAGTCTGTGTGCCTCATTCTACCAGCACCTCCAAATACCAAATACTATTTGATATGCCATTACAGAGTGACAAAAAGGAAAGGAACATTGCCATCTGACAGAGTCAGGGATAGAAAGAGTTAGAAAAGGAGAGAGAGAGAGAGAGAGAGGGAGGGGGAGAGAGATCCACCAACATTCCGGGGGCCACCAAGCCACAGATTGATAATGTGGTTGATGGTTGAGTCGTGATTCCAGCTGTGGGACCATCAGGATGAATAGGATCTGGAGACGACAGCCTCCTAATGAAAGTCTGCTCCATAAGGGCCGCTCAGTGGTGCGTTACGCCTGGCTAGGGTGGATTCTGTGGGCTGAAGGCTGTTAGGGAATCAAAGCTTGCATGCAGCCCATCGCGGTGACACGTACCACTGGATGATTGCTCTACTCTACTCTCACGAGTGCCATCAAGACAGACAAAGAATGACAGGATGGAGCCTTTTTTCTAGGTATGAAAAGAGGCCTCTAGGAATGTGTTATTATTTCTGAAAACTGTCTTTTAAAGGAGCATAATATGCTAAGCTAGGCTAATGGTATTAGACTGGGTCATTGCATACACAGGGAGGAGAAGGATATCCTCTTATCTAAATCTGGGATAGACAGAAAATAAGATTAAGCTCATTTCCCAAAAAGTTGTTCTTTAAAGCACACTTGCTTCAAGCATACAATCCATTTAATGTAGAAATCCACTCTCATCCTGAAATGATTTAAACTGTGTATTAGTCACAACAACTTACCAGGTTCTTTTTTAAACTTTTGTGCCAAAGTAATTTACTTCTCTTGATGTAACTTCTCTAACTACCTGTTTTCTAGGCTGCCTGTGCTATGTGACTCATATGCAAAATGTGCTGAAAATTTGTATTTCATTTGTTGGCTCTCCTACTTCAAAATATTATGACCAGAACAATCAGTGAACATTGCGGCAGGATTCCTTAGCTGCTTTTGTCAGGAAACAGACATGAGGTCTAGTGTTTATGTTTGAGACTGTTGAGCAGTTTTCTTCCATAAAATACCAATGACAAACTTAAAGTCCTTGTGTCTGAATGTAGTTAGTATGTCAGAGCAGTATTAAAAACACATCAAGAAACTGTATATTTTGCTATCAGCTTTTTCAGTTGTCTTAGGATTTACTTTAAGCTGCATTGTTTCTTCTTTCGGCTCTCCCACTGCAGTAGCCCTGAGGCCCATGGCGATCTTGTAAAACCACAACCACTTCCGCTGGATACTGTTTTATAAACCAGTCATATGCCTGGTTCTGTAATCTCTCCCCTCACATCTCTCCTCACTATTCCTACTGAACCTCTGATGCAGCTCCTCCCCTCACCAACGAGAGACGTTACTGACATGTCTTTTGTTATGCCTGTCATGCTGCTTGTATGTCTTCAGCTGTCGCTTAATTGAAGCCTTGCTGCTGCATTTTCTCAGAACTTTATCTAATGATAATGGTGCATGATGTACACCCACACACACAGACAGACACACAGACACACACACAGACACACCCACACACACACACACACACACACACACACACACACACACACACACACACACATACACACACACACACAATGCCATACCAACAGCTCATCCCCTTACAAAACTTTTTGTTTTGTGATGTTTTAATTGCTGCCTATAAGACAATAGAAACTAACTGCATACGGAAGACAGAAGATGGCTCACTGTCAAAGTCAAAATTAAATTATTCTGAAGGGGGGATGTGATGTGCTACATCTTGGAATATTTTAATGAAGTTAATTTGTTTGATGTCCATGTTGTGAGGTACCTTTGATTGAGTGAGTGTGTGTGTGTGTGTGTGTGTGTGTGTGTGTGTGTGTGTGTGTGTGTGTGTGTGTGTGTGTGTGTGTGTGTGTGTGTGCGTGTGTGTGTGTGTGTGTGTGTGTGTGTGGGTTTCTACCTGCTTTATCTTAAACTGTTATGTGTAAATTCTCTTAGGCAGGTCTAATTAAAACTCCAGTAATCTGTTCTAATCCACCAACCTAATGCTGATTTGTTTGACTGGCACATAACAGCAATTTATAATTAAGTAACATCATCCTTCTTGATTACCTTTATCAGTGAGTGTGCATTTGTGTCGTGGCTGGCTGTGTCTCCATTGTATATCATAATATTTTGCATAATGATGTTCTCATACCCTTCCCCCTTTCTCTGGCTCTCTCAATCATTTGTTAAGCCTCGTGAATACAGCAGGATGATACCATTTTCGGACAAATTTGCTTACTCTTGTCTAGGCCTGAGGTCTATCCATCAATATTTCAGATATATACAATCTCATTATTCCTTTGTCACCCCCCCCTCTCTCTCTCTTTATACACTCTCTCTCTTATACTCTCTCTCTCTCTCCTTTGTCTGGATGTCTGAGTGGGTCTCTTTTGCTTAATTTCGGGGACCATCCCCTTTCTAACATCCATCATCAAATTTAAGGACTCTGAATGCAGCAATGTTTCAGCACAATGTTTCAGGGCCTATTTTTCAATTGTGTGCGTTTATCTGCATGAATGTGTATATAACTATGATATGAGCAAGTCCAAGTGTTTGTGTGTACAGATATATGTTGAAATGTAGGTCACCAGGCACTGTGGCATGGCAGTTACTGAAATGAGCACCTGTTCATACAAGGAACATTGAAAATCTTTTGTAGGCTGAAATGACAACTGTGAAGATAAGAGCAGCATTTGTAAGTCCATAAAGCTCACAGCACTTACACACTCATCTGCTGAGATTGCTGCTTTGTGTATGTGTGTGTGTGTGTGTGTGTGTGTGTGTGTGTGCGTGTGCGTGCGTGCCTTTGTGTTTTGTTCATTTGAGTGCATCTGTGCCTGTGTTTGCATGTTCATGCGCTGTGCCGATAGGTGTGTTTTGTTATGAGGTCATCAGTCTTAACCTGCAATTTTATCAAGCAATCACTCTATCAGAAATGGCCTTTGCAGTAAACAACAAAACAAGTGGGTTTGTAGTGTGTTTTCAACAATGGATAAAAGCAGACTGCAGTACACATAAACACTTTTCTAACCACATACATTGACAAACACACAGGGCCCTATTTTGCACCCTGGCGCATGGCATAAAACTCATTTTCCACCCGGCGCAAAATTTATTTTCTTATTTTGCATGTTTATTTTTTAAACGATGTGCCTAGGGGTGTGGCAATTAACAACCTATGGAGTGGCCTAGCGCATTGTCTAAAAATAGCTTTTGTACACCACCTAAAACGCATTACGCCACTGACCAAGAGAAACCTGGTCAGATGTCTATGGTGAGTTATAATATAATTTGCTGCCAGGGTAGTAATGCATTTTAGGTAGCCTAGTGTACGATAACGATTTTTAGACAATGCGCTAGGCCACTCCCATGGTTGTTAATTACCACACCCCTGGGGGCATTGTTTAAAAAATAGACGTGCAAAATAAGAAAATAAACTTTGTGCCAGGTGGAAAACGAGATTTACATGCGCCAGGGTACAAAATAGGGGCCTGAGCTTCTCAGTAGTCTTTTTATTTGGCTGGATGGGTTCATACAAGTTAAAAGTGCTATGGTGCTAAAAGCTCCTCAATAAATTGACTTGGCTCTCAATACTGATGTCTTTAATCTAAAAAGTTGAAAAGTCTTTCATCACTTCTCTGAAGCAATAATATCAAAATAAGTTAATCAATCTAATTAAATTCTTTCAAAAGAAAAGGCATTGGACAGGATAAGATTATGAAAGATTTCTGAGATTAAATTTGATCATATATCAGTGCAAGTGTTATAGTAATATAATATGAGTTTTGATGTTTGGAGATCTGAGGTAGCTGATATTTCTGTTCTCTAATGGGGCAAAACTGAGGACTCTGATTATTATTATTATTATCAGTTACTATCATTACTGCAAGGGACATGCAGACTATTTTTTTACATTATTCAGTGGAACAAACTGAAACTGTCCACAGCCTTAAGTGTATTTTATATTTTGGTCCCCTGCAACAACATGTGTTACTTGCAACCCAATCCATTATAAGTGAAAATAACAGGCACCGAGCTACTTTCTTTTTCAGTTTACATTACCATTCTCATTGATCTAAAGGTCATATGTTCAGGTCTTGAGATAAAACAGAGGGATTCCACCTTCGTTGGTGTGCCACAGTCTTTTATCTGCCATGAGCATTTATCCTCTAAATGAGTGGGTGGTTAAGTGAGTGAGAGACAGAGATGAGCCGATGACCTTTTTAAATAAATAGTAATCAGTAGAGTGATTCATCATGCACATATTTTCACTGCACCTGTCAGTTTAATAATTTGCTAAAACACTGAGAAGACATTACTAAGGTAAGAAGCGTCTCACTCTCACACTGTCTGGGATGACTTCGGCTTGCACAGGCAAAGGGCCTGACCTTCGAAGAAGTGATGTAGACTGTATATCTCAAGTTGGACAAGACCATGATGAGGCCTACAGATATTCAGTGGCTACCTGGCAGGTTACGTTTTTAATGGATGTGTAATTGGACTTCTTACACAAAGGACTTAAGGATAAAAGAATGATAATATCCATAGCGACTTCTGTCAGTTCAGTTATGTTTGTGTTATGTGGCTAAGGAATTTGTCTTGCATGTCTGCCCTAAAATAATTCCAGGTTGCAATTGTTGTGCCTTGGGGCCCTTCCACACCTAGCAAAACAATGTTGTCTTACAACACTGGGCTGGAGCTAAGGGGGAGCTCCTTTCTCGTTCTCTAATGAAAAGCGTCCTAATTGTCAACATTAAAAGTATAAAGCATAGGAGTATGTTACGTCTATTCACCTGCCTTTACAGATATGCTATTGGACGCACAATCTACAGCATGCGCATGGGTTATTAGCTGCTGAGACATGACACGGTCTTTCTATCCATGTGCAGAATGGGGTCTCAGCCTTATTTATACAGGCAGTGGGTCTCAGCGCGAGCAGACAACATGGTGTTTACATAAGCTTCCCCTAATCATCCCCTAACACTCCCTCCTGTAAGTCCGCGACAAGTCCTTTAATATTTTTTTCTTAATATTCAGTCACTAAGTAAACTATGACACCAACACACTGTGTGGTGACTGTCAAGCTTGCGTTGTTTGTGTCCATTCAATCGGGAGGAAGCGGGGGAGTAGGGAGGACAGAGCAGATCACCCCGAACACTACTGCCAAACACAACCCATAGAAATGGGTTCGTTGCCAAGCAACACACAGCCACTCCAGATTTCGGTATGCGCGTAGTGTCTGTGGAGCCCGGAGGCGGCGCATGGAGGCATCCCTGCCGCAGCTTGGCGGATACTGTTAAAAGAAAACGTCATGTTTAATTAATCTCTGGAGGTTTGTCCGGACGCACATGCACTGCTTATCTCTTTTGCGAAACGGTGTGTGTGTGTGTGTGTGTGTGTGTGCGTGTGTGTAAACAGGTGATACTAACGCAAATCGGCTAAAACAGATTACATGTGGAAAATTTAATTAAAAAGATATTCCAAATTTTAATTTGGAGTTTCTCTGAACTTTTGATGGTAGGGATGGACTGCATAGCCTATCTGCCTTGAGTGTTTATAGCTAATTGATAATCGTGTTTATCGTTTTATATGCTAGTTATAGACCTTGATGTCCTTGGACCTATTCCCTCAGCATGGCGTGGTTGGTCTCATTTAGTTCAATGAGTTCAATGTAGGCCTAGCCTACTGCGAAAGTTTGTATTATTATTATTATTATTAGTAGTAGTAGTAGTAGTAGTATTATTATTATTATTATTATTATTATTATTATTTTATCATATTTTCATTGACGTTCAAAGCAAGACTTAAATTTTCTCCTCGGGTGAGGCTAATCTTTGGTCACCACCTGGACGGTGGACAACCATGCGCAAAGTCTCGGTACTGACGCATAATAATTAAGTTCGATCACCAACTGTGTGAGCATCCTGTAGCCTATTAAACGACATTGGAACGCAAGTGTAATGACAGTAGCCTACGTGATAGAGCAGCCTGTAGCCTAGGCCTACAACATTTAAAGCACACTAAATCAGTCTTTCTGTACAATAAATTCACAGAGAGCACAAGTGTTCCATCTTATACGTCTTCCTTTTTACCACTTTACGCTTTCCGAAGTTACTCTTGCCAGTCAGACTCTTGTGCCCACCTCGATGAAATTACATCTCGCTATGTAGTCGCCATCTCGTGGCACATTGGGGTAGTAGCATGGACGCATTTCACGATTATAGGCCTGCAATTCAGGGGTGTCAGACTTTTATATAGGCAGTGGGTCAGATTTGTTGGAATTATACCTCGTGCCATCATGCTCATTCTCATGGCCATTATAATGTGTATGCATGGGTGTCAGATAGGCTAGTTGTTTGATATACCTTTATTACACTCACCTATGAGCAAAAAAGGCATACCTTTGTCATATTATGCTCTCTGTTGTGTTGTCATACGCTAGGTTTAATTGATCATGTCATACCCCCCCCCCCCCCCCCCCCCCCCTAAACAACATGGAATATGGATTATCATTGCCGTTCTGCACAATTACCCGATTGTTTTTTTTACCAATCATTAAGCATATTGAAATGTAGGCCCTAAACAAACTTTCATAAATGTAAAAGTAAATTAGTTGACACTCGTCATTAAATTCTCAGTGGGCAACTGATGAGATTAATTTCATAGACCATGCTTCTCACCAGTTTGTTTCCAGTTAAAGGCTATGCAATGACCTTAATCCCTTCAAGTGTGGACTTCCTGCTGGGGATGTGTTGTAGTACAAATTAGTGGGAGGGAAGGCCATTAAATTTGCAATAGATGTTGGGCTAGTGCACATTCATAATTACCATACTGGCAAAGCATTGTATTGAAAACCCCTCTTATTCATCTCCAAAAATGTGGTGGTAATTCATAATCAATATTTGGTCAATTTATGACAATTGTATTTCTGTAGTTCAATAACATGGTAGGTTTTGTTTAAGGGAATTAAGAGACATGATTAATGAAACTATTCATGGTTTTAGTTTTCTTTGAGTCATTGTGATCACACTGCGCATTCCTGAAACTCAACAGAAGTAACACTTTTAACACCAATTTCCCATTACAATGCCGTGTCACTCAGTTCTTAACATTTGTTGCTGAAACACTGAACAACTTGTCTGTTGTTACTTAAATGAGAATTGGTGCAAGACTTGGTGCTGCGGTTCTTACAACACTTCTGTTTTCTTGTGGTTTCACGGTTAAATCTGTTAGCCTGGTTAACAGTTGAGATTGTGAGTGGGTCTGGAAAAGCTTCAGTGACTTATGATTTCCAGGGGTGTAACCAGTAGTGAAATTATACAACCCCAAATCAGAAAAAGTTGGGACGTTGTGTAAAATGTGAATAAAAACAGAATGTGATCAAAATGTGCAATTCTTTTTGGAAATCATGAACTCATCTGGGCTAAAGAGAAGGGGGCCTATCCAAGTATCCAACCTATCCAACTTGTTTTAGTGCTCAGTTCGAAATCCAACATCTATGGCAGTGAGGAGGTGCATTGTGCCTACAGCATGGGCATGGGCATCTTGCACATCTGGCAATAGACACAATCAATTCTGAATGATGTATACAGGTTTTGAGCAACATACACTGCCATCCAGGCCATGTCTTTTCCAGGGAAGACCTTGAATATTGTAGGAAAATGATTCCAAAATGATTACTGCACATATTAAAAAAGTATTTTTCCAAACAGGAAGAGCCCATGTAAAAATGAAAAGTTTTCCAATTTATCGAACCATATTATGTTACAATTACATGAAACAGTCTAGTTTGAATTAAACACATCCTTATTATGTTCAAGTAGTCATTCCGATTGAGTAATACACTTTTCTAATTGAATCAAGTAAGGTAAGCGTATACAGTACTGGGGGGGGAAAGGAAAAGAGGGTTTGTCACATTTACTAAACCACAAAACATTACATTAAACAAACTCATGTTTTTTCTTTCGAACACAATGTTATTACGTTGAACTGACATATTTTGCCACAGCAATGAATTCATCCAACAGAATCATATCAGATCAATGTGAAGCACCTAAGTACTGAACAAGTAAGGCAAATGAACACATGGGATGCCTTGGTGTCACCATTTCATTGTGTTCCCATGAGACTTTGCAAGAACACTGAGATATATTCATGCAGCTAACAGTGTTGCCAAAAGTTTTCACATGAGATTCTTAAAGAGAGTTTTGCTTAGAGACCAGTAGAATATGGAGCCGAGTTGTATCTTATGTTATACTTTCAGATGAACCATTCTTTGTTCCCACCATGAATGCGTTAGGTATTGAGCATGCACAAATTATCAGTGGTTTCCTCACTTCCTCATAGGTGTTTCCAACTTCAATGAATGTTTCTTAATACTGTGTCATAACACATTCAAAGCTAATGTCTGTTAACATTCAAGTTGCAATACTAAGTACATCTGAATGCCTACTTTCTGTGCCACTGTATAACACAGTGACTTTGAAATTACATAAATACTTCATATTAACTTAACTTAATCAATTTCACTGAAATTACTTAATTAAAATTGGTTATCACAGTTATCACAGAATTAATCAATTTCGTAGTCATTTCTTATGTGCAACCGATGTACATGATAAAATCAAGTAATTCCAGAGATTCTTTTTTTCAGTGCAGGTGCTAAACGGCCTGTCTGCAGTCCAGACCTGTCAAATTAGGTGCATCATGGAATGAAAACCCTGATTAAGAATACCTACGGTTGAGCAACTGAAATCCTTTATTGGGCATGCAGGAATGGGACAACATTTCATTCTCAAAACTCTAGCAACCTCAGTTCCTAAACATTTAGAATTTTGTTAAATTGTAATTGTAATTAATTTATTTATTTGAACAAGGACAGTGCACAAAAAACATTAATAGATTTCTTGTGCCAGGTTGTAGCAAATTGCTAGTTTCCGCCTGTAGTCCTTGGGGAGGTAGATAATGCAATAAAATAAAGAGGTGAAACACCCTGTCCCAACTTTTTTTAAACATGTTGCTGGCATCACATTGAAATGAACATATTTTCCATGAAATAGTCAACATTTTGATTTTCAACATTTGATATGTTGTCTGTGTCCTTTTTTCTGCTATATATGGGTTTACGAGACTTGTATAATATCACATTGTTTTTATTTGCATTTTACACAACGTCCCAATTTTTAGGGCCCGAGCACCAACGGTGCCTCGTGCACCGAGAGGTGCGAAGCCCTATTGTTTTTGGAAAGATTATTATTATTATTATTATTACTATTTGTTCACCTTTTTGCTATTTTTGAGGTGGTTAACATGGATGAAAAGTCTTGGAATTTGGCACACACATCTGGTATCACAATGGCTACACAGGCATCAAGGCTTGGCCCCGGGCGTGGCCCATGGACTCTTTTTTTGTTACGTTTTTTTGATATGTTGTAATTTGACAAAATGGCGAAACTATGAATTTTAATACCCTTCCACATAAACAATAAATGTGTCTTACCATGCATGGCTTGAAATGTTTTAAATTTCACAGGTTATTGAATACCATGGTAATGACAATATTCACAAGCCCATAATCCATATTTGACATAGCGCCACCCACTGGCAACAAAAAGAATGACAAGAACACTGATGTCACATGATAGATTTGAACGTACTTCTCCTAGACGGTTTGTCAGATTCATGTGAAATTTGGCAAATATGATGGCAAGATGACACTGATGTTAAATGTTAAATTGTGAAGGGATTTTTGATATGTTGTAATATTTTATGATTTTAATATCTTGCACATAAACAGGAAATGTACCATAAAGTCAAAGTGCATTGAATGAACAGTCTGAAAGTTCTCAGGTTCATAGATATTATGATTATGAGAACAATCAGAAACCCTATTTGTCTGCCTGGCATAGCGCCCCCAACTGGCCAAACAGGAAATGTGTCAGAATGGGCAATGCCTTAACTGATTTATTTGAAACCTAGTAGGTATACAATACTGGAAATCATTATTGTGATGATATTCACATGTGTAATTCAGATGCCTAGCATAGCGCCACCATCTGGTCAAGCATGAAATGTGCCAGACATGTTCTATACTTTGAATGAATGGTCTGAAACTTAACAGGTTAATAGATATTATGATTATGATGATATCCAGCCACCCAATGGGCCTGCCTGGCATAGTGCCCCCACCTGGCTAAGGAAGAAAATGTGCCAGAAAATAACATGCAACAACAAATAGCACACGCATCAAATATGTACATTTCACGAATGCACCGCGTCAGTGCTCTGTGGGATTCCGAAATGTCACGGGTTGCGACCAGAGGTGCTCGGGCCCGCCATTGCCGCTTGCGGCTATATTTTCTGATTTGGGGTTGTACTTAAACTCTTGGATTGGTGCATCAAACTCTTAGAACTTTGGAAATGGTTGTCAATGGCCTCCTTACCAGACTGACAGGCAGAGTTAATTAAAATTTGCTAACAGGTTTGTATGGGTTCCCCCATGGTTGCCAAATACATATAACAACCATACAACAATACACACACCTGTGCAAAAATGGATGCAGGCAAAACAAATAAAAAAATTACAAAAAAATAAAATTACAAGAAGCAATGTCTCAGTCAGACCAACTGTGCTTCCCGGATCAATTCTGAAGTCAAGCTTTTACAGCCTCCTCAACAAAAAGTAGGCCTACAATGGAACTTCACTCAAAGAGTTTGTACTTGTAAATGTCTTCCCAGCATTAACTCCTGTTGGTTCCATTTAAGCCTGGGAATTAAACCTGCAGTCAATACTAATTTTAATATTCAGAGGATTGACAACAGGAATGTGGTTGTTTAGGACATTGGAACTATGAAAGATGAGATTGTCTTGTCCACTCTAACCCTATTATAGTGGCCACCCTCACACTACATAATTGGTTATTGCAAGGAACAGTTCCATGGATTTTATACATTTCCCTCTCAGACAGGGTGGGTATCACAAAACCTCATCCATTTATTGAAAACATGAGACTAGTCAAGTCAAGTTTATTTATATAGCACATTTCATACACAGAGGTCATTCAATGTGCTTTACATAAACAAAACCAAACGATAATAACAAATAAAAGCATAGAAGGGCAATATAGTCAAAGAATAGTTAAAAGGTAAAGATCATAATAAAAAGAAAACATAAAACACAAGGTAAAATCATTTAAAAATAAAGAATAATTAGTAAGCAAAAACAAAGGCAAAAGTAGTAAAAAAAGTAATAAAAGACAAAGTAGAATAATTATCGAGGCAGATTCAGAATTTGTAACTCGGCACAGTTAGCAGAAAGCGTCTGAGAACAGTTTGGTCTTAAGTCTAGATTTAAAACTGGCTACAGTTGGGGCCTTTTTAATCTCATCCGAAAGTTGGTTCCACAGCTGAGCCGCATAGCAGCTAAAAGCTGCTTCACCATGTTTAGTTCTAACTGTAGGTTTTACTAGCAGGTTTTTCACCTGGGACCTGAGAGGACGAGAAGGTGTGTACTGCTGAAGCATGTCTGACAAGTATTTAGGTCCTGCTCCATTTACTGATTTATAAACAAGCAATAGTGCTTTAAAGTCAATTCTGTGACTTACTGGAAGCCAGTGCAAGGACTTAAGAATTGGAGTAATGTGGTCAGTTCTTTTAGTTTTTGTTAGAGTCCTAGCTGCTGCATTTTGTATCACCTGAAGCTGTTTAATAGTCTTTTTAGGAAGGCCTGTGAACAGTCCATTGCAGTAATCAACCCTGCTGGAGATAAATGCATGAATGAGTTTTTCTAAGTCATGTTTTGACATCAGCCCTCTGAGTTTGACAATATTTTTGAGGTGGTAAAAAGCTGATTTAGTTATCGGTTTCATGTGGCTGTTGAAATTTAGCTCACTGTCAATTAATACACCAAGGTTTTTAACAGTATCCTTTGCCTTCAACCCTTTTGTGTCAAGGAGAGTGGCAACCCTAAGTCTTTCCTCATTTTTACAAAATATAATTACTTCAGTTTTTTCTTTGTTCAGCTGAAGAAAATTTTGAGACATCCAGGTGTTGATTTGTTCTATACACTGACACATAGATTCAAGAGGACCATAGTTGTTTGATGATAGAGCTAAGTAAATTTGTGTGTCATCTGCATAGCTATGATATGAAATCAAATTATTTTGAATGATTTGTCCAAGTGGGAGCATATAGAGGTTGAATAATAGTGGCCCCAAGATCGACCCCTGGGGAACACCACAGGTCAAGGACGTTGGTGTTGAGGTACAGTTTCCGATGGCAACAAAGAAGCTCCTTTCTTGTAGATATGATTTTAGCCAGCTGATAACTATGCCTGTAAATCCAACCCAGTGTTCTAGTCTGTGTAGTAAAATATTGTGATCAACAGTGTCAAATGCTGCACTAAGGTCCAGTAGCACTAGGACTGATGTTTTACCTGAATCTGTGTTGAGGTGTATGTCATTGGAAATCCTTAGTTACACTGAGGCGTATGTCATTGGAAATCCTTAGTTACACTCCTCATCGAGACTAAATGAACTTGGACTAGTCTGGTGACCATAAGAGCAACATTCCAGTTACAGTAGCCTAGTGCAGCAGAGCTGATGCTCTCCTGCTGTCTGTCAAATATCGGTTACATCATCAGGATGATCTGTCCCAAAGCCAGACAAATTCCCCGTTTTGTGAAATAAACCAAACAGAAAGTACATTGCAGTTTGCCTGGCACTCAAAATCCTTAGTTACACTCCTCATCGAATAGACAACAGTGACCGATGTTGTTACATGTTTGCAACAGACCAAGTTCCTACGAACAAAAAGTTGGAAAATGTGGTTGTGATCTTGGCAACTGCATTCCCTTTTCCCGAAACAGGAACATACCTCCTGCGCGGTCTACTGTTAGGGAGGAGCATCCCGACTCATAGCCTACACAACACACAGGGTGAAGTGGACGGTGAGACGAAACAAGAAGGCGACCAGATGATATAGGTTACATGACGTTTCCCAGCCATGTCTGCCTTTCTTATTGGGATTTTAACCATTTTGTTGTCTCTCTTTCTCTTTTGTTTGTTTCTTGAGCCCAGGAAAAGGTGAGAATAACAGTTCCGTTTTACAAAAGCTAATAGGTTGGCTAAATGTTTAAAGACGCCTCAAGTTTCAAAGTAGATCTATTGCAGCCTATACCATTAGAGCTGTGATAAGACATAGGTAGATTTTAGAAGTCATCATTAGCTATCGTAGTTTTAAATGTCACTAACAAGACTGCTCTATAGACTCCCTACGAGTCTAATGTGTATGATAAAAAAAAAGTAGCCTAGAAAAGGAAGACGCACTGTTTCACGTTCTTCTTCACGTGTTAATTATTTACGCTCCATTGCATCAGTTTTGAATAACATTGCCATTTTGAGTTCAATTCAATTATGTTACAATTCAGAAGATTGTTTTTGTTTTAATTTCTTCAGGCGTCCCGGTGAGCCTCCGTTAGAAGCAGGCTGGATCCCGTTTCTTGGGGTCGCATTAGATTACGGCAGAAACCCATTGGCTTTTCTACGGGAGACACAGAAGAAGTGTGGGGATGTGTTTACATGTAAAATCGCTGGGAAGTATTTCACATTTATTACGGATCCGTTTTCTTTCCCGGCCGTTGTTCGACAAGGGAAAAACTTGGATTTCATGAAGTTTGCCATCGGCTTCTCCCAGCGGGTAGGTAGGCTATGCCGTTTTAAAAATGTTACACAGAGCCGCATTTTAGCCTGAATGAAATGACCGTGAATATACCTCAATAAACATCACACTGCCTTCTTTGCTGCATTTCTTTGCGAGTTAATTATCACCTTGAAAAACGTCCTCTCTTTCCACATCAACTTTTACCTAATTAAATGGCTACGGGACAGTGGCCAATTTCAGCAATTAGGTAGGCTATAGCAAACTGGCTCAACATACTGAGTAGGCCTAGAGAATAGACACATAGACTTGCACAGTCCTGTACAGTAGGCTATGCCAATATGTCAGTATTTTACAAGATTACCTAACTATTTCCTTTCTCTGTTCTCTCTTATAATGACTCAGGTCTTTGGTCATGCTGACTTTACAGCACCTGCATATACAAGCAGTTACAGAGAAGTCCACTCCTTATTTCGTCAAACGCTGCAGGGACCATCACTCACACAGTTGACTGAGAGCATTTTGGGTAACTTGCAGGCTGTGTTGAGACAAAACCTACCCAAGGGTGAAGACTGGGAGGAGGAGGGGCTCCAGGATTTCTCTTATCGTATCATGTTTGAGGCAGGATTCCTAACTCTCTTTGGGCAAGAGGTGGGCATGTTGGAGAAAGGAGATAACAGACCAGCCCATGCTGATCTATGCATGCACCAGTTGGCCAATGACTTCTTGGTTTTTGACCGTGCCTTCCCCAAATTGGCAGCGGGGCTGCCCATCCACCTGTGTGTACGTGCTTGGCTAGCACGCGAGGCCCTGGCTGAGAAATTCCACCATGTTCGGCTGCAACGCCACCAAAGCATTTCTGCCCTCATCAAGCGCAGGATGGATGCCTTTGATCGCATGCGGCTGGATGAGCGTGGCAAGGCACGCACCCATGTGTGCATGCTCTGGGCTTCGCAGGCCAATACTCTCCCCACTGCCTTCTGGAGTCTCTACTACATGCTCAGGTACTGTGGTGTTTGTGTTCATGGAATACAGCCTGTTTACTTGTGACACTGTCTTTGACTAATAGACTGTATGTTTCAGATGTTAATGACAATGCCACAAAACAAAAAGTGGATGGTGAACAGTAGCCTATCAATCAAAAAGTATGTTTGTTCAGGCAGGTTAGAGAAACATGGAAATGACATTACACCTTGATGAGAACCTCTCATTACAAAACATGTAAAAACAAGTGTAATGTAAACCATTTTGCTGAGAAAGTGATATTATCATCCTTTGTAAGGGGCAACATGCTACATGATTGTAATGAATCTTAATGAATGAATGTAATGAATCTGAACTTCTTTTCTTCCATTGAAAGAGTTGCTTAATCTCATTAGGTGTGTTTACTTTACCTTGCAGTTCTCCAGAAGCTCTTAGAGAAGCTCGTGCAGAGGTGGACCTTGTGCTGGAGCAGTCAGGTGATCCAGAGCAACCAATCAGTATCTCAAAGGAACAGCTGGACTCAATGGTGATTTTAGGTAAACTAGTACAATGCTCGTTCAAACATGCCATTCCTGTAGAAAACCCGTAGCTGACTTACCTGCCCGCAGGTATGTCTACTTTAAAAATAGGATGATAGGGAAAAACATCCTTCCAGCTAAGCATTCAATAATGAATACTGAATATTATAATATATTACCCTATGGGCAGTAAGCAGAATTTAGGCATGGCTGCATGTGACATTAAGCCTAAAGCTGTTTTGAGTTAAGGCTATATGTTTATTGTTGAGCTTATTGAATAACTTCCTGATACTGAAGACTAACCATTTTGTGGAATGATGCATCATCATTTAAAATTTGCAACGATGTGACTCAATCTCTGGTAGGCCTATAAGTGACATCATGCTCTGTCTGCCAGTCGTTTAAAATTTGCAACGATGTGACTCAATCTCTGGTAGGCCTATAAGTGACATCACGCTCTGTCTGCCAGTCGTTGTATGTAGCTTATCGAAATGACATAAGCCTAAGGCTTTGATGTAAGGCTATGTTTAGCCTATTGAATAGCTTAATGATATAGAAGACAAACCATTTTGGTGGCATAAGTGACATCGCTCTGTCTGCCACTTGTTGTCTAGCTGTCTTCTGAAACGTTGTTAAATTCGGGACCATTATCTTATTGCTCGTTTAAATTTGGGACCTTGCAGTCGGAATTGTCGTTTGTTTATTCAAAGTCTCAAGTCCAAAGTAGCCTGGGCTATTCGATGCATCAGTTTATTGCACATACTTTTTTATGTAATTTTGAATAGCCACTACATACGCGTGTTTGTTGGCGTCTTATTCAAAATCCGCGGAATCATTTTATGCAATCAAACTGCATTTTTTCTGTCTTTATTGTTGAGGTCAGACATGATAATCATCCAAACATCTTGCATCTTAACCCATGATTCAGTGCTGCCAAAACTCTGCTTATCCTCTCTCTCTGGTCCTGAGCTGCGCTGTGTGAGATGGTCCTGCGCTGTGTGAGAGGGGGAGTGGCTACAGTAGAGCAGAAAAAGCCAACGTGTGCTTCTTTTACGCATATATTTAACGATATATTTTGCATTACTTCTCCAAATAATGTCAAACTTGGCACTGCACTTACACGTGCCCGTAGCAAGACACTTATCAAGTTTGAAATCAATCGGACTAACGGTTCGGCAGATATGCAACCAAACAGTGCTGTGTATGAGGGGGAGTGGCTACAGTAGAGCGGAGAAAGCCAACGTGTGCTTCTTTTACCCATATATTTTACAATATATTTTATATCACTTCTCCAAACAACGCCAAACTTGGCACTGCACTTACTCGTGCCCGTACACCTGTCAAGTTTGAAATCAGTCAAACCATTGGTGCGAATAACAGACACACACACACACACACACACACACACAGACAGACGTTCCTGCAATTTATAGATAGACATACACACAGACATTGCCACTTGCATAGACCATATTTACACAAATATTTCTGAATGCTGCACTGAACCTGTTTCTCGATCAGTGGGTTTTAGTGACCATAATATTATAACAATTACCAGGAAAACTAAAATTCCTAAATTTAAGGTCAATATAGTACATAAAAGGATGTTCAAGAATTCATTCCAGAAAGTTTTTTGGCAGATGTTGGTGATATTGACTGGACTGATGTGTATGCTGCTGAGGAGCCTGAGGCCACCTTAAATATGTTTATGGAAAGCTTCATGAAGATTGTTGATAGGCATGCCCCTATGAGGAAGTGTATTGTAAAAGCAAGACCAGCTGAATGAGACTCTAAAGAGCCTCATGAAGGAAAGAGATGAAGCCAAATCTACATTAGTAAAGTCTGGATTAGTGGAAGATAGATTGAAGTACTGTCAACTGAGGAATCAGGTTACAAAACTGAATAGATTGATGAAAAAATAATATTATATGCAAAGAATAAATGCTGTAAAGCAAGATGGTAAAGAGCTTTGGAAAACCCTTAATGAAATAATGGGGAGACGGTCAATCGGCAGGGCTTCCTTTATGGAATCAGAAAGCATGTTTCTGACCAAACCATCTGATATAGCAAATTATTTTAATGATTTCTTCATAAATAAGGTCTATGCTCTAAGGCAGAATATGGACAATACTGATTCTAATTATCTAAAGCTCATAAAAGATAATGTGATGTTAGACAAGAGTTGCACTTTCCAGTTTAATAGTGTGGAGGAGCAGGAAGTAAGGAAGTTGTTGAAGTCCCTGCCCGAACACAGCACTGTGGGTACTGACATACTGGACAGTAAAGTACTTGGCCTGGCAGCTGACTATGTTTACGGTCCGGTATGTCATAAATTAAATGCGTGCTTAATGAAAGGTGTTTTTCCCATTATCTGGAAAGAAGGTAAAATTATTCCCTTACCTAAAGATGGCAGACTAGCACTCTCAAGGAAGAACAGTAGACCTATCACTATTCTCACAGTTCTTAGTAAACTGATGGAGAGAATAGTCCACTCACAAATACAGGAATACTTTGACTGTAACAGCTTGAACACAGATTTCCAACATGCTTATAGGCATAACCATTCAACTTGTTCTGCCCTTACTGTAATGACAGATGACTGGCTCAAGGCAATGGATAATTTAAAGATGACTGATGCAGTATTACTTGATTTTAGTGCGGCATTCGATGTCATAGATCACAATCTACTCATCGGTAAACTAGAATGCTATGGATCCTACCGCCATCCAATTTATGAAGAGTTATCTCACTTGGACTGCGGAGTCCCACAAGGGAGCTGCCTCGGACCACTCTTATACGCCATCTTCACAAACGATTTACCATCAGTTTTGTGTAAAGCAACTGTACAAATGTATGCTGATGATTCCACATTGTATTATGCTGCAGAAACTATCAGTGAATTGGACAATGTTTTATCAGCAGAGTTAAATATGTTTTTTGATTGGATAAAGCGAAATAAGTTGGTACTGAACATCTCAAAAACCAAATCCGTTATCTTGGGATCGAGTCATAAACTGTCAACCACACCAAAGATAAGTATGAACTTGTCTGGGGAACCTATAGAACAGGTAGATAAAGTAAAATTACTGGGTACAATAATAGAAAGCCAGCTCTCAGAACACATCGATACCATAATGAAGAAGATGGGTTAATTTTAAATCACCTGGATTATTGTCCACCTGTATGGTCATCTGCATCTAAAGGTCAACTAAAGAAAATACAAACTGCACAGAACAGAGCGGCCAGGTTAGTATTACATTGTCCCATAAGAACAAACACAATTAGTATCCACTGTCGCTGTCTCTTGGTTAATGGTAGAGAATAGGCTGGATTTCAACACAACTACATTTTTCAGAAACATTTTCTTTCCTTCCCAATCTGTTTTCTTATATAACCAAATTGTTAGGTGTGATCAGGTTCATTCTCATTTGACTAGGTCAGCTGATGATGGCCAGTTGATGTTACCATGACCAAAATCAAATGCTTTAAAGAAAACAATTATTTATCGTGCTATCAATCATTGGAATAATTGTCCACTGAATATACGTAAAATGAATCACAAAGTATCTTTTAAATACCATCTGAGAATACATTATCTAAATTTGTGAGTAGGGATTGGACATTGATTGGATTTACTGTATGCATGAACTTTCGGACCCCTGGGCCCAGATGTATTAAGGGCCCCCCACTTATTGTCGTATATGTAGGAGGGGGGGGTTGGGGGTCCTCCCCCAGAAAATGTTCTGTATTCTGGTACATTTTGGGGATGGCCAATACTAAATTCAATCAGATTCATAGCCTACATCCTGATTTGTTGATATTGAGGCAATGATTTCATGCAAAGGCTTGGGCTTTAGGGCCCCCTGACCCCTTGGGCCCCTGGACTGAAAGATCAAGTGTGAATGTACAGAAGCACACATACAGTCCATATGATCAATAAGTATATGCCTGGACCCATGACTGGTCATTTTTGTGTTGTAAAGTTAAATAAAATACCCAAAATTTGTTTTGTGTGTTTAGAAGCCTTGTGTCAACAAAGTCATGAAGTCTCATGATCATGAGTAAATCGGTTAGATTTGACCGTAACACAACAGTAGGGTTAAAAAAGATAAAGAGCCATAAGGTGGGATACTGTCTGTCTCATAGGCCAGCAGATTTTGGACTGTCCTATTAAGGCAGGGTGCATTTCCCAAAATTCCAAAAGGCCACAAGATTTGTGAAGCGGGGGAGGATGGGTGTGCTGGTCTGGTCAGATTGTAACCTAAGGAAACCTCAGGGAAAGTTGAAAAGAACTCATGGAATCAGATTTTTGGTCTGACCATCACTTGGGTGTGTCAGTTACTGGTATGTGTCAGTACGGAATAACAGGTTGTGGCTAACCGTGTCCTTGCTAGCCTAGTGTGCGTCTCCCAAAAGCATAGTTTGCAACTTCCATGGTTGGAACTGTGCAAGTACGAGACAACTGTTTCCCAAAACCATAGTTCCAACATGTACAGCTATGTGCAGTGTAGTAGCAGTAATATTATAAGAGTACCGGTAGTAAAAATAATATAGATATGCAGTGCATGTGTTGACAGTAAAATTAGTTAGTAGTAGTAAATGAGTAGTAAAAATAAGTGTATGTCCAGTATAAACAGTATAAAGAGCATTAATATGGCTTTGTATAAGTGTAACTACAGAAAGTACATTTTATAAATATAAATAGAATACTATGGATGGGATAGGGTAGTGCAATTGCCTCCATGTTGTCCCTGTCAAGATTGCCATGGTCGTGTACACATCAGAACACAACAGGCACTGGCAAGGAGGCATCACGGGTGGACTTGGTTGGTTGGTTATCACCGGGGTGCAGAGTTAGAGTTCAGTAGGGTGACAGCCGCAAGGAAGAAGCTTCGGGTGCGGAGAGATCTGTAATGCGGAGGGGAGTGGGGTGAACAGTCTGTGGTTGGGGTAAGAACAGTTTTTTATTGATGCTGCGCACGCAAACAGCACTTGCCCTGGATGGACAAGGAACCGGTGATGCGTTGGGCAGTTTTCTCCACCCTCTGCAGTACTTTCTGGTGAGAGACAAAGTAGTTGCAATACCATACTGTGACACAGGATGGGGATGCTTCTGATGGTGCAGTGGTAGAAGTTCACCAGGATCTGAGGAGACAGGTGGACCTTCTTTAGTCTCTTCAGGAAGAAGAGATGCTGGTGAGCCTTCTTGATCAGGTTAGGTTGAGGGTCCAAGAGAGGACCTTAGAGATGTGGACACCCAGAAACTTGAAGCTGGTGATACGCTCCACCTCAGTCCTGTTGATGAGGATGGGGGTGTGTGCTAGCTTTTGACTTCCTGAAATTCACAATGAGCTCTTTGGTATTCTTCGTGTTGAGAGCCAGGTTGTTGTCGGTGCACCACAATGTTAGGTGCTGGACCTCCTCCCTGTAGGCTGTCTCGTCGTTGTTGCTGATGAGACCAATCACCATAGTGTCGTCTGCAAACTTGACATTGGTGTTGGAGCCATGTACAGGTGTGCAGTTGTAGGTGAAGAGGGACTCAGCACACAGCCCTGTTGTACACCAATGTTCAGGGTGAGGATTGAGGAGGTGTGGTTATCTAACCTAACAGACTGCGTTCTGTTGGTTAGGAAGTCCAGAATCCAGTTATAGAGGGAGGTATTGATGCTCAGTTCACTGAATTTGGTGATCAGTTTGGAGGGGATGATGGTGTTGAATGCTGAAGTCAATGAACAGCATTCTCAAATAGGTGTTGCTATTGTCAAGGTGGGACAGGGCAGAGTGAAGTGCCATAGAGATGGCATCCTCCGTGCTCCTGTTCTGACAGTAGGCGAATTGGAAGGGTCCCTGTGAGGGTGGTTAGCAAGGTCTTCAGGTGGGCCAGGACCTGCCTTTCTGTCATAAACAAAGGTTTAAATGAAGGAACTTTTAAATGCAGTTGTTTATTCAATTCCAAAGAAATACACATCCATCCTGGATTAGCGATTGTATTTGTGTGCCCGTGTTTTAGTGATATTGGAAATTGGCTTCAATGGCCACTTGGCCAGACAGACCTGCAGGGCAAATCCCAAATTTGCCAAAGGTTTGTCTGGGTATTCCCAGGCTATGTCCTTACAGGACAAATTTGATTCAGTAATGTCACCCTGATCTTAGTGTTAGTGACATGAGCCCTGATTTGATTCAGTCATTCTCAATCATAAATTGGATCAGTGGGCAGTGTCATGCTCCATGGCATCCAATGAAATTTTGCTAAACCACAGTGAACGTTGCTGCCCCCGATAACATCAAAACATTTCAGGGTCATAAACATCTAACTTTTTTTTTCAAACAGGAAGTATCATAGAGGAAGCTCTGAGATTATCCAGTGCCTCCATAATGATTCGTGTTGCTAATGAGGATTCCACCATCACTCTGGACTCGGGACAAACTGCTGCCATCCGAAAAGGAGATTACATCGCCTTGTACCCTCAGCTTATACATATGGACCCAGAAATATATCCCAATCCTACGGTAAGCTGCATACAGTATCCATCTGACCTTCAGAAGTGCTTGCACAAAATACTAACTATACTTTAACTCACATTTTAAACTCTTAATACATGCTAAATAGCCATTCATTTATTTTTTAATAATTCAGAATGCACGATTTAGAGACTAGGCCAAAAACTAGACAAACAGCACAGTGATGTGTAAGCCTACAGTATAGTACAGTACAGTTTGGTCGTCTCAGAGAATGCTGAGTGAGCCAAATGGAAGATGTGGAGATTAGGAGATGTGAGCAAATGTAGCCAATTTGGTGCATTCAAATATTCATGTTCAAATATGGTAATGATGCAGTGTGTAAAATTATGTTAAATTTGACTGAAGCGGTGAATTTTTACATTGATGTTATTCACTGATGCCTCTCCATAAATAAGTCATAATAAACTTGAGTTATGTGAGTTAACTTTTTTGGTGAAACGGTTGTCGAGCTATTGCTTAAAGCATGCAGTCGTATTACGAAGGCCCTGAAGGGTCATGGTGATTTTATTTTATTTATTGCATTTTCACGCAATACTCTTGTGTTCCCTTGCAATGTTTTACAATTCCCATGCAATAGTTTCACATTCCCTGCAGTCCCATGCAATACTGTACATTTTCTGTTGTGATCCCACTAGCCCTCTAAATGTTGGTCTTAAGAACCAGTGCCACATAATGGATCAACTCATAGATTTGTATTTGAAATAAATTACATTTGTATTTAATTTACATTACAAATGTAAAAAATAATGACTTTAAATGACAAATTCAAGCCCTTGGCATCTTTGTTACCAGCATTGATGGCTCCTCCAAGGTGGACATAACACCAAATCCACCAGAAGTGATCCGAAGATAATATTACATTAAAGCCATATATAGAGCCTAAAAATGGACTTGTGTGGAACTTTAAGCACTTTCAACAACCCAGTCAACCTTAAAATACTGACAGTTATTTGGAAAAGGCAAGCACCACCAGCCAGAGGATTGAATTCTGGTGGGGATGTTACCAGCATTGATGGCTCCTCCAAGGTGGACATAACACCACATCCACCAGAAGTGATCCGAAGATAATATTACATTAAAGCCATATATAGAGCCTTAACCTTTGGAATGCAGGGGCCAAGACAGGTATAGTCTGCTGTGCAAAGTGCTGTTTAAATTGAGTCCAGATCCTGAGGCAGTTTTTAACAATCATACTTTTTCTGGACAAAAGCCTTGTCCAGTTCTTTTGTCGAGGATTAATCGAGATTATATTATTCTATAATGTCATATTTGGTCTGTGTAGCTTGTGGTTTACAAGCATTGTCTCCCTAAGAAGTATGTTTTGGTAAAGTCAGTGGAGGTAGTATGTGGGTAGACCCTATGAAAATGAAACCTTCACAGTACCGGTTTTGTCCAATAGTGTCACAGCTGTCGCACCTCGTTCCTCTGTTCCGGCTCCAATCCCTGAATCTACTCCAGTGCAGGTTCCTGCTCCAGCTCTATATGCAGAACTAGTCTGTTCAACCTCTCCCACCATGTGCAGCACTCAACTGTATCCAATGTGCTCATTATGTTTGTATAAACCCTGGACTTTTCTGTTGTCTTTGTGTGAAATTCTCTGTTCTAAGGAAGACGCTGTGTGCGATTGGGCCAAACCTTTTTTCATCGCCTTGTACTTACCTTGTTTGCCCATTGTGGTCTTTTGATTTTGCAATCTTCGTGTTCCTGGTTTCTTTGTGTGACAGAATATCACACCCCAACATGTATGCAGCCAAGGCAACAAGAGTTTGTGAAACCATCACCCAACAAGGTCAGATGCTTGGTCAACAGTGAGAAGACACTCACGACTTTTCCCGATTCGAGACACTCTTCAAAGCAGTGTTTGAACATCCGGCGAAGGGACTGGAGGTCGGGGAGCAGTTACTGAAGCTAAACCAGAGTGATTATTCTGTAGCTGACTACTCTCTGTCTTTTTGGACCTATTCCAAGTGGTTGGAATGAGAAGTTTCTCCTCACCGTTCAGCTGTGGTGAACTATTCAGCAACACAGTAACTTTGAAATAGGGATCTAATCACTATTCCGGCCCTGCCATGATCGATTCTGGTGCTGCTGGCAATTTCATTGTAAGTGTACAGGCTGAAGATTCCAAGTACTCCATGTGTCCCTCCTTTGTGGGCGAATGCAATTGATGGTCAAACGCTGGGCTCAGGACGGGTCACTGAGAGAACACCAGTCCTACAACTCACCATTGACCATGATCACAAAGAAACATTAATTCACCTGTCCATCCCATTGTCCTAGGATCGCCATGGCTCCGTCAACATATCATATCTGTCGGTCTAGCAGCAGGGTTGGTCTAGCAGCAGGGTGCTTGCCTGGTCTCCAGCCTGTCAGGACCAGTGTCTGCAGTGTGCAATGTTCCTTTACATCTGTTGAGAGTCCGGAGGTGGGAGACATCAATATCCCATCTGAATACCAAGATCTAGCTGAAGCTTTCAGTAAAGCGAGTGCCACACAACTACCACCTCATCGCCCATGAGACTGCACCATTAACCTTTTGCCAGGGTCACCACTGCCACGTTCCAGAGTTAATCCCCTGTCCACCAAGGAGACAATTACCATGCAGGACTATGTGGATGAAGCTCTGAGACAAGGTTTCATTCGACCACCCACAGGACGGTGGATTACGCCCTTGTATAGATTACAGAGCTCTCCGTGCCATCACCATCAGTTAGCCAATGCTCCATCAGTATTCCAGTCATTTCTAAATGAGATTCTCAGAGACATGTTTCACAGGTTTGTTATTGTCTGATGACATTCTTGTGTACTCTGATACACAAGATACTGCAGGATCATGTAAAACACGTGAGGGCAGTACTCTCTTTGTCAAGGCTGAGAAATGTCTCTTTCATCAAGCCTCCATTTCATTCTTAGGCTATGTGTTAAGTTCACAGGGAGTCCACATGGATGAGGAGAAGGTGCGAGCGGTTCTGAATTGGCCAAGGCCCAAGACTACCAAGGAGCTCCAAAGATTCCTTGGCTTTTCCAACTTTTTACGCCGGTTTATAGGAAATTTCAGCTCTGTTGCATGCAGCTCCTTGAACCACAGTCCTGAAAGGATGTCCTCATCAGCTCTCCTGGACACCTGAGGCAGAGGAGGAAGGAGAACCCCTTAGCATTTTGGGGATCCCAAAATTTCCAGCAACACCCCTGACCTCGGTATTTGAAAAATCCTGGCTATGGCCTTGTGAGCTTGAGAACATTGATTTGAACTGAGCGCAGACTTGAATTTCATTGACCGTTCATTGATCGGACTTTATGGTTGGCACCCCATTCCAATAGACACCTCTGTGGTGATTGACTTTCTGGTGCATATTGTGCAGAGTGGCACACCCTGCCACAGGAGGGGTGGATACCTCCTTTGACATATTGGTCAGCACACATTCTGTTGATATAAAGATATGGTGGTATGCATGATGTTTCCCAGCGTTGAAAACCCTTTAATTGCCTTTCTACAGTGACCGTGACCAGTGATGTTATCAGACCCACATCTGTGGTCTTTTAATGTCACATAGTTTACCCTGTGAAACAGACAGAGACATGCATGCATTGTCTATTTCCATTTTACACTGCAAAAAACATCTACCGGTATATATATCTACTATCTATATATCGTATCTATTCTTGCTTGTAGTTCCTGGTTTAGCAGTGATTCAAAAGATCTGATGAAGAGATATGCATAAGACATGCATGCCTTGTCTATTTCCATTTTACACTTAAAAAGACATCTATATCAACTAGGCCTATCTATATATCTTATCTATTCTTGCTTGTAGTTCCTGGTGCCTGAAAAGATCTGATGAACAAACCGCAAACATCACAAAATAAGCTAGTCAGGCTTTTGTTACGGCTCCCAACTGGGTCACACCTTGAGCCCTCACACTAGGAAAATCTGGGGTGGCTCAAGGTGAATGACCGGAGTGAAGCAGATAAAACTATGCCTGGTGCATAGGAGTGTGTATGGTGAGCTACCTTAGGAACTTTGTACTGGTTATTTCAAACATGTATGGGGAATAAGTCATTCATTTTTACTGATTCTTTACCCCCACCCCATTGAGGCCCACAATGGAAATAAGCTTTTTTAGCTTTATTGTGTTATTCTTGATATCTTTGTAAGAATGTGCATGAATATGTTGTCTTCCAATTTATCAAATAATACCTATCTATCTAATCTATCCAATCAAGTGTTAAAAATCTAGTATGTATTGTATTTAGTATAAACTGAAGTTACCCAACGCGTAAGATCATTTTGACTGAATTTAATTGCAGCCTTTCTTATTTTAAGAATAAGAGGTCTTATCAAGACAAACTTGAGAAATCACAGTCAGTCGTAGTTACTCGGTATTGGAATGACCTATAGTAATAATGTGAGGGAGCACAAAAGTTGCGGATTGCAGGGAAATGTAAAACATAATTAAACCTAAGGGGAATAAAACCTAATTCTCACCATGACCCTTTGAGGGTTCCATAACATAAAGGTTTTGTCAGTGTTGTGTTTTTTCTTCTTCTTTTTCTTAATCTAAAAGACACACTTTTCAAAATCCCCAGGTGACCCAAAACTAGGACTATATAAAATATATATGTCAAACATTCTCTCTTCATAGAGAGCAGAGAAAAATACTGCCTCAGGTTGCATAGCATACCCAAGACCCCTATTGTCTGTTACTGGAAAGGTCATGATTAGGGTTAATTGCAACTTTAGTCACAAGTATATATCTCTTTTCTGCAGGAGTTCCAGTTTGATCGCTTCCTGGACAATGAAAGGCAGAGGAAGAGCCTTTTCTATAAGAATGGCCGCAGGCTAAAGAATTTCTTGGTGCCCTTTGGCTCAGGGGCAAGCGAATGTCCTGGGAGGTTCTTTGCAGTATGTGAAATCAAGATATTCCTAGCGCTGGTGCTGTGGCACTACGATCTAGAGCTTGGACACTCAAATGCTCCACTGACCACAGACTGTACGCGCGCAGGACTAGGCATCCTGCCGCCCACACAAGACGTCCTTCTCCGCTACAGAGTCAAGCCCAGGGCCAGCACGTCCGACACATGCAAAGAGGAGCAGCAAGGGGAAGGGGATAGTAATGGGACAGTTGAAATGACAGAGTAGCACTAAGAGGTATAGTAAGTATAAATACTCTTTTGATCCCGTGAGGGAAATATACTGAGAGAAAGACAGCAGAGAGGAAAAAGAGTTGCGTAATGCAGAGTATCATGTAAAGTGTGCAGTAAGAGAAGTGGGAAGCGTTGGAGAATATTGAAATTAAAATGAGAAAATTAGGCAAAGCTTTCTTAATGCAGCAGCTGATATTGTTATACTTTTTTTGGCATATTTCTGTCATTGGTCCTGTTTTGGGATTTCTGTCTTGTTTTGTACACACTGTGTTGTGGCACATTGTGGCAATTACTCCATGGAAGTGTTGAATGCTAGAGTAATAACGGATGAATTCCCAGAGCCTGGTTCTGTGATTGTGAAGTAACAGAAGTATTATAAGCAACAGAAGTATTATAAATTGAATAGTGTTTCTGTCATACAGGATTCAGTTTAGATGAGAAATGTATAAAATTGTATACAGTATGTGTTGAATTCTTGTTCATGTGGTGCAAGATAGATGTAGTTTAAGCGTAGCCTAAATGTTCGAGGGACCAACCATGAAAAATATGAGGGTGGAGGAGACAAATATCAGCATTAGCATTTCATATTTTAAAATAATCAACAATGATGGTTAAAACATTTCTGGGTGAGTTTATGCTAGGAAATGCACAAGTCAGTACTGGCTTGAGACTAATGTTGTGCCGCTTCAGCTTTTATTTGTGTGCATTGTGTGTTCAACTATGGAAAACATGTAGGCCTGCCGCCTGCAGAGAATAAAAGCATGTAGGCTATTTTTAATTATTGTATATTTTGTTGGAAAACAATTTAAAATGTGCCAGTACTGTACTATGTACTCTATGTAGACCTACTATATTTATTTTCCCCACATTTATTTAGCTATTTATTGCTTTAACAACGTCTTGTCAACGGCAACTCTGCTGAAGAACTCTCTGGGCGAATCTATTTCTATTTACAGACGAATCCCAGCGAGCTCATAACAGCCCAGTGGAATGGACCTAGAAAGACCTAATGAGGGAACTCGTAAAAGAGAAAGAGAATTCATGAGAGACCCTGATGGCCTATTACATGTTAAATACTAAGATTACCTGAACTTAGCCATGATAATATTTTCTATATGAAATTTCATTTTATTTAATAATTTGACAATTAACATGCATAAAACAGAGACATCACACCGGCAGTTCGTATAGAGGGCGCACGCGCACTGTAGCAAGTGGTTGCCATCCGCATTTGACACCGCGTGCTCTACATTTGGGCTTTAACAACAAAGTCGCTGAGGTGCGCGGCCCGTCACCACAGCAACAATTGGACCGGACAAGTCGACTGCACCAAATCCAAGATACAGCGGTGTCTGCGTTAACCCCCCCTGCCAGAAGGACATAGCCTACCAAAACCGCAATTTGCGACAAGAAGGTAGGTTGGTTGGATGAGGTCCAAGAGCCCAGTTTGTCAGGTAGCCTAACATTATGTTCCGCCTGAGCATCTCAGATAATGTTCTAGATTAGTTGGTTATTCTCAGGCTGTAGAGTAGCTGTGGCCGTTGAGGCTTAATGGGTATAGGCTAATATAGGATAATATGGTAGGCATAGGCTGAAACTATCCCACATTAAAGCGCTCTGTGTTGTTCTAGCACGTCGGGTATTCAATGGACGCCCAATCGTTCACATCGTATATATTTATTATAAAGTTCTGCTTTTGCATCTCTGATGCTCTGCCCCCCTTGCTCTAAGGTTACATCTGCAATGTAAAGCAATACAATGGAGCACACGGCTTTGCTTACGTCAGATATGCGGCTCTCACCAGCACATTTGTTACATAGCCTACATTTGTTATACATTTACAAAATAATATATGGCTAGGGTTTCATGTGTAGTAGGCTACGTGAAGTGTATATAGATATATCTTACTATGTCTATGTCCAAATTTAAAGCCTGCTCTTATCCGTGCAGAACGGTGTTGCTCGTATCCTTCAGGTAATCGGAGCACAGTCAGAAACCCGAAACGATGTCATTGTATCCGTCACTTGAGGACATGAAGGTGGATAAATTCATGCAGGTCTGTGTCTTAACTGTGATATCAATAATGCACTAGTTTGTGCTTTTTCCTCTGCGCCAGAGATCTTGGGCTCATTGCAAACCATTTTCATATTATGTACTGTTGTGATGGTTTTACAGGACATTGCGCAGGCGCAAAATGCGCTCTCCGCGAGCCCCTCCAGAGCAATAGCTTTACCAGAGCCAGGCCCCGCCCAGGAGGAGAAGGCCATTGGGTTTGGGGACACAGTTCCTGAAGGTGTGTGATTATATAAAATGTCACTTAACTATTGGCTGAATTAATTATATTTCCCCCACCCCCTTATGCACTAATTTATCTGTGTTGTAAAGGACTTTACCCAAGGTTGTATCCTGAGTTGAGTGAATTTATGGGCTTGAATTTGAGTGAAGATGCTTTGCAGCAGGTCCTCTCTCTCCCCTCCTCGGACCAGTCTAGTGGGGTAAGGGTCCAAGGTGTGGAGCATATGCACATGTGGAATTTCTGTGTGTGCATGTGTGTGTGTGCCTCAGAGAGAAAGAGAGAGAGAGAGAGAGAGAGAGAGAGAGAGAGAGAGAGTGTATGTGTGTTTGCATAACTGTATGGATGTGCTCTGTTCCATAGGTTGTGAGTGTCATGTCATCTGGTCCAGTCTGGGCGAGTGCTCCTATAACAGGGGGTGACGTAGGCATCCGTCGAGCAGAGATCCGGCAGGGTGTGAGAGAAGTGGTACTGTGCAAAGACAATGACGGCAAGATTGGCCTCCGTTTGAAAGCTATAGATAATGTAAGATTCGCCATGCACAGACTGCTCATGAACACTGTCACACATCACACTGATATCCCTCTAATATTGCTTCACTGAATCACACACATGCACACGCTAAAGCACACACACACACACACACAGACACACACAAATCCAAATGCACATTTACTGTCCATGTGTTTCAGCATATGATTAAGTGTATTTTACTCAGTAAATGTGTGTCTGCATATTTCAGGGTGTTTTTGTACAGCTTGTGCAGGCCAACACGCCGGCAGCACTGGCAGGTTTGCGTTTTGGAGATCAGTTGCTGCAGATTAATGGAGAGTCCTGTGCCGGGTGGAATAGCGACAAAGCTCACAAAGCGCTAAAGAATGCTAACGCAGAGAGGATCACGCTTGCTGTTCGAGACAGGTAGAGCCCTGGAAAGATAACACTAACATGCAAGTGTTTGCATACACACAGGTTAATCATTTTTTCTGTCATAGAGTGGTATATTTACGTGTGTGTGTGTGTCCTTGCACAGGCCTCTGGAGCGCTCAGTTACCCTTCATAAGGACCTGAATGGCCAACTAGGGTTTTTATTTAAAAAGAGTCGTATCACTGCCATAGTGAAGGACAGCTCTGCTGCGAGAAATGGTCTCCTTACCGACCAACAAATTTGTGAGATCAATGGACAAAATGTCATTGGCCTCAAGGTCAGTGTCAGTCTCTCTCTCTCTCTCTCTCTCTCTCTCTCTCTCTCACTGTGTCTGAATATCTGTTGTCCACTGGATGTCATTTCTCCATCTCTGTCCTTTAGGACTCTCAAGTCTCTGACATCTTGAATTCATCAGGAAGCGTTGTCACAGTTACTGTGATGCCATTAGTCATATATGAGCACATGATGAAGAGGTGCGTTAAGCATTTGTGGGATTTTGCTAAGCAATCAGAGTGCTCCTCATGTTAAGGCCTTCCTCATTCTTTTTTTCTCGGTCTTTCCTTTCTTTCACTCAGGATGTCCACCAGTATTGTGAAGTCCCTAATGGATCACTCTATCCCAGAGGTCTAATGGTGTTCGTTGCTGATGGAAGCCAGTGCTGTTTAAATTCCACCAGATGGCACACACACATACACACACACACACACACACACACTTGCTTTTGATTCAGAAGATGTGAAGGGACACCAGTAGTGTATGTGAGAGTCGTGTGAACAAGACAGAAAGGGAAAATAGAGTGAGAGCACGAATAATAAAGATAAAAAGAGAGAGAGAGAGTATTTACTGAAACGTCTTCCTTTAGACTTGGTTTATTTGTTAAGTTTATTTATTTATTTATTTGTCCATTTATTTAGTACTTGATCTATTCCATATGTTCTTATATGGTGTTGGCAATATTACTCAGGCTTCATATTAACTACATGCCCATATTTAAAATGTTAGGTTAACCTGATGGAAACCAGGTACCATACATTCAGTAATGTTAGCTGAAAATAAAAAATAAAAATAAAGATACATTGACTTTGGAAGCCATTTTAGAACTATGCAGGGAGAAATGACAAATCTCAGAATATTACAGTTCATTATTTTTAAAACCATAATGTGTGCGAGTTATGTGTGAACTTGAATTTTTCTGTTTATTATTGATTTTTTTGCATAAGTTATATGTGAGTATTTTGTAGTTGGGAATGTGTTTAGCTTTTGTTCTCTTTGTGATTCAAGGGAAGCACTTGACGTTAAAAAGCTCATTAACTGTCCCCCAGACTGTCCTTCAAATGTGCACCTAAAACATTCTGAGGTAGGTAAAACATTGTGTCCAAAGATATTTCAATAATTTGTTTGTTTTATAAATTAATTCAGTGCAATTAAAATAAATGTTAATGTTATCTTACATGTCCTCAACTGTAAACAGTGCTGTGTAAGTCTGTAGTGTGTCTTTAGTAGTCTGTAAATATGACACTATTTATATCACTGTATCTTTGTCAGCGTGGTCTTTAGTTTGATTACGTGTCAAGTACATATCACTAAATACATATGACTGAAGTATAATGGTATTGATATCTGTCTCAATGATATCTGAGAATTCATGTGTATTCATGTATACTACTAAGACACCTGTATGTACAACTGTGATACCTTACATACACTGCAGATTCATGTAGGAAATGCTCATAGGCCTAGTCAAACACAAGGGATGCAAAGAGAAACAGTGCAGCGTTGTGATTTACAAGCAACTAGTTTTGGTCATCATCTTCTGCGCACTGGAGTAATGATGAAACAATTCAATTCAGCTGCAGTATCAACCTAGCATATGTGCCACTACATTATGTGCCTTTTACCACATGTTCAACTGATTCAGATACAGGGACAGTACATAAAATATTACAATCCACACAACATAATGGGAGACATCCAAAAAGAGGACAAATTGTCGGTATGTGTCTCATTGGCACATCTGTTACCAGGACAGTAAATCTTTGTGGTCCATCAAGAGCTGAACGAAAGTAACTTCAACAGGAGTAACTGGATGCAAGAGGAAGCAGTCCATATGAGATGTCTGGGTACCAACCCAGATTATATAAAAAACAACATGAAACCACTGCTGCTCAACTAATTGCAGAATTAAATGTGCATCGTTACTCTCCACCAGAACTATTCCTCAGGAGCTCCACAGGGTCCATATTCATGGTTCGGCTGCTATAGCCAAACCATTGGTCACTCATGCCAAATATTGGGCTGTGGAGAGTGTCCAACATGTTTTGTTCGTCAATGAGTCCACCTTCACTGTCACCTTCATGGTGTGGAGAAACCCAAAAGAGACTTTAAAAAACATTTTGGAGGACCATGTGCACCCAATTTGGGGGCAGCCGTGGCCTACCGGTTAGTGCTTCGGACTTGTAACCGGAGGGTTGCCGGTTCGAACCCCGACCAGTAGGAGCAGCTGAAGTGCCCTTGAGCAAGGCACCTAACCCCTCACTGCTCCCCGAGCACCTCTGTTGTAGCAGGCAGCTCACTGCGCCAGGATTAGTGTGTGCTTCACCTCACTGTGTGTTCACTGTGTGCTGAGTGTTTCACTAATTCACGGATTGGGATAAATGCAGAGACCAAATTTCCCTCACGGGATCAAAAGAGTATATATATTTATACAATGGTTCAAACATTACCCTCAAGTCGGGGCTGTGTTAAGATGATCAATGATACACCAGTACACACAGCATGACAGAGTGGCTTGAAAATGAACAGAGTGGTTTGAATATCAAAGTGAAATTAAACATCTCCCATGGCCTGCACAGTCACCAGATTTTAATATTGTTTAGTTATACTTGGGGGGTTTGTTGGAGATAGAAGATAGTCAGGAAATGTTTTCCTCTGTCAGCATCATGTAGTGGCCTGCCAGCGCCACCCACTCTGCAAGAGGAATGGCTCAAAATCCCTCCGGCCACTGTGCACTGTCATTCCCAAGACGAATTGATGCTGTATACTAATAAATTACTCTGGTCTAAAACCAGGTGTTTGAGTTTCATTGTCCAATCCCTGTATTTCACACACATGTAAAAGTGATTATTCCAGTTGTGTATGCAAATGTTACAATTCTATGTGTATGTGTGTTCTATGTTGATGTTTAGGCCTATAGATGTATCCTATCCCAGAATGTGAGCAAAGAAATGATAAGTGAATACAGGCGCATCATGTGGTATGCAGGGGCGTAGCACAAGATCCTGAGCCCTATGCAGGCAGTCCTGATGGGCCCCCATGTTCCCCCCTCATGCATATATTCCAGACTTTTCAAGGGCCCTCTTCCCCTTGGGTCCCTGGTAATCAGTCCCACTTTTACCCCCAGTTTGATGCCCCTGGTATGGCTTTTCCATGGATATTTGGGGTACAGGCCATATAGGATGGCAGGAATAGACTTACCTGAAAGAAAAGTTTATGAAATAACTAAAGAAATACAATGTCTACATGCAATTGTTCTGACATGAAATTCTCAATTACTATGCCAAGAAAATAAGACGTTTTATTGCACTTGAAGGTGAAAACTGAACATAGCCAGCCTATGTTATGGTATGAAGTCTCGCGAGAAAATACACGTCCCATTTTGCCACGTTCCTTCATCTTGTATCGCGGGGAGTTTGAACAAGGAAGAGAGCCTTTACATCTGATTGGTCTTTTCACTGGAAACCTCCACCCTCTAATACTTTGACTAAATATGATTGGATTACATCTTTGCCTGTCAAGTTTTCACTGTCTGGACTTTGCTAACATATTCCAGCAAGATTTCTCCCCATACCTGATGGAGAAATTTCTGACGAAGGATATCCTGGAGTAACACAATTCCAAGCGCCAAATATCTTGTAGGCCTATATTCCTCCCTGCTGTGACAGCGATGGGCCAGAAGAAAAATTCGCGCAGTCAGGCAAAAAAAGGTAAGCATCTTCTGTCATCCTGCTCAGATTGATGCAGCGTCACACTGTAGCGGCTGTAGCAGCCCATACGGCGGCGGGCCTGGGCAACTTTATCTTTCTGGATCAATTATCAGTAAACCTGAAATATCAGATGTTGTCTTAAGTGATAATGGAGTAAAATAATGAAAGGAGAAAACGGTCTCATATTTGGTTTGTAGAGGACGCAGCAGCAGCAGTAGCCAAGTAGTAGCCTACTACTTCTGCTATGTTTGTAAACCCACACTCCACACAAAGACTTGCAAGTTACCCTGCAGGAATGTTAGACATTGTTTCACTGCATCTTCACTGACAGCTGCACGTCTGTTGCTAACTATTTCGTAGTGTTTCCCACTTAGACGAGAAAATAATATAGGCTAGGAGAATCAAACGATCAAACGTGACATATCCTATAAAATGTTAACATCCTAGTCTGGATAGTGATGACAAGGCATGATTGTAACCAAAGCTCAAACGAGTATTACTTCAGGGTAAAGTTTAGCTTCCTCTAGGCGAAACAGAGTTCGTGCGTGCGTGCGCCATAGTGCATAGTTCATAGTCAGACATTCGAAAGGAGAAGTCTTGGCCACAACCACCGGACGCTGGGGTCAAGTGATCGTTGTGGTCGTAATAAAGACAGTGCTAAAGGCATGTGACATGGACTGTCTGGAAATATATCTGTTGTAGCGGATTCTTTTTATCAGGGTTTTATAGGATATCCTATGTGAATCGTTGGTCTTCAAACTACATTTCCGATCATTTAGACGTAGGCTACACGACCTGCACGATAGGCCTGCATCTGTCTCCTCTTTTGGCCCTAAGGTTTAGTTGGTTCTAGCTATTCAGACATTACAGTATGTGCTCTCATTGTGCTGAATGTGCTTATCCATTGTTTCACCAAGTCTACAACCATGTGCAGAATCTGTTTACAGCCTGATTGAAACAGGAAGGGAGACAGGCGTTTTGGTTTATGGCTAGTGGATGATGTCACTGTTAATTCATGGCACTTAAGGATTCCTAGGATTCCTCTTGGGTTAAAACATTTCTTTGATTACTAACTAAAGTACCCATAGAGACATTCAGCCATCTTTATTTCATCTCTGTGCATTGCAACATTTGGCAGCATTACAGTTGAATCCCCATTTAAATCTCTCCCCAACACATTTTGTTTCTGTTTGGATGTTCACCAAAATCTGTTTGCTATATTCAGTCCCAACTCAGAGCAGTAAGCCAGGAGTGGGATTTAAAACTCCAATGTCTCTTACCAGTGCTTAGTTACTTCCACAAATTACACCACTCCCCATAAGTGTTACACATAGCATTCATAGATTGTAAAAATAGGAGTTCCATCTGTTGTTTTTGTAGTATAGGACTATTTATATGATTGGATTGGGCAGATTGGTGGTTATGAAAAATAACTTTTTTATACTTGTATTTACCTGTATTAGATAGATTAGGGATTGGGTTATGACAATGTTTGTCAAATTCAAAAACCCTTGTTGACAAGTGGAAGGATGAGGGAATGTCTTGAAGTAAGCACAAAGTAGATCTCTGAGTCGTTGCAGTGGAGATGTTTTAGGATGTGTTTGATTGATGACTTTATTGAACTTTCTTGTATTATTTAGTGATATATTAGTTGCACCCCCCTTTCTATGGACATGCATAATTATCACATATTTCTGTGTCATGTGTTTGAGTGAGTACACACTTTTACAGATTTACGGATTACGTTTTACAGGTGATGAAGCATGAGTTAGTGTCTTGTAAGTATGTGTGATGGGGAACTAACAGCATGCTTAAATGTGTGTGTATGTGTGCCTTGTGACATGACAGTAAACTGTGTGTGTGAGTGTGACAGAGACTCCAAAGTGTCCTCTCCATATGAGGGCCAGTCTAGAGTGTATGCTCACGGCAGCACTAAAAATACTCTAGAGCTCTGTGTATCGGGTTCCAGCTGAGTTAGCGGGCGAACTCTGCTGAGTTGGAGCAGAAGTCCTCACAGTTTTCTTTTGCCGATCTCCAAACCTGTGGGAATGGCAGAAACCATCGCAGACGGAAACACAATGGTGGAAGACACAGGTAGAGTAAGGACTGGATGAGAGAGCCATGCAGAAGTGTATGTGTCCGCACTGGCACGTCCATTTGCCCACATGTGGGTGAAAGACGGGCTGAGGCACCATAACAGAAACAAACGGACATATCCGATTTAGTGACTGATAGGTTTTATTGTTTTGGCGAAGTGTCAGCTCACGATGAGAGAGGTGTAAATGATGTGACTGTGCATGTTTCAGTGTGCTAATGAGGATAGGGGTGCAGAGATACTTGTCCATTGTGCTCACAGGTTAGTGCCTTTTGACAATGGATCATGTAGTTTGAGCAGCAAACACAGCTGTTCAATTCCTCCTCTCTCCCCATGTCTCTGTCCTGTTCTTTCTGTGTTGCATGCTCTATATTTGTAGAGATATAAATAGTCTATTTGGCAGAAAGCTTAGTGTCTGTTGAAGAGGAAATTAATTTCGTGCAGGACTGGAAAAGAAGCCTTTTTCTGAAAATATTATAGAAATATTATCTCTGTTAATTATTTGTTGTGAATCAGACTGACCACAAAACAACGGCCAATGTGGCGAGATGGTTGTCATAGATTACGATAGATAGTTGGATTATGGCTGCTCTGTCCTCTTTATTCCAAAGTTGTGTGTCTATGAACATCTTTACTGTAACATTTGTTTGTCATATAACATCAAATCAAATTGGATGAGCTCAATTGTTTTCATGACCTTGGCATTCACATACAACACTCATGAAAATATTCTGTAGACGAGACCTCTTTGTTGTGTTTTGTAGGCCCTTTGTCATTGCTGGACAGACAAATAAATGCACATTTGTTTGTATGTATATTGCTCCTAAGCGACCTTGAGGGTTCTGCTTCAGCCATCTGATACCCCTGTTATATTTTAACCCTGTGTTCTTTACCCTCTACCCACAATGCAATTGCCCATTCATTCTCTGGATACCTGCAGACACATTTGCCGTAACGTTTAACCATATTGAAATGGCCAATGACGCGTTACTGTCAGTCATACAAACGTGCTCACCCAGTTGTTCAGAGTAAAAGGGAGTTCTTAACAGCTTTTACAAACGAGTACCCGTATGTGGTCAGAAATACAGGAAACAACATATTGGGGCTGATTATGAGGATGTGATCTTATTAGCTATACAGACCTGCTGTGATTTGGATTTTTGTTTCCACAAATGCCCTACATTAGAAGATGTTTTTAATTGAACTGATGCAGTATAAATAGTACTGTTCTGTTTACAGGTACAATTTCATGCTGTCAGGGGTCATTCTGTGTTAAATCAGATAAGGTTGTTGCTGCACCGTCAAACCATGTGTATATCATAAATGGATCCCAAAACCGAGGCCTGTAAAATACTTCTGTTCAAATCTTCTGTTTTCATATTTTTTCAGCCCTTGACATTACTTGACAGCCTGAAAAACACATTATCTGGGAAGCAATGTTTGGGCATTAATATCTTTAAAAGTGTTTTTCCTGGCCTTCCCAAACTCTATAGGATGGAAAACAAACATGTTCTCAGTATGGCTGAATGCATATGTTTTCTGAATGTGCATTGATTTCCCTAGACTTGGGGTAAAGTGCACAAAGGTATTATAAACTTGTTTTGTACACATTTGGTGTCAATCATTATTCTTTCTGTAAATACAATATTTTATAATGTTGTGCCAATATTTGACTTCTCCGCATATAATGGGCACAAAGATATTAAGGATAAAATAGGTCATTTTCAAAAGTCTAAAATACGTGGGGTAGCTAGTGGGAATTTGAAAGTCGACGTGGAAGTAGCTCAATTAATTAACATTGTAGATAATCAGGAGCAAGACGGGTAATTTCCTCAGAAGCAAGAATGAAAATGCAGAGGTATAACAAGGTAATTAACAAAGTGTATTTATATATGAAGGACACACCATACAGAATTGTGTTGTTGTACACTAAATGTTTTAGCATTATTCCCATATAGATTTTCAGGCTTCTACTAGCTACCCCACATGCCATTTTTATCCTCTGAAAATGACTAAAAAATGCAACCGCACCTAGTTTTATTCTTTATTTTCCTTGTCAATGATGTGGATACCTCAGACATTAACACAATATAAGTATTGTAGTTGCAGACAAAATATCCGATTGATACCAAAAATGAATTTATAATACCCTCAATATAACTTTTTATATTTAGCCTTATGAAATTCAATGGGAATGCAGAACAAACTTTTAATGGTCCGGTGACTCCGGTCATACTGAGAATGTGTTAGCCTTCCCAAACTTTGTAGGATGGAAGACGAAGAATGATATATTTTAAGATATTAATGTTGCAAGATGAGGCCATTTTAGAGTGTAGAGCCATTTAAGAAAAAATAACATTGGAATTGAACAAACCTAACCCTAGGAACAAACAATTTTGACATGTGTTAAGTTTTGAGACCTAAACATTATTAAAACAAACTTTGAGCAAAATCAGAGATGGTACAGCAACCATTTTCTTGGGTTCTGTCTGATTTGACCTGGAATAATCCACGACGACATTTCCTTCATTCTGTAAATATTTTCCTCATTCTTTAAATGTCATCCATCCTGTTCAGTCTCAGTGCCATTTCAAAGGTCTGCCAAAGTAGATTTCTCTAAGAACATGTTTACCTGACAGCACTTGGCTGTTTTACAGCACAGTGCCAATGGCAACTGTAATGGAAGAGGACCCTGTGTCTCGGTGGCTCATTGTCTTATGACTGGTTTTGCCTGTCTGTCTGTGTATGTCTATCCACAGAGGCTCCCTCTCCTCCTCCTCCCCCAGCGGCTGTCAGTAAGAATGGGAGGAAAGCAGAGGGGAATTCCATCTTCAGCTGGATCTTTGTCTTGGCCCTTCTGGGAGCCTGGACCGCAGTTGGAGTGGTGTGGTTTGACATTGTCGACTATGACACTGTTGTAGGTATGTCTGTTTTCATGGTCATCTGACCAGATCCTATCTGAACACAATCCATTTGCTCATTTGCTGGGGTAAATCTAGTGTGAAGAAAATGAACAGTGTCCTTTCTTTAGAGCTTGTTTCAGTTTCCAAAAGAGATACTGCAGGATGATGGTGATGAGATTTTGAGGGATTTTCAGCTCTATATTTAGATGTTATTCAGGCAAGGAGACCCCATTTGTCCATAAGCTTAAAATAACTTACTGGACTGGCTTACTTTAGTACCTGACACACATTGCTCATTAAACTAAGACATCAAACCTGTACATATACAGAGAATTAAAATGTATTCCGCGTTATTGTGTGCTGGACACCATATATCACCTAGGGCCACAACACAACACAACACAAAACCCGGTACAAAACATTATTATCCTGACGCAAAATGTATTCGTATTGTACACTTGAGTTTTTCGCCATGCCCTTCTCTTTTATTACACAATGAGCTCAGGGGTGTGGCAATTAACGACCTAAGGTGTAGTCTTGGCACATTATCTAAAAATCGCTATCTTACACTATCTAAAAAGTATGGAAGCCCGTTTGCGCCACATACAAAAAAAAATCCGATCTATGATATCTCATTATTGTGAGATACTATCTCGTTATTGTGAGATAGTATCTCGTTATTCTGACATAGCATCTCGTTTTTGTGAGATAGTATCTCGTTATTGTGAATTCTTAATGTAAGTTATTTACTCAGAACCACTTTATTAAGAGTGTTGTCAGAACCGTGATGTTTACCAACACGTAATGTTCAGAAACTACTGGCATTTGGTGATGTTTATCAGCATTTTTTGTTGGTTTCCTTAATCAGTAGTTCAGGTGCCTCGAACAAACTCCAGAGGTAATCTTAGCCTGCTCCTGCTGCATGGGGTAGGCTAGTGTAGGTTTGCTAACGCGCATAATGTGTAGACTTGACGGAAACTGTATATACATTTCATATAGTCATAATGGGGTAATGATGTTAAAAACCCCTGTACTGTTCCTGCGATGTCACAAAATCATTCAAATGTAGGCTAGGTTGACGTTGTGTTGCCTTCAGCCTATGAGGTGATGTTAGCAGTATCATGGCATGGACAATAAAGGTCAGAAATCGGTGGACAACACTCAATACAGTGGTTCTGATTAAATAACTTACATTAAGAATGGCAAAATATGCACCCCATCTGCTCGTCAACTGTGGCATGCGTGCATGGGCAGCGAAACTGAAATTAATATGTGTTCAAATAGACGAGCGCAGTTGCGTGTACTCTGCTAGGTTTTAGTAAAGCGTGGTTTAGTGCAACATCTGTTCCATACGGTCTCGCATGCAAGCAGATTCCTTCAAATGCGCCGTTGACTATCAAAATATCGATGCACTGTTTGAAGTTGTGCTGCTTGCAATTAAAGGGAATGACAGATGTCATTTTCATTGGTTTAAAGGATGTTACGCCCAAAACACACCCATGACTGATTAAGAAACATAAGACCAATCTTTTTGCGCCAAGGGGCTGACGTTTGATAACAAAATCACCCCCAATGTGGCCTGGACAAACCCTGAAATTTGTTTAAGCTATTCGCTAGTGACCATGCGTTTTAGATCGCCAAAATATAGCCCCTAATCTTTTTCCATACAAGTGATGTACATCATTTCCTCTCCTTTCGTAGGCACACTGGTCCCTTATGATATTGATGGAGATGGTCACCTTGGTTTGGAGGATGCCAAAGTGCTACTTGGTTAGTAATCTTTCTTTTGTTCTTTCTTTCTTTCTTTCTTTCTTTCTTTCCCACATTCTGCTTTGTCTTTCATCTCTGACTTTTAATTCATCCCTTCTTTCACAAATACAATGATGGGTGTTTTGTAGCTTCCTTAGATGTGCACAGGTACAAGGTACTGCCATCCTGTTAATGTGCCATCTGTGATTGAGAAGACATCACACAAGGCTTTTCATTACTTATGCCATGCTAACTGCTATGCTGCCTATCCTTAACATGTTGCTTAAGTGTTTGACCCAAGAGCAGCAAGGATAATCTTAGCCATTCATCAGTCTATGTCATGTTGTTTAAACTTCTACATTTCTTCTCATATCTTTAAAGTAGAGCATCCCTGTTGCTCTTTTAGCTTGTTTGCTCCCATGTCCAGCACCAACCTCCTTCATTGTCCTTTCCTGTCTGTCTTTCCAATGTGTTGTCTCTCCCCTGGCTCTCCTTGCTCTTGCTACCTTGTCCTCTCTTCTCTATTTTCCCCCTTTTTACTTTTCCTCTGTGCTTGTAGGCTTGACCAAAGATGGCCCTTTTGGCGATGCTTTAGCAGAGGATGGCTTATTGCACAGCCTGTTTCTATTTCTCTCTGATGTAAACACTGATGTACCCAAAGAGAAAAGTGAAGATGGAGAGAGAGTGGCGAAGGAGGGTGTGGGTATGTCAGGAATTTCCAGGGGTTGGATATTGATAAGCAAGGAGAGATCTTAAGATCCACAAACTGAGGTGCTTTGGATCAACACAGGAAATCTTGGGTTGCCTTGCTCCATGTGTGGCTTTTGTGGAACCCCCCAATATCTCAGATTACAAACATGGTTGGCAAAATTGGAAAAACATGACTGTGTGTAGATAGATACAGTAGATACTTTATTGATCCCCAAGGGGAAACTACCTAGCTGTAGCACTAATGTGGTTCTGTCTATTTTATTTATACTGTATCTATTTATCTATGTATCTATAGAATTAATGAGCTCCCATCTCTTGGGCTGGTATTCAGATAGATAGATAGATACTTTATTGATCCCCAGGGGAAATTCAAGAAGGCAAGGCAAGAACAATCAAGAGGCAGGCAGGCAGGCTAGAACAATCAAGAACAAGTGCCCAAAGTATCTAGACAACTGTAGAGTGAAATGTTATATGAGTTTTTACAAAAATCTGTGCTATAGATATTTAAGGAGATTTTTCTGGTTTCATTCAGCACAGTAGTCTATAGTCTTCCAAGATTGCTGTCCTTAATATATCAGTATGATAAAGCAAGTTCTGCACTCCTTCCTGAGTAAGTTTGCATTTCACAGTCGCAAAGCATTATTTCTTAAATTTAAATGTTTGAATATGATATTAATCATTTTCAGTATAGTACTATTACTATTAGTCTTTTGCTCAGGCACATGAGCCAAAGTGTCCTGTTTGTCCATTGCAGCCATTTCTATTAAAGATGGTGAGATCTCACTGAACTTCCCACAGATGTTGAGCAAATGTTTATAATGCGTACATTTTCAAAATCTAAATCACATTTTCAGATGTCAAGGCCACCGTAAACTGAGGTGATTACACTAATCCATGGGCTAAATGATTATCACACGCCTATTACCCTAGACAGGCAAAGCAAACAGCCCTTTAATTAAAGGTTATATATTTTCCCTTTATTTTCACTGTAAAAATGGTTCCTACTGTCCACCCCTTTTCTTAGTCTGTAGTTACAACCTAAGTGGGACAAAAAGGCTATAACTTTCTGACAGGGGACATCGCCAACACCTGCTTACAACCCATTATCCACAACATAACTTTCCCCAGAGCAGATCAAATTTGTAATTTACAATTAACCCTGTGAAAAAGAGTTGAGAAAATGGGAGAAAAAAATTCCCCAGGTTACGTTTGTCCATTAACCACTTAATTTTACTCTGTGATGCAGGGCTTTAGTTCTGTTCATGCTGTTCATTTATTTTATTTTTCTTCCAAACTCAAAATGACAGACAAGAAAAAGACAATCAATGTGGCAATTCCCAAAAAAGAAAAGACAGTGAGGCTGAAAGGTATTTTTGTATTTGTCCGTCAAGCTCCTTGTAGTTGGTTCATATTTTTGTTTGATGTGTTGTATTCTTGCATGGGACTGCAGAGAGACTTAATTTGTGTGGTGAAAGACATGTCAATTTTCTCCACGGCTAGTGATGCTGAGGCTATGGCGGGTGATGCCATAATAGGCTGTTAACATGATGGAGGGTATAGTCAACCTACCATCAACTTGCTACCTTGAGTCTTTGGAATCAGACTTATCTGGTTGCATTGCATTGCAGCAGTGATGAAATTCTCAGAACATGGTGGCCTATTAAGAGGGCTGTTGTTGAGAGCATAGACTGTATACAGTCTATGGTTGAGAGTAGTTCCTTGACTGATCCAGTATACCAACAGATTAAACGCAAATAGTTCATAATGAGTAAACAGAGGTCACATGCATGTTTGCTTGTACATTATTGTGTGAATTTCTGAGTGTATGTGTGTGTGCTTGTACTGTATGTGTGTCTGTGTGCATGCATTTGATTAACTTTTTTGACTTGTTGTTTTTATATTCTACTATCTTTACAAAATAGCATCACCTGACAATGTTGTAGGGACCCCAGGTCTTAAGAAAGAGAAGAAATCAAAACTGAAAGGTATTTTCACCTGTTGTCAGTCCCTTTTGTTTGGGGTTTCATTGTTCCCACTTTGATACACATGATATTTCAGCTTGGCATAAGAGTGGCATGTGTGGTCAGCTTATGTCTAATTAGATATGGCTGTAGCGATCTTTAAACATGTTGTGACAGATTCACTGTTATTTTTTTCCATATTAAGAAGATATTGCTGTGGAATCTAAAGAGGTGGTCGACCCTGAAGGTATTTCCTAGTCTTGCCCTTAACGTGACTGGTCTTTAAACGTAATAAAACCTTAAGCATGGTCTTTTCAGGATGGAATGTAAATCCGATATACTGTCCTCACGTTGTTTGCACTTCAAACAACATTGTGTCTTGCATTTCATTTGTGGCTGTGAAATGCTGAGTATCAGGAAATGTCCTTTCTTGAATTCAAACAGACTTCAATATTAGCAAGGTAATTAAGCAGATCTCGATCATTGTCATTTCCTTGGAACTTTTACAGAATTGCCATTCCTGGTGAATGAGGTCTGATTGAATTTGACGTTGATTGTAATGTGTGCTTTTTTGTTGTGGAGTGTTTTCCCAAAGGGGTCTGTGTTGCGATGCATGCTGTAAGTTGGCAGAGAACTGTCAGTGAATCTCAGTTCTGAGCAGTCTTTGGACTCTTGCTGTAAAACGTTTATAGATTGTGTAGTTATACAATAAAGCTGCCTTACTGAGTGTGACAGAGTGAACATTTTTCTGTCTGTGATTTATTTCTCTTTTTTGGTGGAAAAATATTCAAATGATTTCAATTGTCTGAAGAATATTGTCTTGATGTGCATCGCTGATGCTTCTTAGGAATAATTGTATGTATTTAATTCAAAGAGATTGGCTTATTACTGGCTTAAACACAGTGCAGCAGAGAATGCCCCGGTCATCCCTGTGGCACATGCCACAGTATGTAGAAAGAAACAAGAGAAGGTTAAAAATGTCCTCATCATAAATTAATGAATGAATAAGATAAGATGTGTAAAGATGATAGATTATTGACTTGGATGTCTCCTCCGACTGAGCACCAGCAACTAGGCCTACAGCATATCTGTATAAAACATTATACAGGATTTTCAAAGAGTGCAATACATTTCTTCAGGTTTGATAAGTCAGAATGTTTAGATTTTTGAGGACACACTGAGGAAATTCCTGCCCATTTATACCTTATTGCATTCCTTTCTGTAAAATGGATGATGGGACTATTGTACAGAAATAGTATTAATGAGCCATTGTTTCATCCTTCACAGATGAAAATCTCAGTTTACAGGCTGTCGAAACAAAAGGTAGTAGTTGTATTGAATGTGACTTGATTTTTAATCTGCATGGTTTTGCAACAGAATTGTGAGCGTTAATGAGGAACCCTCACTGTTTCTCTGCCCATATTTCCAAGTGTGTGCTATTGTGTTGAACTTTTGATTTTTAGCTTTGAGCATGTAGCTTGTGTGTCTAACCTAGTTAGCTTACAATTGTAATGATGGTGATAATTGTAATATTTGGTCATTGCATACAAGCATGGCCCTAATGAATAAAATGCTTTCCCTAATAAGGAATTCTGATATGATATGGCCTCTGGTTGGTAGCTAGTGTTTTTGCATTGATTGTTAGGAAGTGTGAAGTGTTTAGTGAAGGCATGTTCTCAGAGTTGATTTGGACACTTTTATTTCTGAGTGTCATATTTAGTTTTTATTTTAGCTGTAGCCATTTCCTTTTAGAGCATGCCATGTATGCAGTAAAGAAGCTGGAGTGTTGCCTGGAACGATACGTTTTTTTTTGCTCTTAGGTTGAGGGCTTGATCAATTGTACAAATAAGAAGATGCCTAGGCACTCATCAAGTGAAAAAAGTATAAATGCCTTTATTTCATGGGCAGAATAATATAAAAAAAAACACTTGGACGTGTTTCGGCTCAAAAGCTCAAAAAACATCAATATGAGTGGTTGAACAGGTGTGAGACATTAGATCATCAATAAACTTTTTTCACTTGATGAGTGCCTAGGTATCTTCTTATTTTTACACATGCCAAGTTCAAGTTCAAGTAAGTTGATAGCTGTGAAATCAGTCTTTCCTTGTTCTCAGAACGTTTGAACAAGAATCTTGGACGTAAGCTAAAGTCGGCACTCAAGGAACAGCTGAGGATAATTCATGAGAAGATTGAAGCAAAAAAGATTGCTAAGATGGCACTGGCTGAAGTGCGCACTATACTGGCCCAAGAGGAAGAGGAAAGGCAGGCAGTTCGAGCCTTGGAGCTGAAGAGACAGGAAGCTGCTCAGAGAGAGAAGGAAGAGGCAGAAGCCAAGCTTCAAGAGGAAAAGGAGAGAAAGGAAAAAGAGGAACGAGAGAAGGAAGCAAAGAGAGTGGAAGAGATCAGAATAAAAGAGAAAGCAGAGAAGGAAAAAGTAGAAAGGAGTAGGGTAGCCAAGGAAGAAGCAGAAAGAGAGAGGGCAGAAAAAGAAAGACAAGAAAAAGAGAAGGCTGAGAAGGAGAAGTTGGAAAGGGAAAGGCTTGCCAAGGAGAAGGCAGATAAAGAGAGAGCAGAGAATGAAAGGTTAGCAAAAGAAAAGGCTGAGAATGAGAGGTTAGCAAAACAAAAAGAGGAAAAGGAAAGAGCGGAGAACGAAAGAGTAGCTAAAGAGAGAGCAGAGAAAGAAAAACTAGCTAAGGAGCAAGCAGAGAAAGAGAGGTTAGCCAAGGAGCAAGCAGAGAAAGAGAGACTGGCTAAAGAAAAAGCAGAGAAAGAGAGGCTAGCAAAGGAGAGAGCTGAAAAAGAACAGCTAGCCAAAGAGCAAGCAGACAAAGAGAGAATAGCCAAAGAGAAAGCTGAGAAAGAGAGACTGGCTAAAGAACAAGCAGAGAAAGAAAGGCTATCTAAAGAAAAAGCAGAGAAAGAGAGACTAACAAAAGACCAGGCAGAGAAAGAACGACTTGCTAAGGAGAAGGCAGAGAAAGAGAGACTAGCTAAGGAGCAAGCAGAGAAAGAACGACTTGCTAAGGAGAAGGCAGAGAAAGAGAGGCTAGCCAAAGAGAGAGTAGAGAAAGAGCGACTTGCAAAGGAGCAGGCAGAGAAAGAGAAGCTAGCTAAGGAGAAAGCTGAAAAGGAACGGCTAGCTAAAGAGCAGACAGAGAAAGAACGACTTGCTAAGGAGAAGGCAGAGAAAGAGAGACTAGCTAAGGAGCAAGCAGAGAAAGAACGACTTGCTAAGGAGAAGGCAGAGAAAGAGAGGCTAGCCAAAGAGAGAGTAGAGAAAGAGCGACTTGCAAAGGAGCAGGCAGAGAAAGAGAAGCTAGCTAAGGAGAAAGCTGAAAAGGAACGGCTAGCCAAAGAGCAAGCAGAGAAAGAAAGACTAGTCAAAGAGAAAGCTGAGAAAGAGAGACTGGCTAAAGAGCAGGCAGAGAAAGAACGCCTTGCTAAGGAGAAGGCAGAGAAAGAAAGGCTAGCTAAGGAGCAAGCAGAGAAAGAACGCCTTGCTAAGGAGAAGGCAGAGAAAGAAAAACTGGCGAAAGAGCGAGCAGAGAAAGAAAGGCTAGTTAAGGAGAAGGCAGAGACGGAAAAACAAGCCAAGGAGCAGGCAGAGAAAGAGACACGTGAGAAAGACAAGGCAGACAAAGACAAGACAGAGATGACTACAAAAGAAAAGAAGGAAAAAGAAAAGTCAGAAAAGGTTGACACAGAAAAGGAGAAAAAAGGCAAACTTGACAGAAATAAGGATAAGGATAATGAAGGAGGTGGAAACAGGGAAAAAAGTGCAAAGGAAGAGAGGATTTCTGTACGGGATCTCCTCAAGTCATCCAAGAAGTCTGGAAACAAAAAATAGCCCTGCACCTGGGAGAACTGTGAATCTATCAGTCTGAAATAAAAGCAGACTTAAGTGAAATTGAGCGTTGAATTGGGCCAAGGGTCATGCCTTCAAACCTGACAATGGCATAGTCAAATGCTGTGATTCAGAGATCAGCGCTGACTCTTCAACTGTTCTTTTCTCAGAAGGATTTTATTTTGGTAGTACAGTGCCAATGGGAAGTAATCCTTTACCTTCTCTTTTCTGTCCTTCACTCTTCTTGTAAAAAATCCCATCTATCTCTACACATCTCATTTTTCTCATGTAACATTCTATCATTTTTTTTCAACCCTAAGTGCGTACAAGAGGTTGGTACCATGGACCCATCAACCTTGAATGACTATCAAAATGATAAGAATTTTGTTGCGATATTAACATGAGCTTGACATTGTGACCATCCATTTATCTATTGACGTGGTGGTGCATTAGTCTGGCAGCTGTATTTCATCAATTGTCTCATTACTTAATGACATATTTGTGGAATCAAATGTAGTTTAATTGACCATATGGGTTTGAATGAAGAAGTTAGCATGCCCATTTGTTATTGTTGGTGGCTAGCTACCTGGTTAACAGCTGTTATCTAATTTAAATTGAAATGTGAGCATTTGCTCTTTTACAGCTCAAGTCAACTGAATATTATTTTTCTCCATTACCTGAGATATGTTAATTAGGTTTAGTGGTTAGTGTGCATCTGCTGTGTGTATTGACTAGTATTTTGCTAGTAAGGTCATTTCTGCAGCATTATATCTGCATATAATAAGGTTATTTGGAATTGTAAGAGTGTTGTTGTCTCTGCAAACAGGTGAACCCTATTTTTGTAGAAAAAACAATTGAGTGTTTTTTCACTGCGATATTGTACAATGTACAAGAAGTTAGACAGCTGTAAAATATTTGGTTATGACTTAAATAGGCAACATATGCCCAAAGAGATCTGTCAACGTTTCATTTTTTTTGTTCATTTTTCCTTCCTTTTTGATAAATGATAACTGAATTTATGTTGAGCTCTTCTGTGTATCCAGAGGACTATTCCCTAGCCATAGGAAATCCCTTTGTAATTAAAGAATAATGACATGAAAGATGTCAATCTAGTGAGAGTGTTGGTGTTGATATGATTATGTGTTATGGTGATTAATGACTTATCTCAGGGCATCCTGTTGCAAAACATTACAGACAAGATTTCTTTTGCTTGCAATGCAGAAGGACAAATATCCTACTCAAGTTCCTCTGATGCCACATGAACAGACACTATAATGCATTCATAGAAGCAACACCATGTTTTTGATGAAATCAACTAAATTGATTCTTTATTAATGTGAAGGTACATAATAGCAGTTATCATAGTTATTGCACCATGTAAAAATAACATACAGGTTATAGGTCTTTATCCACAACTCAAATCAGATGAATCATTATAGTACATAACACCAGGCATGTGGTATAAACAGGAAAGGAATCATTGTTCTTATACAACACCTTGTATTCTCAGACTATGGTGTAAAATGATGAAAATGGAGGAAACCGTTAGCCTGACATGGCCAAACTCAATTCTATTCAGTCTGGTACTGCACCATTAGGATGTGATTATGGGGCATGTTTCAACCTTTGCACACAAGTGGATCGACCAAACCGTTCAGAGTAACAAAATATGTAAATCCTGTTTTTAGTAATTGTGCTGTCAATATCTTGTGTAACAGATGTGATGGCGAAATCTCTAGCTTCCCTAGCAACAGCCTTTTTGTTGTAAACAAAATCAACCAAAGCATGCTCAGGTGACTGATATGAGTGAATAGGCACTGTTGTTCATCTGTCAATCATCATATAAAGCCCACCCTCAGACGATCTGATTGGTGCTCACAGCTCTCATACGGGGCATAGAGGCTTCTCAATGGAGCAAGTCCAGACCGAATTTCCCAACCTCAAATTTTGTGGTTGTTCGGTCTAGCTTCCAGGCTAAGGAACAGTTTGAGGTGACTATAAACACAGACTTATGACTTGAATTGTATGAAACAATCATTATTTATTTTCACTGATTACCGGTTTGCAAATGGAGACTACAGTAACCTTGCTGTCCCACTCACTACATGACATATGATAATAAAACATTACTTAAAATATGAAAATCCCTTGAAGTGTGCCGTTTTTGCAGATTATATAATACCTCAGATTTCAGTTTTAAGATTATAATATACCTAATTGATTATAAAGTGTAATTATTTTGATATGGTATTGACATTTATACTTCATGGTACCAAATTGGCAGGTCTACTTGAGATTGCCTAACCGCTCAGGAAGGTATACTGTACAGTCTGTAGTTGTTGCTATTGGAGTCAAAGTTAGTATAGAAAAGTCATGTGCCATTCAAAGTGATGGTGCTTGCTCTTCATCTCGAAAACATTACTGTGATAACAACATTACAGAAAGTACACTGATTAGTTTTTTATTGAGATTGAGATCTATTTTTAAAATGATCCATTTGTGCTTCAGCAATTTATTTCCCCTTCATTCTCTATCCCCTTACATGCCTTCATGTTCACTCTCTGTCTCTGCCTCTTTCTCTCTGTATGTGTCTTTGTATCTGACAATAAAGAAATGTGTGTTGACATTGTATGTAGATTGTGCTTTTTGCTTTTAATTACACGACACTCACAATAATCATCCACAAACAGGTTTGAAAGAGAAGCCAGTTGCCAGAGAAACACCCCCACATACACCAGTAACAGGTAATGTATAGATATATTTTTGTCCCCAGACCAATAGTTTTTATATGGGTATTGGAGTCATATGGGCACATCAGTTTCACCTGACATTTGCCAGCATGAAAGACAATATACAGTAAATCTAAAAGAAAGGTGGTAGTGGTAACGTAGTGGCTAAAGAGCTGGGCTAGCATGTAGTAGCCTGAAAAGTTGTGGGCTCTATTCCTGGCTTCCACCATTGTGCCCTTTAGCAAGGTATCACACACAAGCAATGACAAAAGAGAAAAAAAAATGTTTTGACACACCTATTTAGGAGTCCGGAACTAGGTCCATCATCTAGGTAGATTCGCAACGAGATGCGCTGCGACTAGATATGGTAACGTTAAATGCTTTGCCATGGCTTGCAACAGCTAGCAACGATGTGCAACATTTAATTCACACCGCTGCAACTCCTTCTGCGACGGTTTCGTCTTGACGCGGATCTTTGGTGTTAATTGGGTGTGTTTTTGATGTGTTTTATTAGGTTACAATATAATCCCTAAACACTAAATGGGAGAAGTTCTTACACATGGGACCTTTAACCCCAAGTTTCTCCGGGGACAATGGCCCTTGTAATATACCGGCAATTGACATATTTAAGTCGCTTTGGATAGAATCATCTGCTAAATGAATAAAAATGAAAAAATGTAAATACAATTAGTGTCTGGAGACTGCGTGCTTCATATTTTGCTATTAGCATATTTTGCTATTAGCATATTGTTTCGTCGTTTCAGTCTTTAAGGTATCTAAGCATCCAACAAAATAGTTTTACTATTATCCCACCAAAAGCACCCCTTTTCGTGAAGCAGCATAAGTTAGTTTTGTAAGGAAGAGGCATGCAAACATTAATATATTAAAAAATCTTACTATACAAACGAATTTGTGAGATATCCATCTCTTACTTATCATTCAGACACATCAGATGAACAGGATGTTAGGTCTGATTTACGGAGAGAAGCAGAACCTACTGTGGCTAAATCTGAATTTGTCAATACTGCATCATCAGAACAAGGTATAATATTAAATAATCAGCTACCATAATCCTCAATGTGCAATTAATGATTAGTGTTAAGGATATTGTAAGTAGCTTTGGTGCATTAGTCCCCTGCATGTGTTCAATGCTTGTTTATCTGGGTATGTTTTCTTTTGATAGATTCATTCAACATTGATTCCACTGGTAAGAAATACACATCATTGTTGCATTATACATAGACAGGTATTTACATGACACACGAACAGCCATCAAAGTGTTTTTCTTGTCATTACACAGCTGCTGATGCTGGCCTCTCTCGTTTGGAGCAGGAATTTACACCATTTGGTATGCAGATATTCTCCTAACAGCAGCACCATAGGCATCATTTTATGTTGTGATTTCTTCATTTTGTTATGAGTTTATGTTTTGAGCTACCTTTTCATTTTTCCATGGTCCTGAGATGGTAAGTTGTTTTGTTGTCTCCCTTCAGATCCCATAGAGGACAATTTTGATAGTTTCCCTCAAGGTCAGTATACAGTATCAAGGAGAGCACATCTCTGCAGAGGGAATTCTTCCATACTTATTGTAATCCAAACTATTTCAAGACAAAAGCTACAGCCTCACTGTATATTGTCATTTAATTCTCTGTTTTTGTTGCTCTTTCAGAAGAAAACCCGGACACCATTGACACCACTGGAGGTAAATGCAGAGAATACTTTTTGATAGACAGTCCCAGATGTGGTCATGTAATAATTTTATTCTGCATAACATTTCGTATTTCTAATACGAAATACTAACACCTTAGTATCCATTAAGAGAGGCTACTTTTTGCTTAATTTTATGAAAGAGCCTACATATGTCTTCACATTTGCTTGTTGGTTCCTGTTTGTGTTCAGACATTTTGAAGTGTTCAGTGTAAGTCTTGTTTTGTCACAGAGCTGGTGGTGGAGTACCTACCAGAGGAGACAGAAGGTCAGTGCTTGTGGATTGTATGTCTCATCTTGGGTGTGACTGGTGTTTAGTACTGTGGCTATTGTTGACCCCTTTGTGAGGGAGGACTAGATTTCTGCCTGGAGGTTGTCTCACCGCTGATTCTCTTCTAATGTAGGACAGAGTGATACAACTGTGCTGTACAGTGAACAATTTGCCAGTCAGCAAACAGGTGAAGCAGGTCTGCATAAGAACACACAAATACACACACACACACACACACACACCAATGGGCATAATACAAAATTCCTTAAAAGAACACAAAATTATGAAACTATTGATATTACCATAAATTTCCCGACTATTGACCAAGGTTTATACATTGATTTTGCAAAATTTCTTCAGCTTTGAGGTTAATACACAGGAGCAGGCTATACATGGGAATGCAAATTATTTTCTTCATGCGTCTTTGTGATTGAAGCACAATCTGATTCTGATTCTTTGGGCTGTTGGGCACTGCGGAAAAGCAAAGAAATAACATTTGCTTTGTAACCAATGATTTTACCTTGTTGAGCTTCCTTCCAGTATACCGAGAATTGAATTTGGTATGGAGGAGGGCATTTTAACTCTGCCTTCCTCGCTGATCTCACCACTGATAGACCCCAGAGCACCAGATTCTACTCAGGACATGGAGGGCGCCAACCCAGAACCAACAGCAGAGTCTGCTGCCGAGGTCACCCAGGACTCCACGCCAGTACTGCCAGAGACCACTGCACAATCTGCACCGCAGTCGCCACAAGACACCACTCAGTCAAACACAGCTGAGGAAACACCCACAGAGGTAACAGGTATGAGCATGGAAATCTCACATCTGGACACCATCCATCAAGTTTGTCTTTTGTTGTAAAAGTGTAAGTTAAGTGAAATGACTGACATGTGTACGCAGTACAAATTAGTTTTATATCCATCCATATATTTTCTCCATAGGTAAAAAGAAGAAGCCCAAGATGTTCAACAAATTTGACAAAACTATTAAATCAGAGATAGACACAGCAGAGAAATTACGCAAGAAGGTACAAGCTCTGCAGTAGTCATTTCTGTTGTGACATGGTTTTACATTTCATTGTCTACATTTCATTGTCTACTTGCTGCTATGTTGTGTATTTCTCAGAGCATTAACATTGGTTGTGTCTTTGTGTGTCTGTGTGTGTTTGTTCTTATATCTGTGTAGGGTAAAGCAGAGGAAGCCTTAAGAGCTTTTGAAGGTCTTGTGCAAAAATACCCTCACAGTCCCAGGAGTCGGTATGGTAAAGCACAGGTGAAATACTCTGCACATGCTGCAAATCTTAGTCTCCATTAACACAGGATTCCTTCCCATATTTCTGTTATTTGTAACTGTTGTGTAGGTGATGAGACATAGGGACTTATTATTTTGTGTGTGTGTGTGTGTGTGTGTGTGTGTGTGTGTGTGTGTGCACACGTGCATGCGTGTGTAGTCAGAGGATGACGTGGCTGAAAAGTTGCGCAGTAATGACATGCTGCTAAAGGCGGTGAACTCCTACAAAGATGCTGCAGAACTCCCAGATGCCCCTGTGGCACTTATCAAAGCTGCACTCAAAAGAAGGGCAGACAGACAACAGTTCCTAGGTACTCACTCACTCCACTCACTCACTCACTCCACTCACTCACTCACTCTCAAGTAATGGTTTGTCTATCATTGTAGGCCGAATGCGTGGGTCCTTGGCTACTCTGCAGTTACTCGTCCAGACCTTCCCAGATGACATTGCTCTACAAAATGACCTGGGAGTGGCCTATTTGTTGATAGGCGATAACAAGGCGGCCAAGAAAGTGTATGAAGAGGTGAGAAAAATTAAACTTGTAATCTGGGACAGGTTTATTTGTGATCGTCATCTAGAGCCTTTTTTATGAAAGCGCCATAGTCCTTGACCACAATTCCTTACGTCCTGTTCAATTATCATCATCTCTTTAATCTCTTTTAATATCTCATTAATAATGATGAGATAAATGTAAGTAACAGATGGTTAGGATTTAGATCTACAGACATTATACTACTGTATCTCTATATCTCTTTACTTTCCAGGTTTTGGTCAAGGCACCAAGTGATGGATTTGCAAAGGTGCATTACGGCTTCATCCTCAAATCAGAGAACAAGATAGCAGAGAGCATCCCTTATCTGAGGGTATGAAATGGGGCATTCATACATACTTTTGTTCTGATACACTCAAATAGTAAAAGATACCACACACATGCAGCTCCACATCCACACTCATTCAGAGCGTCCATGTGGGCGTGTTCACTTTGGCCCACAGGAAGGTCTGGAGTCTGAAGCAGCAGGAACTGATGACGGGAGGTTCTACTTCCACCTGGGAGACGCTCTGCAGAGAGTCGGAGACCAGAGTGTGAGTATGAGGGCCAAAAAACAAGTAACATTGAAACATTGTGTGGGTGTGTGCATGCAGTATGTTTGAGGTAGATGTGTAAGGAATATGTGTAATGTATATGTGCGTGCATGCGTGTGTGTGTGTTTGTACTGCAGGCTTATGAATGGTATGAGCGGGGGCACAAGCGAGGTCACTTTGCCTCTGTGTGGCAGCGCTCTCTATATAATGTCAATGGACTGCGAGCCCAGCCCTGGTGGACAGCAAAGGAGACTGGATACACCGACCTGGTGAAGGTAAATTAGGGTGCAATTGATGTAAGCGCACAGAACGATTATAAATGTGCTCTTGTTTAAATGTTCCATGTTGGATCTGAGTTATGTGGCACTCTGCCCATGATGGCTACAATGACACACTAGCACCTATTGTGGCAGAGTGTTATTATGACAGAGGATGGGTAAGGGCTAGCTGTGGGGTGTACTACGAATCTCGATTAGTGGGTTAGTGAGGTATGTTGCACTCAAAGCCAGGCTATGCTGTGACACGAAAGTGGATCCGTTTTAGTGTCGCTATATCACCATGGTATCTTATGCTGTCAACCAAACCTGGTCGGGAGGAGGTTATGTGCTAAATTATAGCTCAAATCGTGTAATCTACCGCACACTGACCAATCAATTGTCTTAAAAACGAAGTTATCTTACGTGTAGGATTCTGTCATATCTTACATTAACATTTTGGAGCTCGAATGCGCTTTAATAGTGCTGTGCGTGCAAATATCCAACTATGGACGTGCATACCATACAGCAACTGATGACAATTGATTTATTTGATGTTATAGGTTAGACATAAAAAATGACCGCAGTGTAGATTAAGCTATCGCTCATGAATACGGAAGTAATTGTTTTTAAATAGAGGCGGTCTTGTGCGTCTCCACGTTACACGATTGGCCAAAGTCATCCCAACACCGAGAACGCGCACAGATCTGAGCTGAAAGCCTAGTTTGACAAATATATCACATAACTGCAATCGTAGTATCACTTAACCACTGGTTAGCATGCTAACTTTTAGTGATATTGTAGCAGCACAGAGCACAGGTGTTAAACATGGTTATTTCCTCTCATTCTGTTGCTAGTTTCTAACATTTCTAACATTTTTACACAGGAAGATATTGAAACTTTTCTGTTGCGGTAGGAATGCATTTTTTGCTGAAATAATAATAATAATACTTTTATTATTTTATTTCATTTTATTGTTTTATTTTACACCAAATAAAAAAAGGTGAAAAAAAATGAAGGTTAGAGGAAATGATCATAAATACAAGAGTGAAATGATCATAAATGCTGTAACCTTTGAATTAAATAATGGGAAAAGGTAACAGAAAAGTAAAATAATAAGCTGATGAAAATGGTAAAATAGATAAAAGAAAAGGGTAAAATGAATAAAGCTTTAAAAAAGTGGTCAAATTGATGGAAAAATAGCTCTAATTTGTAAGATATGCCTTCAACATTGCAAACATTAAAGTCTTTTTATTAATGACTTTTTATTTTATTTATTTTATGATAGTTGCATGTGTTCTAAAACAATGAACAAATACTAGTGTACAGTATATGTGTGTGCTTGTGCACTTTTTAGACATTGGAGCGTAACTGGATTACCATCAGGGATGAGGCTTTGTCTGTGATGAACGCCAGCAGTGGCCTCTTTGTAGCTGAGGATGAGAACCTGAGAGAGAAGGGGGACTGGGGTCAGTTCACTCTGTGGCAGCAAGGTAACATACATTGACACACACAGACGCAGTTATAACATCACCATTGAATGTACTAACACAGTACAGAGATATATTCATGTCTGCCCCATCTTGCCCTTTCTCTCAGGACGTAAGGTTGCCTCTTCCTGTCGCAGTGTTCCAAAAACCTGTGCCCTGTTGGACCGCTACCCAGAGGCCACAAGTTGTAAAAGAGGCCAGGTGAGTTAAGAGCACGTGTCAGGAGCAGCACACATCAAAACATCAAGTGGCTTTCTCCTCTATCTTTCACCATCACTCATTTTCAACAAAGCAGTTTGATTATTTGTTCTTCTTTCTTGCACCCCCCCCCCCCCCCCCCCCCACTCCCAACCAACCCAAACACACACACACACCTCCCCTGGCAGATCAAATTCTCAGTGATGCAGCCCGGCACCCATGTCTGGCCTCACACTGGGCCCACCAACTGCCGACTGCGGATGCACCTGGGCCTGGTCATCCCCCGAGACGGCTGCAGGATCCGCTGCACCGACCACACCAGGTCAGCGAGGGTATACAGACATGCACGCAGACAAACAAAGCATAGCGGCACAACCATAAAAAGCACATTGGGCGCTGCTTTGTATAATGTGCAATGTGCCAGGCAGTGCGTTCATACAGATGCAAACAAATTAATGTTAATTTAATTACAGGTCAAAATAACTTTGTCATTCGCACGATCTTGCACTCAAACATGGTAACTTTAACACCATTTCCGAAAAACATAAACTACAAACTTGAAGTTTGAAGTAAACCTCCATCATGTTCCTCCAAAAGTTAAAAAGTGCCACTAATTACTCAATTGATTTATGCTTGATTACGCCCTGTGGCATGTCCGTAATAAGCAAATATTGGTATCACCATCAGTTCACAATGCTTGGTTTCCACAGCATGGATGTCTATTCGTAGTGCACCTTGTGGTTTCAAATTAAAACCCTGAGAGTAACGGGTGTTCAGGCATGTAATAAATGTAATGTTAAGTAAAGCAGTCTGAATGTACTGGATGACTACATTGATGACATTTTGTATGACATTTGTTACAGGGGCTGGGAGGAGGGCAAGGTCCTCATCTTTGATGACTCTTTTGAACATGAAGTGTGGCAGGACGCGGACAGCTACCGGCTTATCTTCATTGTGGACGTGTGGCACCCAGAGCTCAGCCAGACACAAAGACAGACACTATCCCCCATATAGAGGTCAAAAGGTCACACCAAGGCTCTCGCTCCCCACCACAGGGTTCAGCCACACAAATGGACTCGCTCACCATCTTTTCCGACACGTCTGAGCCAGATTATAAATATATATGCGAACATCATTTTAGAACTTCTGAGGGGAACTAAAGCTGTAGTGCTCTCTAATGTGAGCAATCTTCCCTTTACCCCAATGCCTGTGGTACTGATATGAATGTAAATAATATATCTATAAGCTTAATGAAGAACAATGGAGCTGCACCTCTTCAGGGGTTCAGCTAAATGTCAGCTGAAAACACTACATTCCCATTAGGGTGTCATGGTTAGAGGATAGGAATACAATATAGAACTTTGCTGAAGTTCAACATCTGAATAAATTAGGCTAAGAAAAAAAGTTTTCAGAGGCTATATTTGTTATCCGTGATTAGATCATTGGAATATGTATGTTTTCTGAGTTGTCCCGATGTTACTGAGAGTGTACATTAATTTTTTTAATTTTTTTTTTTTTTTTTTTTTTACAAAAACAAATGCTACTTCTGAAGGTCCTATTTCCATGTTATGATGTGAGTGTTCTATGCACTTTGTGTCTATTTTGTGTGGTTGATGTGTGTCTGTTGGTGCCTTAGTTGAACTGTGTGTGTGTGTGTGTGTGTGTGTGTGTTATTTGAAGGATGGTAAAATGCCAAATACCATTGTGTCAGTCCTCACTGTATCATGTGTGCCTGAATTCTAAGGTGAGTTACATGAACATTTAGAAACAAGCTCTGGGGTTGAAACAGACAAGCCATTTGATGCAACAGAATGCCCACAGGAATATTTCTGAATGCTCCATAGAACATATCATGTGTGCAGTAATGAGCACCTCAATGACCGAACCAATTGCTGCTTTCCAACCCATTTAGGAGCCCTCCTGCATTCCCACTCCCTGTAGTCACTGGGCACAAACTGACTCATTTTTTAACTGGTCACTTAATTTATCCCCATTTTAGTTTGAGAAAAAAACATGCTTCATCGATATATTGACCGGTAAAAAAAAACCAAGTTATTATTTTACATGTCTGTCCGCCATAGTGTGCATTCTACTTTCATTTGTCTCAATATGTCACATTCTGGCTCATTAAAAAAATAGTTTGCCATTTTTCAACCCATGGTCATTTGAAATGTCATCACCCTTTATTGAGATGCTTGTTTGTACAATAGCACATATCTTAGATAAACCATTCCCTTCAACCACTGTTGAAAGAATTGGGTTTTCCTTAAACGGATCACAGGAAGTGCCTCTCAGGATAACTGACTGCTGTAATAAAATGCCAATTGATCTTGTAATTTGTTGCACTGAATATATGAATAGATGCCATTTTTGTTCTGTGAGTAAACAATGTCATCAACACACTTATTTTGCATTTCTCTGGACACTTTAAAGACAGCAAAAGAATGTTGTTTTATTCTGTGTATTATTTACATGCACCTATACGTGACCATATAAAGTCCAGAGGTAGCATTTGAACAAACAAACTACTGTGTTTAAACATATCTTCAGTCGACTGCAAATAAGGCCTTATAAAACGTAAGGCCTTTATAAAATTGTCCAGGCTGATTATTCTGAATCCCAGGGTCTGGAGTGATACCTGCATCCTTCAGGCATTCTAGTCAAAGTAGTAGGTTTGAAGGAAGGGTGAAGTTTCTAAACTGTCCTCAGGACAGTAGTTGTAGATTAAGGATCTCTTCTCTTCCTCTGCACTTGAGAAAGTATGGAAGTTTTTCCTTGCTGTGGGAGTAAAAAATATTAACAAATTTGTCTCAAACAACTGATATGAATAACCAAAAATTATTTGAAGGTGTACACTTCTGCAGTTGGGTCATTCCGTATCAAATCAGATAAGGCTGTTGCTGCACTATTTCAGATTTTGTTCAAACCTTGTCTATATCATGAATTGGTCCCAAAACCAAGGCCTATAAAAAATTCTGTTCATGTCCAATTTTTTTTATGATAGTACAGTTTGACAGCCTGAAAAACACGTTACCTGGGAAGCGATGTTTGGCCATTAGTATCTTGAAAAGTATTATTCATAGCCAGCCCAAACTTTGACTGAACCATTAAAAGTCTGTATGCCATGGTCATTCTACAAGGCTCTGGATTTTACAAAAAGAGTGGCATCAAAGGTGTTATTTGGCCTTTCAAGGGTGAAGAAAATGAAAACACTGGAATAGAGCAAAGATATTTTACAGGTCCTCACTTTAGGACCTATATATGATGTAGGTAAACACTAAGTAAAATCTGAGACAGTACAGCAACCACCTTCCAGGATTCTGTATGTTTTGACATGGAATGACAGTACTGCCAAATAATGAGAAAATAAACTCAAAAAAAGAGTGCCAAGGAGTGTGCGAACTTTTCTTAAAAAACTTTTTGTTTAAAACCTTTTTGTTCAGCACCTGGGATGTGCACAAAGTCTCCTTGTAAGTTGACATGGAATGACCCAGTAGAATTTTTGCCTAATTTCTCCTTCCTTTCTTACCTTCATTAACAAAGAAGTGTGCAAAGTAGAAAGTAGTTTTGATTGCCGAGGCCGAGTGAGGAAAGAAGGGCCTGCCCCATTCAAAAGCATTTTTTTCTGGGTGCCACACTGTGCCATACACTGGGAGGTCATAGGCTATGGACAAACATTAATGTGCACATATTCTTTACAATATTCACAAAATTCATACTGACAACATATCATGAATGGTACTTCAAATAGGTGTTATTTTAAATAGATTGCTGATGGGCAATACATCTTGGTGAACGTCTGTTAACAACTTCTTGCTGTTATCGTGAAGCGTGCATCTCGCGGTTATGGAAATATGATGCAATATGCCATTTTTTATAGTTAGAACAATATGTGTTCCCAATTATATCATGTTTCTATAGTCTAACATGTTATTTCACTGTGTCTTTACGTGGGTTAGGGCACCACACATCCAAATAAGTGCCCTTCATGACCCACAGGCCTTCAGTCTCCACAGGTTATATGGCAAAACTCGAAAAACTTGTCAGACCTCCCGTGCCTAGTGACGGGTTGCTAAGCCACAATTGGCCTGTGGCGGTTTTCGGGTGTGGCTTAGCGAAGGGGGAATTGCCAGATGTATCTGCAGAGCAAATTCAAATGCAATCGCAGACTTGTCTGGCTTCACCCAGGCTATGACAGGGTAGGTTTTTTTTTAACAACTGTATAATAATACATTTAATAATTCTTAGTCCACTGTTTCTTTCTAACATGGTATTTTATGTCTTACCTTCTATAGTGGAAACATACTCCTGTTCCCCATCAGAGTTTGTGCTCAAGATCTTGAAGAATGTTCTTAAATTATCATTGTTATTAAAATTCTAAAGAAAAACACATCCAGAAGTAAACCCTTTATCTTGATCTTATAGCACAAGGCTATACATTGCAACAAAGCTTCCCCCCTATACCTTCACTGTGATGCTGTATTTGTGATAGTGCAAGGTGATGGGTTCAGTGGCTAGAGATGTCATGAGATCCTCAGGGAAATTCTGGAACAGTCTGCTGTCTTTGGCCTCTGCATCAGAACAAAATATAAAAACAAACTATTGTAAGGAACAACCAGCAGACAGGCTCTTCCCTGCCCTTCTAGTTAGTCTAGGGTTCCCTCACGAACTGGGCTTGAAAGAAATGGCTTTTTCAAAATGGTCTTTGTAAGGGAGTTTTTCCTTGCCCCTGTTGCTCTTGGGTGCTCCTTGTTGGTGCCCCCCGCCCAATCCCAATCCTCCCCCACCTTTCTTATGCAGCCCTTGCCACTTGCCCCCCCCCCCCTATAAATGCACAAATAGGCTGACACCAGACATAATTTCACTGCATTTCTTACTTCCAGTAGCTATATGCATGTGACAATAAACTTCCTTGTATCCTTGTATCCATGTCTATCTACCCTTACTCTTCACCAACAATGTGTTGTTTAGTCATCAAGTGCACTTACCCTTTGTGAAGTCCATTGGCAGTGCATAGCCACGACTGTCTGTTTGGGAGAGCAGATATTCCCCACTAGTAATCTGTGTCAGCAGCTGCATCCCTAGACATGTACCCCACACTGGGAAATAATCTCCTCTGGAGTTGGCCTGACAAGTCATAGAGAATACACACACACACACACACACACACACACACACACACACACAAACATATGCGAGATGTGAAAGATGATGTTTCTAAAGTCTATGAAAATATGAATGTAGTGTAATTAGGCTTTTTCATCAAACTCACCTCTATAGCTAGTTTATAGAAAACTGCCGCCGCTTTGGCATAAGCTGAATTCAAAATGCTAACCCTTCCACCAGGGAATAAAATCCTGCAATGATAAAAAGCAAATACATAAAAAATATGACTCTTCATGATGAAGACTTAAAAGAAAGACCTACCCATTTATGGAGTTAAAAATTCTGCGGTATTCAACCTCTGGCTGATTTATCCTGTTACGACAAAGCAATAACCTTTACCAATAACATCATTATCAAAGTGTCATTTATCCAAATGCAGATAAACGCATTCTGTTTTGTCAGCACAACTGGGCTTGTTCACATATTCTTACATGATGGGAACTACTCGAGCTCCACCACACTCCAAGAACTTGACGTAAGATGCTGGAATTTTGGTATTTTTTCCAATTTCGGCAGAGGAGGCCTCCTGAGCCAAGATCCCTTCAAAAAAAAAAATCACAAAATCAGTGTCAGATATTCTGAACACTGCCAAATATTCCAAACACTGCACAACCGAATACTTGTCAAGTTTATTCAATACGTTCAGACTGTCAAAGAGACACCATGGCTTCGCCATGCTGAATCAAACCCACTAATAAAGTAAACTTAAGAAGAACAATAGTGGGCTTGCTGAATCAAACCCACTAATAAATAAATAAAGTAAACTTAAGAACAATAGTGGGCTTGCTGGATCAAACCCACTAATAAAGTAAACTTAAGAAGAACAATAGTGGGCTTGCTCCGCATGGCGAAGCTGTGGTCTTGCTGGATCAAACCCACTAATAATAATAATAAGAAAACTTAAGGAGAACAATAGTGGGCAGCATAGCGAAGCCGCCGCTGTTTTTCCACCATTCATTTCAATGGGGCCGAAAAAACAGGAATAACACGAAAACGACAAGGGCCAGTGACACGAAAGTAACAAGCTCCCTACACCGGTTCGGGCCTGAATTTTTGGAGTTTGAACCGCGTCGATAGCTCAAACGGTCTAGGAGCAGTAGTTGGTACAAAAAGTGGGTGAATAGGAAGATATACACAGCATGGCTTGCTGGATCAAACCCACTAATAAAGTAAACTTAAGAAGAACAATAGTGGTCTTGCTGGATCAAACCCACTAATAAATAAATAAATAAATAAATAAATAAAGTAAACTTAAGAAGAACAATAAAGCCCACAGAAGCCATGCTGTGGTCTTGCTGGATCAAACCCACTAATAAATAAATAAACTAGACTGCATTTCCGGCGGCAACTGCGAAAGTGTGCTTGCCCTGGTCCGGTCACCAGCGTGAGCAGACAGTGGCATACGCTATGCTGAACCTAGCTTGATCCAGGCATTGTAACAGTGCCTTTCAGTGTTGGAGCAGTGGCAATATCTCAAAAGCTCTAGGAGAGGGCTATTCAACTATTGGCTTGCGGGTTGAATGTGGTTCGTTGGATTTTACATTTGGCCTGCCTTCGAATTTAGCTTCTATGACTGAGATCAAATCAATAAAATGCAAAAATAAATAATGTCACGCGTCTTGCGCCTCTCAAACTGGGCTATCAGGTAACCTACAGAGGAATTGAAATTCTGAAATATGACCAAGGCATTAAAAAGCTGCTTGTTTGTCAGGATACTTTTTCACTGATTTATTTAAAAAAAATATGAGCTATGAGTGTGAATGTTATATATTCCATCCGACAAATTATGTTTTACTGGTTTATTTGACCAATAATCTATATGGATTTGCTCTATAAAGACCTTATGTCTGTTTGGGATTGTTTTGTGAGCCTGGGGTTGTTTTGAGAGCCTATTGATGTAGCCCATCTCAGATGTATCTCAGAATAAAGGAATACTTCATATTACTCTAAACCACCGTCTGTAAATCAGGCAGCCCACTTCCATACAGTGGGTCCCATTAAGAAGTGGCCACTTCATTCATGCTTACCGTGATTCACACAGCAGCATTATTAAATTAAAGGAGAATTCCGGTGTGATATTGACCTGAAGTGTGTTGAAACATGATACCGAGTGTGAACGTATGTCTCATAGCCCATCTCGGCTTGTCCCCTGCACTCCAAAATCTGGCGCTAGTTAGCCGATGCTACCAACAGCTTTTTCAATGGTGGTGCTTCGGCATCGGGCTAGCCATGCAAATAAATCACTGTTTTACACCATTTACGAGGCTCAATGTATCTCCACACTTCATTGGTAGACTTCCGAGGGCCCTGACATTTAAAACGAGACATTGAGAACTTTGAAAAAACACTGGTAGTTTACTTACAAGACGATTTATACAGACAGTATCTTCACGAATTTTAACGTTTGCAGCCATCTTGAATTTAGTCACGATAAGTCGAGCGACGAGTAAGAATGAACAGGTATGATAAGGGATCAGATTCCAAAAATAATTCCGTGGAAATGCATGGATTCCAGTTGTTGCTACTGGAAGAAACTGGAATCCATGCATTTCCTCACTGAATTATTTTTGGAATCTGGGCTAAAGTGCTTCGTGAATTACTGTTAGTAAAAAAAATAGCAGTCCTAAAGTTACAAGTGACGAAGTTACGAGTGCAAGCATCTCATATCAAATGACCATGACGCTAAACAACATAAATCCCAATTAGCAACATACATCTCCTCCCTATAGCTAGCCACACAAGAAATTAATGATACTTAATCTCTGCTTAGCATGCTTCTCCGCTTATGCTGGCTCAGGATCTGGAAGGTCCTGGACGATTCGTGACAGTACCCCCCCTCCTACGGACGCCTCCAGGCGTTCTAGACAGGGTCTCTGGGTTCCGATGATGAAAATCCTTGATCATGGTTGGATCCAAGATGAAGCGAGATGGAACCCAGCTTCTCTCCTCTGGTCCATACCCTTTCCAGTCTACTGTAGGCCACGACCCCGTCGGCGGACCCGCAGCAGCTCCTTAACTGTAAAGGTCTCACCACCATCGATGATTTTAGGTGCTGGTGGAGACTTGGTGGGAGGAGAAAGAGGGCTGGAGACAAGGGGTCGTAACTGGGACACATGGAAAGATGGGTGAACACGTCTCATGGACCAGGGCAGACATAACCGAACAGTGTTAGGATTTATGATTTTAGAAATAGTGAAAGGACCCACAAACCTGGGAGCCAGCTTACGTGACGTAACTTGAAGGGGTAGGTTTGCTGTACTAAGCATTACTCTTTGACCTGGCTGGTAGACAGGAGCAGGAGTCCGGCGCCGATCCGCTTTCCTCTTCATCACCTGTGATGCTCTTAATAGGTGATGCCTGGCCCGTACCCATATTCTGCGACAGCGGCGAATGAAAGTTTGAGCAGAAGGGGCAGACACATCCCTCTCCTGAGCGGGAAACAGGGGTGGCTGATATCCTAGGCAACATTGGAAAGGTGACAAACCAGTAGATGACGAGGGCAGGCTATTGTGAGCATACTCTATCCAGGGTAACATCTGGCTCCAAGAAGACGTATTCTCAGACACCATGCACCGCAAGGCTACCTCCAGCTCCTGGTTTGCACGTTCAGTCTGACCGTTGGTCTGTGGGTGATAGCCTGAAGACAAACTGGGTCTAGCCCCAATAAGTTTACAGAAATCCCTCCAAAAATGTGCGGAAAACTGAGGACCCCTATCCGATACAATATCAACAGGTAATCCATGAATCCTAAAAACAAGTTGCACCATTAACATTGCTGTCTCCTTAGCAGACGGGAGCTTGGGAAGAGGGACAAAGTGAGCAGTCTTGGAGAACCGGTCAACAATGGTGAGAATACAAGAATTACCATTAGAGACTGGAAGTCCTGTGACAAAGTCAATTGCAACATGGGACCACGGTCGGTGAGGCACAGGCAGCGGTCGTAGTAGGCCAGCAGGGGGTCTAGTGCTTGTCTTGCATCTGGAACAGATGTTGCAGGCTGCCACAAATGCTCGGACATCCCGTTGCATGGACGGCCACCAAAAGTGCTGCTTGAGCACTGAGAGAGTTCGAGTGGTCCCAGGATGACAAGCTAACAAGGAACTGTGTCCCCATTCTAGCACCTGTGATCGGACACAAAGAGGCACAAACAGGCAGTTAGGGGGTCCGTTACCTGGTCCTGGATCCTGAGCGAGAGACCGCTGAACTACGGTCTCTATATCCAGCTGAGCTGAAGCCACTAGGCAGTGAGGAGGGAGAATAGTCTCAGCCTGGTCCAGTGGGGAATCAGGAGCGAACTGTCAGGACAGGGCATCAGGCTTAACGTTCTTGGAGCCTGGTCTGTAGGAGAGAACAAAGTTGAAGCGGGAGAAAAATAGAGACCACCTGGCCTGACGTGAGTTGAGCCTCTTCGCAGACCTTAAATACTCTAGATTTTTATGATCTGTCCACACAATAAATGGCTTCTCTGTGCCCTCTAGCCAGTGCCTCCACTCATCAAAAGCGAGTTTGACCGCTAGTAGCTCTCGATCGCCAATGCCATAATTCTGCTCAGCAGGTGTTAATTTACGAGAAAATCAGGATGATCAGGACTGGGGCAGTGGAAAACCTGGCCTTCAAAATGGAAAAGGCACATTCAGCCTCCTTGTTCCAGAGAAATGGACGCTTGGTGGACGTGAGTGCCGTGAGTTTATGTAACGGGGCTGAATGTGTTAACAGGAACATTGACTGATGGTAGGGGGTGGGGCTGGTTAATAGTGTATGATTACGTTGTGGGGTGTATGTGGTTTGTGTGCTCTTCTACAGGTGCATTCAATCGCCCCTAAATGGCAGACCTGCGCAGTTGGTGGTTGAGAGATTTAAAAGGCCAATGGCGGCCTTTGACTGTGTGATTCTTGGTAGCAGTAGGCACCCGCAAGGACTACCACCGAAGTCCGGAGAAGTAAAGGGGGCTCGGAAGACGCAACGCACAACGCACCTGGGGAGAGGCCATATATCGTTCTAGCAGAGCGGTGTTCAGACCGGAATACAACGCACTCAATATATCCACGTTAAGGGAAGTAACTTGACCATCGTTCTATGAGTGAGAGGGCTGTCATCGCGGCTGTGGTGGACGTTGATTTCTACCCCTTTCCCCTGCAGTTCCGGAGACAGCTGAATCGAGTGGAGGAAGACTGCGAAAGAGAGGCCTACAACGCACTCTATGTATTGCACTAAAGGGAAGTACTCATATCGTAGCCTACCACTATTTGTGCGAGTGGCCTAAATTTCGTGTCAGTGTGATTGCTGATCACTGTTCCTCCCCTTCCGCAGCTCTGTTCGTGTCTGCGAAGAGGCGTGTGGGTCGTGAAAGCGAGTGCGTGCCATAAGGAGAAGACTACTGGGAGTGTCGGGTCTGAACTGTTCACCGCGGCGACCATTGAGTAGGCTAGCTAGCTTCGAGCGCTAGCAGCTACTACGTGGAGAAGTAAATCGCTGGGTCGTGAGTGGTGCATGGACTGTTCCTCTATAGCCCTTATTAGCCTTTTCCTTGTACGAGCTAAATACTACCAGTTGTCTAGCCTTATTATTATGTCCGGCTGCCCATGGTGCTAGATAGGCCTGCTATGTGATCCTAAATCTGGTGATTGTCTTATCGCTGTTAAGTGCTCTATGTCTCTGTGGGCCTATTGCCCGTTTTGTCTGAGTGTCGCCGTAGCTTAAGTTTGCTGTGTTGCCGTGGTGTTCAGTGCTCTTATGATTCACCGTGATACTGTTGGCTTGTATGGCCCTTTACGTTTGCTGTGAGGATTGATAATTGTGTGCTGTGTTACATGATAATTGTGTGCTGTGTTATATGCCGTCACACCATCAGGCATACCCACATTGTGTAGAGCATTATAGCCTGAGATCTCCCTCCTCTAGAGGGCGCCAGAATATGGTATTTACATATACCAGGCTACTGATTTGTTTTGTAGTTTCAGTGCTTCCATACTGGTCCTATACTGTAAACAGGCTGTAAACTTACATGGGCTATTGAATTGTTCTGTGGCCCTTCAGTTCTTTCATACTGGTCTTATACTACAATTGGGTAGTGAGCTTCACATAGGCTATTGATTCAATTTGTGGCCCTCCAGCTCTTTCACACTGGTCCTATACTTTTAATTGCTGACAACTGGTAATGTATTCCTGTGTCGCGAACTGTTTGTGTCGTATCTGAACCGCTCCATTTTTAAGATAATTTAATAAAACTGTTTTTTTATAAAAAATCCTTCCAACGTCGTGTGTGTGTGCCTCAAGGGTCAACAGTTATAACCTGCTTCCCGTTACATTTATTTACTAAAAAATAAATATAAAAATTGGCAAAGCCAAGGAAGCGCTGTAAATCCCGGCGAGAGGGAGGATTAGACCAGTCAGAGACTGCCTTTACTTTCCCTGGATCCATCTTGACCACACCAGGAGAGATGACAAACCCCAAAAAAGATGTCTCTTCTGTATGGAAGTCGCATTTCTCAGCCTTGACAAACAACTGATTTTGGAGGAGACGTTGCAACACCTCTCTGACATGGGAACGGTGTGACTCTGCACAGGGTGAAAAAATCAAAATATCAAGAAATACAAAAACAAACTTATTGATAAGGTCTCTCAAAACATCATTAACTAAGGCTTGAAACATAGCAGGCGCATTGGTTAACCCAAATGGAAGGACAAGGTATTTGTAGTGACCACTGGGTGTATTGAAAGGCTGTGGACATCAGAGGCAAAGGGTATCGATTCTTGACGGTGATGTCGTTTAAACCTCTATAATCAATGCAGGGACGGAGGCTCTTATCCTTCTTAGCAACAAAAAAAAAATCCAGCCCCAGCTGAAGAAGATGAGGGACGAATAATGCCTGCAGCCAAGGACTCAGTGATGTACTTGTTCATAGCCTCTCGCTCAGGAGGGGAGAGAGAGTAGATGCATCCTTTAGGAGGGGTAGTGCCAGGCAGCAAGTCAATGGCGCAGTCATAAGGCCGGTGTGGAGGGAGAGAAGTAGCCCTAGACTTGCTAAAGACCTGACGAAGGTCATGATACTCTGGAGGAACAGAGGAGAGGTCCATGTCCACTTCTATTTCAGACCTTGGAGCAGCCTCCGGAAGCTGGGCAGAGGACAGACAGGTGGCAAGACAATGAGTGCTCCATGAGAGGATAGAGACATCCCTCCAACTGACATGCGGGTTGTGAAAACGTAGCCATGGAAGACCTAATACCAGTGAAACATTAGAGTTGTCCATAGAAAAAAAAAGTAATTGACTCAACATGATTCCCAGAAACTTTTAAAATAACAGGCTCAGTGACATGAGTGACTGGGGGGGGGGGGGGGGGGGGGGGGGGGGGGAGTCTGGCACCATTCAATGCTCTTGCTGCTAGTGGAGAATCTAGTCTGCGTAACTTAATTCCCATTCTATCAGCCATAGCCGTACAAATAAAGTTCTGATCTGCCCCTGAATCAATGAGTGCTTGAACAGAGTGAAGCCTATTATGAATAAGCAATCCAACTGGAAAAATAGCTCTTTCTGAGGGGGAAGACTGTCCAAGCATGCCCACCTGCAGTCCCACAACTACTGGTGGGCTGTTCCTTTTAAAGGACAGTAAGAGACAAAATGTCCAGACTTGCCGCAATAAAAGCAGGAATTGGTCTCAATGCGGCGCTTTCTCTCCTCTGCAGTTATATGGGTTCTCCCAATCTGCATGGGCTCAACTTCAGAGACAATGGGATCCGTTGGTGGGGGCGTGGTCCAGAACTGAGGTCTGTATCTTCTCTGCTCTCTGCATCTAAGACAAGAATCCACACGGCCAGCTAGGTCAATTAGGCCATCCAAACTGCTGGGCAATTCAAGAGCAGAAATCTCATCAGCTACAGAATTGTTAAGACCATGAAAAAATGCATCAGTCAAAGCACTTGGGTTCCAATCCACAGAAGCGGCTAGAGTACGAAACTCTATGGCAAAATCATAAACCGATCTGTCTCCTTGTTTTAGGCACATTAACTCTCGAGCTGCCTCCCTTCCCTTCAGAGATTGGTCAAACACTTTAAGCATCTGATCAGAGAAATTCTTAAAATTGAAGCAAAAAGGTGCGCCAGCATCCCACACTGCGGTTCCCCACTCCCGTGCCCTCCCTGTCAGGAGGGAGATGACATAGGCTACACGAGAACGATCCGTGGGATATGCAGAGGCTTGTAACTCCATGGACAAAGTACACTGGGATAAAAAAAGAGCGGCACGTACCAGGTTCACCAGCATATGGCTGAGAAGGGGGAAGACGAGGCTCACGTGAAGGAGGCACAGGTGGATCTACCTGGAGAGGCACTGGATCAGCTGGAGCCGCTGGAGTGGGTTGTTGGAGAGTCTGGATCTGGGCAGTAAGACCAAGCAAGGTCTGCTCAAACGTGGCGAGGCCTTGGCGGATCTGAGTAAGCTCCTGTTGATGGTAACTCAGGAAAGAACCTTGTTTCTCTATAGCAGTCTTGACAAAATCCATGTCTGATTGGTCCGTTGGGTCCATGGTGGCGGAGTTATTCAGTTACGGCCAGTAGGCCAGAGGTACTGGTTGGACCCCGAAGTAGGACACAAACAAAAATGGTAACGGGTTAAACTGTAATTTAATGTTCAGTGAAAAAACAAGAACCGCTTCAAGCAACAGCAGGCAATGGCAGAGCACAATTGAAAGTCAATGAGTGAGCACAACACACAAGGTCCAGGGCAAACAATCCAAAAACAGTAATCCAAAATCGTGGTCAGAGATCAGTCCAAAGTTCAGTAACAAAGTTCAGTCCAAAAAGGTCAAAACTTATTTCCACAGGGAAAGCGTAGCAGAGCAACAGTAACATCCAGATGACATAGCAGGATAACTCCACACTGAAGGATTCCAAGAGCCCAGCCTAAATACTGTGCCTGATTAAGTAATCAGACACAGGTGTGCTGAGCAGCAGAGCAGGGAGAGAGGAGATGCAGTAGGTCAGCAGCAAAACATGGCATGGAGTTGACCACCTGGGAATGGAGCACCTAAAAGTGCCGCCAGCCAGGTAGGTACAGGAAAACCTGGCTCAGGATCTGGAAGGTCCTGGACGATTCGTGACAGAAACGTTAAAGCAGCTGCAGGTCAACTAACGTTAGCTAAGTCTTCATTACATCTGGCAACCCAGAAGAGGCTCGTGTCTGGTAGTCTTGAGAACGTTCACCAGTGTTTTGATTTTGGCCTACAGAACGTTCAGTAACAATCCCACAAATCGTACTTTAAATGTGTACGTGTGATTCCGAATGGATGTGTGTGGTTTGCAATTAGAATAAACAAGAAATAACATTTCCAATAATTTCCCATTATAAATTACATAATATTTGCACCTTCCTTACTTGTGAAGCTCACATAATTCTAATGATGTCACCATATGTATGTGAAATGTAATACAACGTTGCCACCTAGCGTTCAGATGTATTTAACATTAACGTGACATTTCCTGCTTGTGTCGTCAACTCCATGCTTTGAGGAAAACAATCTTTTTATCATAGTTTCCTCTTCAGTGAGCAATTACCAGGTCGTTTTTGTAACAGAGATGGCTGTTTATTGTCCCTAGGTTTACAGAAACACCTATTCATATTAATACGTATGGAAATCAAGTTAACGCTGCCGACCACTGTTTGTCTATTACATGGCCCAGAATGCCTTGCATGTCTTTACAACAAAACAACACAGTAAACCCTAAATGCCCGTAAACATATGAATTTGCATACTTGTAACATTTTTAATAATACTCTCCCATCATGATATTTAACAATAATGAAAAATTTATTTTGAATACCGTCAATGTGAAAATAACTGTACTACGTCAGCAATAAATAGCTAATGTGCTCCTGACCATTTCAGTTTGTAAGTCCATACTATCCCATGGCTGAGCAAGGATTTCATGATTGGGCAAGGTTGCCCGGAGCAAGCACACTTAAAAAAGTAAACTTAAGAAGAACAATAGTGGTCTTGCTGGATCAAACCCACTAATAAGAAAACTTAAGAACAATAGCCCACAGCATGGCTGCTGAATCAAACCCACTAATGGGTACAGTAGACTACCGGCTAAAGCTTTTCAATATGTCTTTCAATATGTTTTTGCATGCAGTTTTGAAATGCTCACAATCTCATCTGTCACCTTACCTGTTATCTCTCAGTAATCTTTGCTGTCTGAAGTTACAACAGTTAGTGGTCACAATACAAGATGCAGTACTCTGACCTCCGTTACATGTGGCATTGCATGCTTTTCTTCTGTTGTAATGTCTAGTTTTGAAAAGATGATAAAGTACCTACCAATTACAGGGCAGTCATTCCTCCTTTCCTGCACCGAAGTGACTTGAGACATTTTGTGTAAATCACAGTGGATCTAAGTGTAGATACTGTCTGCACCTTTGGAACACTTCAGTGTTCAGGAAAGTGGGGCTATGTATACCAGTCAGGCGTGTCACTTTGGTATGTAGACCAACCTGTCTCTCAAGTTTACTTGTTTGAAAGACCCTAACACTCAGCTCTCAAAATCACATGTTTTACCTACACTCTATTCCATTCTTTAGGCACAGTGCACCATAATACAGGAAATCACATCAAACAAATAAATGAAATGATTAAAATTAAAATGCACCATAATACAGGAAATCACATCAAACAAATTAAAAATGTTCTGGGGAAGGATCCCCCCCCTCCCTCATATACGACAATTAGTCCACCCATGGGTTCAGCAACAATAGTAAAGATACAATTAAACACACGACTGAACACATGGAATACAATTGGACATTTGCATATGACTCATTTGATTACAGCGCACTTTAGACCATAGCAATGGCACACACCATTAAAAAAAATGTGACAGAGCTCTTCATCCTTTCATAGTTTTCCTTGATGTGTGCTTGTAGTAATACCTTTTTTTACAAGTTTATACCATGGTCTAGGTTGAAAAGGGTGTCGTTTAAAAAGTTATATACTACACCTATGAAGTAGATCTTTTAGTAAAAAAAAGTTTAATCGCTGTTCCATATCAATGCTTATGAATGTTAACTATAACAACGATATATAGGCTACTATACTTCCCCTTAGGGATCAATAAAGTATCTATCTATCTATCTATCTATCTACCTATCTATCTAGTAGGACGACGGTTGAGCCTGGAGGCAGGCTTCGCAACAATGGAATCAACAACTGAAACGATTTTAGCTCTAAAACTCATTTAGTATTAATAATTGATTTCATATTTATTTATTTAGTAAGTGACCATGGTATAAACGGGATAATGCCCTTCGATGCGTCCATTATCAGAAATAAATGGACTTCGCTTCGCGTCGGACGGTTCATGCCTCCGCGTCGTCCATTTATTTCTGATAATGGACACCTTGTCGGGCATTATCCCTTACGTATAATACAGGTCCAAAAAAACAGTCCAGCTTAATTCCGGAGTAAGGTTGTGGATACACATATACTATACAGTTATATGCAGAATAAGTGTGTTTTTAAAAATTGAATAAAGCTTGAAATCCTTAGAATAGCTGTTAATTCCATAATATCAATGCATTGGGAACACTGCACATTTCAATTTCAAAACATGACCAAAATTGATCAAGTTGGTGTTATACCTTTACAGAAAGTGAAGAAAAAGGAATGTTGGGCTGCTCAAAAAAATAGCAGTGTTTGCATTTTTCTTTACAAACTCAAACATTTACTGTATAAACTGAAAAATGTCTCAAGATTTTGCTTTACTGTGAATCACTGCACTAATATCTAGTTGCATTACCATTATTTCTGAGAATTGCATCACATCTGTGTTGCATAGTCGACCAACTACTGGCACCTGTGAACAGGTATTCCAGCCCAGGACGAATGAATTACATTCCGAAGAAGAAACACCCATTTCAAAAGCATTTCCTCTTCAGCATTAGACAAATATTTTGAAGGGGTGTGTCAATTAATGAAACAGGTGTGGTCTGGTGCATTATCCAAAAATCGCTTTCTTACACTCTCTGAAAATCATTACTCCACTGGCCAAGAAGAACCTGTCTAAAGCAAAAGGCGCATATAATGCATAGTTGAAGACACACTGTCACAAGATGTAAGCACCCTTAGCAACAAGCCCCAACCAACTCTTTTGCAGGATGAATATCCTTAGGATTTTTATTCATTCAAAATCTATTGGGGTAAGTGTTTCTTTTTTTCAGGCTATGTTTTCGATTGAAACCCCTTCAGTCAACAGTGAAAGTAAATAACTATGTAGAACTGTTGCCTATGAGTGCCCACTGCCTATGAGACTACGGAGAAGTTAGTTTCACTTTGCTTATGAGTTCAAATAATAGGCGAGTGTAGATGCATGTAGGCTACACTCTGCTAGTCACACAGAGGTCTTAGTAAAGCAAGGTTTAGTGGAATCCCCCCTTTTATATAATAAACTATTGACTCTCATATGGACACCTGACCTTAGACCAGTGACGTGCGGGGAGGTCAAAGCTAGTCCAGCTAGTCAACACAGTTGTATTTCCCAAGCACTCCCGAGACATATAGTCTGTCATCACTCACATCATCAAATCCCCAAAAGGCCTCCCTCTCCTCACTTTGAGCCACAACGCAAAACTACAGAGATCTGGGTTTTGTTGGTGACATCCATTGACTCTGCCTCTACAAGTACACACACAAGCGCGCACACACACACACATGCACACAAGCACACACAAACACACATGCATACACACACAGGCATGCACACACATGCCACACACACACTCACATGCACACAAGCACACACAGGCATGCACACACACACACACACACACACACACAAACTCACACACATAAGCACACACATGCACGCACACACATACACACACACATGCACACAACCACACACACGCACACACACAGGCACATAAACATACGCACACACACGCACGCACCCCCCCCCCCCCCCCCCCCCCACACACACACACACACACACACAGAGAAGCACACATATACACAGAAGCAAACACAGACATGCACTCACTCATTTACATACATACACAAAAGTTGCAAGAGTAGGGGATGTTAGGTCGGCACCGCCCACCTAGATCTTCTTTTAGGTAGATCTAGTCTGGAACAGCATAGTTCACAACCATTTCCCTCAGACAAGAAAAATGTCAGGCCAATCAGCGACGAGAGGGGAAAACGAAAACGAAATTTATTGTGATAAACAGAAGCAGCAAAACCTGCAAACATCAAAAAATGCAGTTGGAAAAATGCAGACATTTATTTACAGCAAAAGTAGACCCACATACATTGTTTCCTGACTGTTGGTGCTGTTTATTGTCAGTTTGTAAAATTAGGCGAAGTAGGAAGTAACGTTAGGAATCTCTGATCAATGTGATTGGTAAGGCTGAACCAATGATTTCAAAGTTAGTGCCCCGCGATGCAAGTGTTGGAAATGTTTCCCAATCGAGAGTCACCAGACTCTATTTACTTCGTGAATGAGTTTGGATGTTTCCAGGCTAGGAGTAGGAGATGGAAACAAATTGACAAGCATGATTTATATTTGCGGAGAGAATGTGCAGAACAGAACTGGGCAGCGGTTCATCTAGTTTGTATTGTATGTTGTCTTTCCCATGTTGTATTGGTTTCTGAGTCATTTTACAGTCATACCCAAGTGAAACACAAAGTGATGGAGTTCTGCTATTAGCCTATTTGAAAACGTAAAATATACAGAAAAATGCTTCAGTAACATTTTGTTAATAAAAATGTAATTATACATTTACTGTGGTTTACTCAAAGTAATACATTTGCTGGAAAGAGGAGCCAGAGGCACCAGAGAATACTGGATTGTGGTTGTAGATCAGATGTTTCACTGCCTCCTCTTCATTGGCAAAGGAATGGGAGTTCTTCTTCGCTGTGAGGAGAAACAATCAGGTTACTCTTCCTCAAGCACTTTATGATCTACTAGTGTCTAAGTTCTCTTAAAGGCCCCCTATGCAATATCTTCAACTTAATAAAAACAATTTAGAAATCATTGGGATTTCTCCCTGTTGTGGCGAAAATGGCGGCTTTCCCTGCTCCCCCTTACGTCTCCTAGCGGAAAACCAGCCTTGCAAGATCTGCATCTGCATGCCCCCCTCGAGCACCGGTTAGCCATGCCGGCTAGTTATAAGAACAATCAGCGATGGCGTCATTTTTTAGATGTTTATCATGGCCGAGCCAGTGAAAAGACCAAAGAGTCGGTTGTGAAATAGGCACCTCAGCTGTAGGGGAAGCTTCGTAGAGAAAAATATGACGACAAAAGTGAGATATCGGCGAATAAATTTCTAGAGTTACAGAGCGGGCCTTTGATGTCCAACTATGTACAGTTTAACAGTAAATACTCCTAGCCTACCCTCATTGACAAAGAAGTCTGCCATGTAGAAAGTGGTTTTGATTGCAGATTGTGTGTGAGGGTAGTATTTCCTACTCCACTCGAAGGCATTTTTCTCCGGATGCCACTGGGTTCCATACACAGGAAAATGGTATGCTATTCAAACACACACACACATACACACACACACACACACACACACACACACACACAAAGAAATTGCACAGCTCTCATAAATAAGCTTTCCCCTTCATCTCTTTCTAACTATTTATTTCTCTTAAAATCTCTCTCTCACACACACACACACACACACACACACACATTATTTTCACTGATGTCCTCACCCTCCATTGTTGAAATGAACTCTATGTTCCCATCTGTATTGGTGCTTAAGATTTTGTAGAAGTTTCTCAGCTCTTCGCTCTTTGTGAAATTCTTTGAGAGAAATCAAGAGTTTAACACAGAAGATAAATCAGTGTAATGTAATGTAATACTGATATACTGTTTTTCACACCTCCATGGAGATGCTCCACTTATGAAAATTCACTGTGATGTTTTCAGTTGCCAGAGCTGTCATCACTTCTGGTGGGAAATCTTTAAAGAGTCTGCTTTGAGTGGCATCTGTGTGGTAAATAAGGACATAGATGATATGAAGAAGTAATCATAAGTTATACTGTATAGTCCTGTAGGAAGTTATTTGATCTACACTGACCCTGTTTAAAATCCAGTGGCAGGGACACTCCTCTGGTGTTAGTCCGACAAAGCAGTTTTTCTCCACTTGTAATGACCAACAGCTGTTCAAATCCCAGACAAGTACCCCACACTGGAAAGTAATCACCCCGGGAGTTGGCCTGTGTTATAACACACAGAGAGAAACATACAGATAAACACACATTAACAAACCCACACACATAGATAAACAATCAAACACACATACACAGAGCTGCTGTTACTAAAACTTCTTAGTTTCTGCACTTCATGACAATGGAGTAGCTTTTCATGCTTGAAGGTTTGTCATATGGAAAATGTATGTGACACCTTAGTGTTAAGTTATGTATCTAATAATGGGGCAATAATGTAATTAATAACAACAGGGGTAATCCACTGTCCGAATGCTCCAAAAGGCTTAAGTCATAACAATGAGGTAACACTTTATTTTAATGTGTCGCTGTTACAGTTCACCTATTTAGGTACAGTGGTACAACCTGTGTAACAACATGTACTATCAGGTACTATCATTGTACTTGCATTATGTATTTGTGGGTACCTACATATAGTTGTTACATTGTAATACTGAGTGCTTTTACAAAACTTTGCCAACTATATGTAGGTACCCACAAATACATAATGCAAGTACAATGATAGTACCTGATAGTACATGTTGTTACACAGGTTGTACCACTGTACCTAATTAGGTAGGTACACTGTAACAGCGACACATTAAATAAAGTGTTACCTAACAAGGGTATGATTATAACATTTTCCTTACTGGAACCACAACTTCCTCTCATTTTTTCAAGGTAACTTTTCTTAATGCTCATGGTAAACAAGACTTTGCATACCTCCAAAGCAAGTTTATAGAAGATGTGAGCTGCTTTAGCATATCCTGATGTCAGAAGGTTTGCAGCTCCGCCCGGGAAAAGAATACTGTAAGAATTAAATGTTTGAGTTGCATCCTTTTATATACATTATATTCACTGATAATTTCAGCAACCTACCCATTAATAGAGTGGAACAACTGACTGTATTCTTCCTCAGGTCGATTAATCCTGTAAAACACACACATACACACCAGTGATGGAAATTAATATTTTGTCCACTTGCCACTGTGGCTGATGGATTCCAAAATCTATCAGCCACTCAACTTTTTTACCAGCCACTAAAGATGTAAAATGTATGAAAATTGAATGAATGAATGAATGAATGAATGATATCATGATTATAGTGACGGAAATTATCAAGGTTATCGGTATTATTGGAATACGATTAAAATGGGCTGAATTTTTTTCTAAACAGAACTCATAATTGGCCTGTCCTCCTGGCACAGTAACAAAACTAAAGGTCAGCAGAACAGCATTCTTATGCCATAGTGGTCTTTAAGGCACACTCCTTTCGTGTGAGTTCTGGAGCATCCTATCCAACTATCCAGCTTGATCTAACTATATGCCTGTGGTCTGGAGCTGAAGCAGGAAAGACTAATATAACGCTAAACAAACTAGATTTCTTTAAGACGTCCCTCCACGGAGTGTACTTTCCCCTTTTCTTAAAGGTGCTCTAAGCGATGTTACATGGTTTCTAAGCTGAAACATTTTTTGTCACATACAGCAAACATGTCCTCACAACAGGGGCGCAGGAGAAAGTGAGGGGGACCAAATTGTGAGCAAATATCCAGATAGTGAAATCCGGCATCTAGATATCGGACCACCACTCCTGACCCAGTGTCGACCATCATAATATTTTAAACTTGCCAGAATATTAACATAATAACATTGATTTTGTTCAAAATTGTCAAAACTGGAGGATGGGCAGAACCCCAGATCTGCCCTCAGATAAAACAGTTGATAAACAGTAGGTTAGTTGAGTTGGTTAGTAAACATTATAGCTAACGTCGGGATGAGCAGGAGATGGTCTACAGAAGCAGCCTAGTTTATGATGGTTGTTAGTAGACAAACTGATCAAACATTTCAGATATCCAACTGTTACTAGTAGAGTGAAAGTGAGACTTTTAGATTTAAGCTACAGAGCTACACTACAGCAATAGAATAACATTTAAGCTATTAACATTTGAACATTTTGACATTTAAACTTTTAAACTACAGGGCTCAGCTACAGCGTTAGAATAACGTTTAACTACAGCGCAGAGGAGAATATAGCTAGGAGTTATCGCTGTATCTGTCAATACTAGAGTAGGCTACTAGAGGATAGGAGTGCCTAGATATTAAGTATGGAAGAGGTGAAGTGGTAGAAAAGAGAAGAGAGTGGAGAGGATGGAGGGAGGAAGAGTGTGGTAAGTGTGTATTAGGTGTGTGAGGTTGTCAGAAGCACTAGGAGAGGAAGAGTTGTGTCTTAAAGAGCTTTTTGAAGATAGAGAGCGATGCCCCTGCTCTGATGGAGCTAGGCAGATTATTTCACCATCGGGAGACCAGAGATGAAAAAAGTCTGGATTGCGGTGGGAGAGGGGACGGCAGTGCCAGACGACGTTCCTCGGAGGAACGCAGCGGCCGAGGGGTAACATAAGCTTTTATGAGAACACTTAAGTAAGTGGGTGCAGACCCAGCAATCACTTTGTATGCAAGCATTAGTGACTTGAATTTGATGCAGACAGCTAAGGGAAGCCAGTGGAGCTCAATGAACAGCGGGGTAACATATGCCCTTTTTGGTTGATTGAAAACCAGACCAATTTTACTGCACAGGCTGGAAGGCCTGTGAGGAGGGCGTTGCAGTAGTTTAGGCATGATAACCATGGTCTGTTGGCCTGATGAGCCAAACCCACATTAAAATGTAGGGTCTGGGGATTCACCGTTCGCAGTGCTCAGTCCGAGGGGCGGGATAATCAGTTGTCTTTCAAATTCTCTCTGCACGCAATAGGATAGCGCTACAACCCATGCGTTTTCCCACCAGCAGAGGTAGTTGACTAGTTCAAACTTTTGCCAACTTAAAAAAAGCTCGTGTCACACTGTTCGCCAACAGCAACATCCACCTTCTTTGTTTTCAAGTGGCAGAAAATTCACGCCGAACCGTTTCAACTCTGCCATCAAGCATTATGTTAAGCCCACCTAACGACTCTATACACGATGTGATTGGCCCTATCGAAGTTTAATTTTTCCAGCTCGCAAGCCAATGGAGAGTTGCTAGACTAGCCCGGGCAGCAAATTAAATATGCTGCCGCTAGGGTGCTTCTAGATTTGGCTAATGGTCTTTAAGCCTACTAGGAGCTGAGTGGCGTGTTGGGTTAGGTACGGTCTTGTCCTTATATTGAATAGTGTGAACCGACAAGTTTCTTGCTTCCTTGGTAGATAAGTAAGTATAAGTATACTCTTTTGATCCTGTGAGGGAAATTTGGTCTCTGCATTTATCCCAATCCGTGAATTAGTGAAACACACTCAGCACACAGTGAACACACAGTGAGGTGAAGCACAGACTAATCCCGGCGCAGTGAGCTGCCTGCAACAACAGCGGCGCTCGGGGAGCAGTGAGGGGTTAGGTGCCTTGCTCAAGGGCACTTCAGCCATGCCTACTGGTCGGGGTCCGAACCGGCAACCCTCTGGTTACAAGTCCGAAGCGCTAACCAGTAGGCCACGGCTGCCCCTAAATGCAAGAGAGGGTGACAGTTTTGATGTTGATCTTGGTAAGTTATGTTTATGCATTTGGTGGGTAGCAGTTGCTCATTTCCATCCCTGCCACACACGCTCACATACAACAGTCAACCATACACAAACACATGATTGATACTGATCACATTACTAATATATGAGGCTGCTCTTACATCACAGGCACGACGCGTGCTCCTGCAGCCTCCAGAGTTTTGACATAAGATGCAGCAATGTAGGAATTACGCTTCGGCTCAGGATATTTTAACTCTTGTGCCAATATACCTAAGGAAAAAACAATAGAAATAACTAGCACACAATAGACCATACATGGCAACCCATATTGTACAGTACAATATATAGCTTTATATAGATTTATATAAATATAGCTTATTATTTTATAGGTTTATTGCTATGAATGTCTGTTTCAAATTCCTTACAATTTCGGTAACACTTTATAATAACTGCACACAATTCATACTTTATTAAGCATTTGTAAACTATAAGTAAATGGTTTGTTAAAACCACATAATTTTCAGTGTCCCGCCGGCGGGACGGTTACCCCCCTCCCCCACCTCCCCTCAACATTCTAAATCAATTGTATGCACCATATTGCTATGTAGCATAGTAACAGAGAGGGTTATTAAAGCGGAGTTATACACCATTTCAAAGCTTTGACTCTTGGGAATCCAAAAATGACAACTTTTTTCATGTACAATCTGTATAGTGCTTTACATTCTCAGATTAATCTTATTATGTCTCAATTAAATTTGATCCAAAATGCCCCCCCCCCCCCCCTCCGCTTTTGGTGCTACCCTGACTTCTGGCTGCAGTGTAGCTGCAGCACAATAAGTAGATGCAACATATTGGGTACTGAAATATTCACAAGAATCCACAGAAATTGAATCTTCATGTTGTGTTATCCAATATTAGTTGTACAGATGTATAGTCTATCTTATACACACTCATTGAACCAACAAAGTAAATGCAAAAATAGAGACTTTTTTGTAATTATTTCATATTTTGTGTAGTCAGTCTATATCAGAACACCTGACATACAATCTAAATAGTTCACAAGAAACCTCAAAGTGTTACCTTTCATTTGAGACCAGGATTATGCTTCTACACAAAGGGGTTCATGTGCAGTAAGCATTTGATTATCAGTATGCATTTTGGATAACAAAAAGTCCTATGGGGAGTTTCCATAAGCATTTTACAAAACGCATGAGCATACCTTGGCAAATAGTCTAAAGCACTCATATTTTCATTCTATATTGATCTACTTTTGCACACAACTTCACAAGACCTGATGCTAGGGCTCAGTTGTGTTTCTAAGTGATATCAAGTGGCCTAGAGGGCTGAAATGTGGTCAGTTCAGAGATGCTTGTAATCCGGCAGAAAGAAAAAACTATATTCTAGCCTCTGTAATTCTTTGTGAGTACATCACACATTTATTTTGACTGTTTCCTACGAAAACTAGAGGTTCTCAGCTTTCTATAGAGGTTGAACATTTGATGGTAGGCCCCAAAAGAGGTGGGAACAATGCCCTTGTAAATAGGCAGAGTGCAATTTCAGGCAAAAACTTGAAATTTGTATTGAGATTTAAAGAGTTTTAATCATTTATTACGTATTGCTCATACATTATTTCTCATCAGTAAAGCATTTGTACACATAGTTTTAAATGGTTTGTTCATAGTAAATAAGCCTATCTAAAAAATATGTTTATAAATTATTTTCAATACTTAATAAATGATGCAATAATAATTTATATTTCCATTATTTAACAGTTGTTATATAAACATGCACTAATGATTCGTTAGGGTGTGGATACCTGTTTTATAAACCACTTTCTAATACTATAATTCATGATTAACTCAGGAGTTACAAGTGGTTTGTTAATGATATTTTGTGTGTACACAATGCTTATGAATCATTTGTAAACTATTATTAAATGCTGTGTTCCTTGTTTGTAAAGCATTAATCCTACATTAATTCTCATCTGTAAAGCATGTGAACACACAGTTATAAATGGTTTGTTCATAGTAAATACACCTATCTATATTATATTAATGAATTGATTGTTTTAAAAACACTGGGCAGATGTAGTGTAGTGGATAAGGCATTTCTACTTCATGCATTCCATATTTACTTCCTTTTGTGCCCTTTTACGACCGTCACTAGATTATGGTCTGTACCTGCTACCCTTGATATCTGGCAAATAGGTTACACTATTATCATGTGAATAGCAAATAAATGTGCAGTGTTGATAATATTTATATTTACTCACCAATGATTGGCCTATCATTTCTTCTCTTGTCATTCTGAGGAACTACAGCCTCATGTATTCCACAGAGTGTGCTGAGCAGGCAGGCAAGAGAGAGCACCCTCATGATTCTGGATGGAGGCTGGCCAGAAGCAATTGCTTAGCGAGAGGGACTGGTTTTATTCAGGTTCCACATATAGCTAGACACCCTACCCAGGAACTGAGAGACCCATTGGTCAGTGGAAGAGAGGGCTTCTGTGACGCTCTGTGTTCCTCACTCAATGTTCTTCACACTGTGTTCTTCACTTTTAATCAATGTTTTATCTCACGTTTGTGTCTCAGGTTATTACTAACAGCAAATTGTTTTACTTATCAACTGTATACGTATAAATGGTCAAACAAAAAAGAGCTCACTGATGCTCCTGGATATTTAAGGAACAAAGGAGTGAAACTTTTGATGTGACTGGCTAGGCAAATTAACAATGGAGTTGAAATTCAAGATTCGACAAATTAATGGCAGAAAGACAAATAAAACACTTGAGATGGTCTATTCTCAAATGTGAACAACTTTTCTGGCACAGAGGATAGAAGACAGCAGTGGAGGAAAGATATCCTGACCCATGATTTTACTGACCTCAATAGCAAGTTTGTGGAAGATGCTGGCTGTTTTAGCATAGCCTGTAACACCAGACTTAAATCACCTGCGGGAAAAAGAATGCTGAAAAAAGCTATGTAAAAAGCGTATAAAATATAATTTGGCAATTACTTTAGTCTCACAATAAAAACAATGATGGAAAAAACCTCGTAAGAAAGCAGATTCATTCTGAAAAAACCCTGCACACATACACAAACCAGCTTTGAGAAATGGTATTGCAAAGAGATATGTTGCATTGAGAAACCGCTGCAGAGAAGTGTTTTTTTTTTGAGAAATAATATTGCAAAAAGAATGGTTGCTTGTGAAATAGTTGCATAAGTATTGCATGAAAAAAGAATTAACACTGCCCTTGACGAGAAAGATGTTGCTTTAAAGAATATAGCTATGCGAAGAGAAATATTGTTTGATGACATTGTTGTATGAAGAAAATATTGCTTTGTGAAACGTTGTTGGGAAGAGAGCCCTCATAGAAGAGTACAGTATCCACTACTCAGATACTGATATTGACATCCCAGTGGAAGTAGTTGCTGCATTGCTGCACCTTTGAAACACCTCACCTGATTGGAATGGATCGGCCAGTTACTCAAAAAACTAAAAACATTTGTGGACTAGCACTCAAGCTACAGTAGTGCCACATTTGTCTCTTGTTGGGACAGCTTGGGTGTACCGTGAAAGGAAATCCGCCATGATGAGCACATTCTCCAGCTTATTTTGACAGGGCTCCAAGAGAGTAAGAGGGGCCATGATATTTGATTGGGCTTGGCAGCCATTGGGGCTGGGGTCGGAGACTCAGAGGCTAACATATGCCTCCCACATGGTGGTGGTACTGATTTCCGGGAGCCACTCCTAAACAATGGATTTTACTGAGCAGTTCTGACAAAAATAAAACTGAATCATAATCTACAAGGCAGCTGCAAAAGGGTTCAACGGTGGTCTGCAGGGTTGTATTAGAAACAATGGAATCTATTCAAATTTTTAAATTTAATTTTACTTACAGAGCGCCAAAACATTACACATGTCTCATGGCGCTTTACAGAGTGTTAGACAATTAGAGAAAAGAAAAGAAGGCCCATGGGTAACAGGGGCGAGGAAAAACTCCCTAGAATTGGAGATACATATAGTAAGAAACCTCGAGCAGATCCACGACTCAAGGGCCTGACCCATAGGGTCAGTTACAGAACAGTAAGGTCTGTATACATGATAAATGCATAAGTTACTCAGATGTAGAGAATAAAACATGGTCTTTAAAGCCACTTGAGGTGTATGTTACAAGAGGTGGGATACATATCCGGTATGATAATGCATTAATCCTATTTAGTGTCAGAAAGTTGAAATAGTCCAGTGTAGGAAATCAAAGTGTGTTGCCCACACTTATGTCGGTACCTTATTCCTTCCTCAGCCAGCTCAGACTTGTGAAGAATCAGCTCGAGCTCATGTACATGATGACCCATGGAACAAATGCTGCTCACACAATAGAGTTGGCAAAGATAAAATTCTACCTCTTTTACTTTTATTTAATTAAGAATTCTATTAATGTTTTATTCTAGCATCACCACAAATAATTATGACTTAAAATTATTTAAAAATGGTCATGTCTGATCCACACACCATTAAATTGATCCATTGAAATACTGTAATCCAAAACCCACACATATTAAGGCATGAACATCATAGTGCAAAACACAAAAGGTGACAGTAGTGAAGTCCTTTTTCAACAGGAAGAAATCAGCTTCCTGAACCCAACTCAGGGAAGCCATCTGCCTGTAAGTAGCACAAGAACATGATTGCAGAAGAATGGAAGACATGAGAGGTTAGCTGTCTACTCAAAAAAATAGATCTGCTCGAAGGCAGAGGTGGCTCCAGTGAACACTGGATTATAGTTGTAGATCAGATGTTTCTGCTCCTCTTCCTTGCTGGCAAAGGAATGAAAATTCTTCTTTGCTGTGAGGGTGAGAAATACAGATACCATTTATACACAGCTTTAAACTGTTACTTAATGACCTACATATATTCAAGTCATTAGATACCTGAGGTATTTGTTTGTCAAGTCAGCACAGTACCTTCATTGACAATGAAGTTTGCCATGTAAAAGGTGTTTTTTATGGCGGAGGGTGTGTGAGGGTAATATGGTCTGGTCCATTCAAAGGCATTCTTCTCTGGGTGCCACTGGGTTCCATACACAGGGTAATTGTAAGCTATTCAGAGAGACAGTATATACTTAAAGACACCAGAACACATGATCAATTTGTCAATTAAATCAAATCAATCAATCAATCAATCAATCAAATGTACTCCCTCCCTTCTTCAGAGACAATAGAAGGCTTCTTCTACCATTTGGCAAACACACACTGACTGGAACAGACTAGCCAGAGTGCAAAAGCACAAGAGCTACAAGTGTGAAAATCATGCCTCTTGCTCCAGCTCTACTTTTTTGTTCAGAAGCAATGCATGCACCACTTTTATTCCCCCGTGCCAATAAATGAAGTTATGCATCCATGATTTGTTTGCTGAAAATCAACCACAGAGCAGAACCCATTTAGCAAACACGTTTGAGTAATTGATATCAATCCCTGTGGGAACAGGCTTAAATCCCCCTTCACACTATTATGGTGTAAGAATTCACAGAAGTGAAAATCACCAAAGCCCTAATTTTAAACAGTGACGATAAATGTACAATTTACAATTTCACAAAAACCGACAATGTTTACATTTAAATACTTAATGAACTGCCTTATTTAGCACAAATTATAAATTCCCTGTAAATGCACACATACTGTATATCTGGGTGTTCTAAGAACTCTGAGGATACACACCATAGACTGTAAAAAATACACACACAGACATCCTCAAAAATCCTGTAAAACAAAGGACTTGGTCCTTCGTAGAATTGAAGGATTCTTGACATCTGAACAGTTCTTCAATGTGATTCTATTGTCCTTAAAATGACCCTGGTAAGGATCCTTCTTTGACATTGAGAAACAGTGCTTCTCTCTTTTTTCCTTTTTCCTCACCCTCCATGGTTGAAACAAACTCAGTATTCCCATCAGTATTCGTGCTCAGGATTTTGTAGAACTTGTTCAATGCTTCATCCTTCATGAAAGTCTGCAAGACAAGTAAAGTCAGAGTAAGAGACGTTTTGCTTCAAAGTGCTTAAAGCTATTTCTAAAACGGATAATTCCGGCTTGATTATGATTGGCTAAATTGTGTTCGATGCCGTTGTAAAATACAGCACAAACATACACCTTGACTGCATTTTGATCTATAGAGAGTAGTTGCGTCTCGACATTGCTTGGCAACCATTCTGATTGAGGAAATATATTTCTTGGTTGAAGAATGCTTATCTATGAATAAATCGTTATATTTCTTGTTGCTGTGTCTATTTTATGAAATCTTGCCAGATATATGTAGTAGCCATTTTAGAAAAGCAATAAGCCACTCGAGTCCGTAGGTTACACTAATTTTAAAACAGCTAAGCACTCCGCTAACACGTCTTGCCTAACAAACCCCCTTAGCTGTTCTAAAATCAGTGTAACCTACGGCCTCTCAGGGCTTATTGCTTAAATACAGCACCACTGCAGTGGTCTGATTATGTTGACTCTCCTCTCACCTCCACAGAGATACTCCATGTATGGGAATTCTCTGTGATGTTTTCAGATTCCAGAGCTTTCATCAAATCAGGTGGGAAATCTTTGAACAGTCTGCTTTCCATTGCATCTGAACAGAGAATTTGATATTTGAGTTACAAATATGAATAATTATTGCAATAAAGACAATATAATTATTTCATAACAGCTCCAATGTATAATGTTAAACCGATATACTAAGACATATTAAGTCATTCAGTGGACTTTTTGGCTTGAGACATTGTCATTTCTATTTTCATAATTGCTTAATTTTTTTTTTCATTAATTTTGTGTATTTACCAGACATTTGTTTTAGATTTACTCTATGCTCACCCTTTGTAAATGTAAGTGGCAAAGAAACTCCAGTGGTGTTGGTTTGAGAGAGAAGATTTTCACCACAGGTCAGAAGCAACAGCTGTTCGAATCCCAGACATGTACCCCACACTGGGAAGTAGTCACCCTGAGAAGCTGCCTGTATTGAAGAGCAGAAACAGTGCTTATAAAATAGAATTTGTCCAAAATACTGTGTTTATGCATTTATGTCTAAATAGTCTTATTTATAAATCTCTAGTTTACAAGTATCTAAAATTTCCCTCTGGATGAAAAGTATCTATCTATCTATCTATCTATCTATCTTTAACTGATTTTGTGGAGCAAAATGACTGAACCTGTATTCTTCATGGTATGGATTCAATATGAAAATATAGCTGCAAGCAGCAATGAGGGGGCCAAGCAGTCAGCTCAGCAGGCCAGATTTGCCATGTAAATCAATGCCGTTGCATCAGACATATAGCATTAAGCAGTCACAGCAAGTTCCATGTCAAACAACCCAAGATTGGCTGAGTTACAAGGTCAAGTTTCACATCAAAACATAACTTTGTGGGGCTGAACCAGGGCTGAGTGTCGCTGCCCCCTCACCCAGCCAACCCACCGCCGCAATCGCCCCTGCCCGTCCCACCCTGCCCCACCCTTGCACGTACGCATTAAAATTATCTGGATGGAACTCGCTGTCATCAGTTTCACATCAAAAATAAAAGATCGATTGAGATATGATCATGCTTGCTGTGATTTCAATGCCCCCCATAGAGGTCAAAGGTCACCAAATTATTTGTGCATCATCAGGATGAACCAGACGGTTCTATGGGCTATCATTGACCTCCATTGCAGAATAATGCAGCAACTACAGGCCAAAATACATTTTTGGCAATTACAGAGCCCCCTAGAGGTCAAAGGTCACCACATTTCAACACAGCGTCCTCCTGATGGGTCCTGAGGACCATTTACTAAGTTTGGTTTTGATACATGAAAGCGTTGCTGAGATATGAGCTCACTTCCTGTTTGGCGGCTTCGTCTCAAATTTCGATTGGCTGTTACAGGCGAACGCTTCTGTCAATTGTTCCAGAAAAAAATACACTGATAAGGCATGGTCTGAAGATGGTCTGAAGATGGCCAATTTTGGTGAGGATCAGCTGAAATTTCTGACTTGCGAATACTTATTCATGTTTTTGATTAAATCCAATATGGCGGCCAAATCAATTATGTTGATTTCACAAATTGTCCTCTGTTGACCTAAGGACCTTCTTTCTTAATTGCAGCGCCTCCTAGAGGTCAAAGGTCACCAATTTTTTTGAGCGTCCTCCTGACAGGGTCATGAGTCTATTTACTAAGTTTGGTTATGATAGATGAAAGGTTTGCTGAGATATGAGCTCACCACAATTTCGATTAAATATTACGGGCGAACGGTTTTGAATTTGAAGAATCTGTTGGATAACTTTTGTGCGGCTTGGTCTGAAGATCATATGTACGTAATATGTAAAAATCGGACAAACTATGTGAGGCGTGAAACTTTAGTTTCACTTTTGATAAAATCCAATATGGCGGAAAATCCATCATGGCGGAAAATGACGTCATAGGGTGCATTGAACTCGGCTTGATCCAAGGAGAATCAATGCAAAGGGTCAAAAGTTACGTGCGTGAACGCACGTCCAACTTTGGCCTGTTGGTGGCGCTAGAGCGCTTGAGGTGCCGGTATGAAACTTGGTGACATTAAACGTGGGACTGTGCCCAATCAGTGTGCCAAATTTCACAACTTTTGACCAGACGGTTCTATGGGCTGCCATAGACTTCCATGACGGAATAATAATAAGAAGAACAAAGAGAAACACGATGGTTGCCTCGCAGCTTCGCTGCTTGGCCCCCAAATATGCCTTCAAGATTCTGAACACATTAGTGGACGTTAGTGGAAATAACCTGTGTTGATGGATGTTTTGGAAGTAGATGGCTATGGTACTTAAATAAGGCATACTTCTGGGCTAAGTCAACAGATAAATACTGCTATAAAGCTCAAATGTCATCTGAAATTACCAGAAGAAACCAGCACCAGTATTGATTAATTAAAACCTATATACGTATATTTCAGATGTCCCTCATGTCCATTCAGTGACAGTAATATCAAACTCTGTCATATATATAATTTCTCTTTTTGGGCTTCAGGAAGGTTAAGAGTATTTAACCACTGATATCCAATTTGCAGGTTATAAACTCACTGCTGACAGAGATATCAGTTGGTTTGTTAGACAAAATAACAGCTTGCATTAAACCGGTATAAGTGGCGTTCTGATTGGTCAGATTACCCACCAATCAAACTCAAAGTGACGACGAGCTCACAACTGGGCAACGCCGTTAGAGGTGATGCGCCATATCATCAGTAATTGATGTCTCTTAAAAGTGACATCGCATTTCTCAAATCTATCTATCCACCCTCCTATCGTTCCTTCCTTGTTTCCTCCACAAATATAATTAGAAGGGGTTAGGACAGGAAGAAGGAAGGAAGGGAGGGAGGATGGACGAAAAGACAAATGATCTGCACCCAATATATGCCAGTGTAAATGGCTGATCTTCATGTAACTTCACAGACTCATTCATAATGGCTCCTTGAGCCTATACAAAAATGACACAAATCGGCCAAACCAATACTTTAATGCTTCACCTATTGGACCTATCAAAGAGTTCAACCATCACATTGTTTGAATATTTTCCCTTCAAACTGATTGGATCCTGTTAATCTCTGTTTGTGACTGTATCTGTTGCTGTTGTTTTCCGCAATCATTGCGACTTATATATGTGAAAATTCCAGAGCACTCTGCCACAACCACACAAACCACCTAAACACGGAACTCATATTTCCTCAAACTGTTTTTTGTATTTTAACAACTGAGCCTCTTGCATGATTTTATGCATTGAGCTGTAACTATCTCAGCTTTACACATTCAAGTTTTCACTTCCTCTGCTGAATGCTTTATCTCACTATATCTGACTTTCAATTTGCCCAGTTATCATGACACACTTTAGCTTTACTAGTCAATTGTGAGGATTAATGGTAAAACAAAAACATGGTCACTCTACTCCTGGATATATGCATAAAAAACAAAAGAGTGGGTAAACACATTAACAATGGGGTTGCAGTCCAATCTTTAAGAAATTAATGACACAAATAGGCAAATAATGTATGGGTCTGTCTGTTTTTAAATGTCAGCCATTTTTCTGTAATAGAGATTGAGGACAGCAGTGGAAAGGAGAGATCCTGACCCATGATCCTACTGACCTCAATAGCAAGTTTGTAGAAGATGCTGGCTGCTTTAGCATAGCCTGATGACACCAGATTTACACCACCTCCGGGAAAAAGAATGCTGAAAAATAAACATTTATTTTGCAGATGGTTATTCCACAGCAGCTGTCAACATACAGTACCAAATTTACTTGCATACCAGTAATGCAGAGTAAAAAAGATGTGTTTTTGTCATCTTGTTGTTTTTATTATAGGACAGAGATAAATAGCTCAACTCAACTTTACCAAGGGTGCTAATAGATGTTGAAGGCGTTGGATATATACATTTTTCCTAGTACGTGTGCTCCCATATTCAACCCTATGACTTGGTATAGGGCTGTCAAAATAACTGATTAATTTCGATTAATTAATTTGAGAAAAAATAACTGATTAAAAAAATTAGTGCAGATTAATCGATTCCGTATGACCTTTGACCCCGAGCCATTCTAGTCAGTAAAAATTAGACTGTAAAAAGAAGGAGAGAGAAGAAAACGTGCTACCTGGATCATTGATTGGAACATATACTTTTAAAAAATGGCCTGATGGTGTTGATAAAAAATAAAGTGTTGGAAATAAAGTCCTCTGCAATGTCTGCAGCAAGGAATTTGCATATCACTGGAGTTCATCAACTCTATAGTCGCACATCAATGCAAGAAGATGCAACAATGCAGAAATAAGTGTTGACATTGAGGGGAGTGTTAATTAATTTTCATTGTGTCCCCATGGTTATATCTGTGGCCTGAAATGCCTTGTATGTGAAAAAAAACTTCTTCCCGAAGGACATTTGAATTTATTTCCTCAGCATATTAGGTCATATCATAGATTATTATGGCAATTATTTAAACAGTGAAAATAATAATAAAAGAGCTTTTGAACTGTAATGTCAATAATGCTGATTATTCAATGATTCATTTGAATTTAAATATTTAAAATATTTTCACAGCAAAAATTATATATGCGATTAATTTAGATTAATTAATCACAGAGTATGTAATTAATTAGATTATTTTTTTTAATCGATTGACAGCCCTAACTTGGTATGTTAATACAGTAGGCCTGGTGGCACGTTTATCTAGTGTTTGAGGTACACGGACATACTGTGACTTGTGTTATACCTTTTCACATACTTTTTAGATCCTTACCCATTGATAGACTTGAACAGCTGTATGTATTCCTCTTCAGTCTGATTAATCCTGTAAAACCAAATATTCGTACATGAACATTGTCTAAACAGCCTCACCTTGGTTGGGTGACTTTCAGTTACAGTGATGGTCTTTATTGAAGCCATTCTTACATCACAGGGACCACCCGGGCTCCTGCAGCCTCCAAAAATTTCACATAAGATGCGGCGATGTAAGAGTTTTGCTTTGGCTGAGGTTTGTACACCTCTTGAGCCAAGACACCTAGAGGATAGAAATAAGACATTTTTTGACAAAGAAATTTAAAAAAATGCTTTACAATTTAATTAAATCTTTGAAAAGAAATGAATTGGAAATGCTTTGGCAATACAAAGTGTAGGCCTATTAGCCTTGCCAATAAAGCTTCGTTGAATTGAATTGACAAATCAATTTGGTTGAAACCTTGATCTAATGTCATTTGTGCATTACCTCTAAAGTGCCAGAGGAGGGGGTGCTGATACACTTTGTCAATCTACTTATGAACATTCCTGCAGTGATTCTGCACAGTGGGCCTTGCAAATACTGTATTGTACTTTAATGTGCTCTAAGCAGTTATGCAGTTTCTATGCTAAAAACACTTTTTTTGTCACATACAGCAAACATCACCTCACCATCAGCTAGCTGCCTGTGCCCTTAATACACGGTAAAAAAAATGCGCTCTCTGTGGAAAGCTCATGCTCCAAAAAAGGAACCATGTTCACACCACTAGGCCTACCCCACAGCACTATGAAGTAGTTTTGCTGAATTAGGACATGTCAGACATGCTGAGTGCTTCATAAGCATAACTGAGTTTTTTCTAGGGAAACTGACAGACTGATTTGGTCTTATTTGATTTGGTCGGAATTTCCCAGTTGTGACATCCTTCTTCCAACTGCAGAGCATAAGCTACATGTGTTTTGAAGTCAGAATGTGGGGAAAACAGACAGTAGGCTAGACCTAAAGTAAATATTAAAACGTATGCATTAGCCTAATCATAAAAAGTAGGCCTATGGTGTCAGTAGGGTTGCCAACCGTTACAGAATCGTCCCGTATTTGAAAGGAAAAAGTTGTGTTCTGTATTGAACTGATAAGGAACGCATTTTGTTCCGTATTATTGAGCATCAACTCAGTGCAAATCCATGACAGATCAATATAATAAGTTAGACTATGAACGAAGCATACACAATTTGTATGAGATAAACCTTGCCAGTATCTTTTATCCCTCTCGGTTTTTGTGTCATCACTATCCCAAGAGAGAATGCACTTTTCGTTTGAGCCACTGTGACTCACGTAGGCCTATATTGCAACCCTATATAACGCTGATAGTGGCATTCAACAATTGTTTTCCTAACACAATTTTAACACATAGATTAACAGATTTAACACATAGATTTTCACATAGACAACATCAATACAGTAGCTCCGGAGCAACTAGTCTAGCAGCTTTGCATAATGTAAAGGTGACACCTGTTAAACTCACCTCAGCATGACATTTACTGAAGGTGAAAAATTTTATATAAACCCAAAGCTGAAAACCCATTACAGGATGGGACATGAAACTACTTGTAAGAGCTACATGACTACATGCACAGACTATGTGACAGTATGCACAAAATGAAAGCAGGTGTACTACAGCCTTCCTATTTGTGTGTGTGTGTGTGTGAGAGAGAGAGAGAGAGAGAGAGACTGTATATCTTGTCACTAGTCCTCTAACTCCTCTAACTACGTGACTACATACAGAGACTGTGACTGCATGCACAAATTCAAATGAAAGTAGACATAGAACCACAGCCTTCATATTTGTGTGGAAATAAGTACATTATATATAATCCTCACCACATTTACATTTAATCATTTTGCAGATGTTTTCATCAAAAGCGACTTACAAGGGCCATTCTCATCAGAGCAAATCAGTACGGTGGCTGACGAATGCAAACGACCTGCGATTTATGACAACACATGCAAATAGACAAAACGCTAGACAAAACACAAGCAACTTAAAAATATATCTCCATCAATTTGACAACAAAAAGTGCATAGCCTACCTATCCTCCTGTAGACAAACTAAACCATTTTGCTCTTTAGCAAGGGGTAAGTGTCTTCACTATTTTTATACAAAATTCAGTCAGTCAATCAACCAAGTTATGCAGCAAATACACTTTACAATTACAAATTAACTTTACATTTCGTCTTACATTCATTATGGCATTCAATTTGGAAATTAAAATAGATATTCCAGACTTTTCAAGGGCCCTCTCTCCACTTGGGCCCTAGTAATCAGTCCCACTTTTCCCCCCAGTCCAACACCCCTGCACACACACACAGCCTATATCAATACCCCTCTCTACTAACTGAAGTCGTTAAGCCGGTGTACTGACTGAAGTGTAACCCCCCCATTCCTTATTTTCATATCAGAAAGTTGGCAGCCCTAGGTGTCAGGTGCATGTGAGGAGTAGTCCTAGGCTACGCAGCTTTCATATGAAAACAAATGTAGTAGCCTAGGCCAACTTAGTTCACAGTGAAAGTCCATAGGTTAGGGACTAGGGACTATACAATTGACAACACATCCACAACTCATTGACTTGGTGTTTTCCAAATTGAGCCGCGTTCAGGTGGATTTTCCCACTCGGAAACACATTGGGTTTTGAAAATTGGCCGGCCATAAGTCATACGTTGTTCATATCTACCTATAGAGATAGCACCCCTTTTGCGGTCGCGACCTATTGGTTTTTAATGTACAAAAAGATGCAAACAGCAAAGTAAAGGGAGTATTCACCTTATTCACACGGCGGCCATTGTTTAAACCAAAACGAGGCTACAGGGTACACTTACTATAAAATTAATGCCACCTACAGGTGAATGCATAGAACATAACAATCCTATGGTTTGTGTACCCTGTAGCCTCGTTTTAGCCGCCAATGGCCACCATGTGAATAAGGCGAATTGAGAGTGTTCTTGATTGAGATTGAGTTTTCCCGATGAACAAAAATATATTTTAGTACCATCCCTGACCATTGCTGATTAGCCATTGCTGTTCTTTTCTACTGCAGCAATATTGTAGAAAGGCTTTAACACACTCTTATTTAATTACTTCAGGCCAAAAGTGTTTAAAGGGGAGATTTTTTTCTTGTTAATATGCAATTCTACACCAAGTAAAATCTATAAAATCAAGTTTGCAAGACTTCCCATTTCCTCATCAAAGTAATGAATCAGAACATTCTAGATATTGTTCATATTTCCATTTGTTGCCTCATCCGCATTTAATGAAAACATGGTAATTTTGAGTTTTACAGACAACTCAGTTTTCCAATGAGCAGCAATACTGTGTGTGCTCATGCAGGAGGTCTGCGCATTTGATAACGACAATCTGGAGACGGTGCTTTTGTCTTCAGCAACAGATTGTATAAGGTTGACAAAAGGGTTGCGATATGGTGAGGTACAGGTCGTGTTGCGCTATGAAAGAACATGCGTAGCCTAAACGTAAAAACGGTCAGCCATAGATAAACGTAGCCTACCTCTGTCGTGGTGGCTAGTTGCACCAGGTAGGGAAGATGTCCTGAAGTGCACGAACGTTAACCTTATGGCGGTCTTCTGATTGGTGGCGTGCTAAAACGTTTTCCTATTGCATCCATAAACAATTTTCTTGCAGCGAACCGCGCAAAAGCAAACCCCCGGCGCTTTAATTTCTTTACACCATGGCTTGTTAGTTCTCCCCCGTTTCCAACAGCTGCCCATCTCCATTTATTTTTTAACTTTTGACACCTGCCTTCCTTTAGCAACAACGCATCCATGACAGCTAGTGGCCTTGCCAAATAGACGCACACAAATCATGACGCTAATATGCGAGGTTCTGGTAGGCCTACTGGTTATGGTTTTGTGCTATAAATGAATAATATTTTATAGCAAAGTTTTAAGTTGACTATTTTAATTGTATGGTTATTTTTTGTCAACATACACTCACAACCTACTGTCGTTAAAAGTGAGGCCTAAGCAAAATAGGCTACAAGGCTGTCTGTGCGTCAAAAACAGACTGACCCCCTTCAACAGTTCGCGATGATGACAGTGATATTATTATTTTTTTTATGCTAACAAGCTCAGTCAAAACCTTCTGTCGCAAATTGTGAAAAACATTGTTGTACATGTCATAACAGACGGGATAATAAATTGCATAGGCTACGGTTTATATTGCGTCGCTTTACACATAATGTTAGTTGCATTGATTAAAAACTGTAACAATAATAGTAGCCTACATCGGGTGGCATAGAAGGAAGGCTATCTGTTCAAGTCATAGGTGACACCCAAAATGAATGACCTCCCCTGACAAGAGTTCGCGATAGTAAGAAATTGTCTTCATTGATGCACGGAAAGAACACAGCCTACGCTTCTTCTCCGAATTCGCACATAGAGCTCACAATATCATATCCAAAAAAGTTAAACGAATTGGCCAACCTCATCAGCTGTCTCTAATGTGTCACTATAATCCAACTTTTAGACCGTTATAGTCCTCGTATGTGTTCTTTGGAAAAGCAAAGGTGATAAGGCCCCCCCCCCTATTTTTTTTTCTCATCGGATCTGCATCGATCTCAAATATGACATTTCTAAAATCAAATTGACGGAAATCCGTCCTATGACGGAGAACTTTAATCCTTGACCGTTATCTCTATTTAACGTGATGTTTTTACATTTACATGGTAAACGTTCTCTGAGAGTGAAAAGCAGTTTGCAGTAAAGCTAACCAACGTCGTCTCTATCGCAGGAAAAAAATAGCAAGCAGCCTGATAACCAAATGAAATGCTCGGCGGGCCGGATGAAAGTGCTTGGCGGGCCGCAGTTTGCCCACCCCTGCTATGTTATGCTAAGACTAGACCTACAGTACTCACCAATAATTGGCCAGTCATTCCTTTTATCTGTAGTAATTCTCTGAACAGGGGCTGCGGACAACTCACATACAATTGTACAAAATAACGCAAGGGAAAACACAGCCATGGTTTTCGAAAGACGACTGTTAGGTCGTAGCATTCAGATCAAACAGCCATAGCCTATGTAGGCTACTGTATCACGTTGTAGGACATAGCTCCTCCCACTGACAGTTCAGCCAATGCAAGGTAGCTGGTTACAGATAACACTTGTTGTAACATGCCTTTGGCAATAACGTTTCAAGTAGCATTCCAACTAAGCTTAGGTGGATTGCCCAGGGTGCTGTAATGGTCGTTTGGCTATGTAGTTTATGGAGTGTAAAGTCCAAAACAGGACCGACATTTTAGAAATAACCCTGTAAAAAATGTGGTAGGCATTTTTGAGGAAAATGTGTTGTTTCTATAAGATGTTAAGGTGCTAAATCCATTTCTGCACTATAATCTATAAAAGTCAATGTTTAGTCATAAATAATAATAAGAAAATGGCTGCCTAAAACCGTCTTTAATCAATTTAATCTAAGTCAAGAAAGAAACAAGCCAGGGTGGTAAAATCTTAAGTTGAGTAAATGTGCATTTACTTCAAACATGTAAATGGTGGAAAGTGTAACATTTATGAATATATCCTAGGCTCTTTAAAGGAGAACATAAGCGGTTTTCCAGTCATGATGAACTGAACCAATATTCATAACTGTTAAAGTTCTCTTTCAGGTGAGTTCACTCAATGTTAACCAATGGCAACACATATAGCCTACACAGCATGGTATGCAGCGGTGTGATGATAGGCTCCTGTTGTCCACATTTAACACACTTGACATTATACTCTAAACCCGAACTAGTTGTCATTACTAGAAAATTGCGTGGAAACCGATTGCCTTAAACCATTCTAGTTTTTACAAAACATAAAACTAAACATGTTTAGTTGTGTCAACTAACAACCTTATGTTGATGCTGCAGACAAATTAAGCTTACTGTACATTAGTTGTTTCAGAAGTTGCAGTTGTATAAAATAACTAAAAGCATGTTAACAAATTCATTAAAATATGAACTAAGTTCTGTAGATAGGCCTATTGTTTTTTTTATTTTAAGATTAGGGTACTGTATTAATTTAATTGTTTTATTAAAAATTGAAAAGAAATTCATCACAATGTATAGGAATGCCTTTTATTATTGATAAAACATGAACAAACAACATTTAAACTCATAAATATTCCACATCCACTGTAGATGAAGAACCTATAAAAAAAAAGACGAAGAACCTATAAAAAAGAACATAAGAAAACAATTTTTTAGTCCATGTTCATTTACACAGTTGAAATAAAAGTTTGTTATATCACCTATGAATGCAACAAATAAGTTAATGGACATCGGCTAACATTAGCCAAAAGCTAACCAACATGTGCTGCTATGGTTAGCTAAAACTGTCTACACTCTAAACCCAGATTTAGTTGTAATTAATATGTTAGGTGGTCACTACTAATGTTTGTGTGTTTTGTGAAAACTCTATGTCATAACTAAAAGAAATGAGTTGATTGTACTATTTAAGTGAAATATACAAGTGCACTGATCATGTTAAGCAGAGATAACGATAAATGTTATGTTTTTGCAAGGCAGAGGAGGGGTCTAAAAAAAATTCTGCCCATCAACCATTCCTCCTGCTTCTAAGTCCAGATGAATGACTCCATGCCTTGTGCTGCTGTGACAAATAGGCTACTACATCAAATGGTGGGTGAACTTTCTGATGAACTTATGAACATTTAGTTAGCTAAATGTTTGTTTACGTGATTAACTTACATTAACCTGAGAAAAGTAAGGTAACATTAGCTCCGTTGTTAGCATGCTAGTAGTCTTTCGGACAGTTAGCTCATGGTAGCTACCTTCCAATGGGTGTGTATGCCAGATTATAACAATATCACATATGTTTTCGTGTAAATATACTTGTCTTGGTGTTACTAAGTTTAATTCAGACTTTATCATTGAAATAGGTGTTTCTGTCTATAGACAGTTTTAGCTAACCATAGCAGCACATGTTGGTTAGCTTTTGGCTAATGTTAGCCGATGTCCATTCACTTATTTGGTTGCATTCATAGGTGATATAACAAACTTTTATTTCAACTGTGTAAATGAACATGGACTAAAAAATTGTTTTCTTATGTTCTTTTTTATAGGTTCTTCGTCTTATTTCATATAAGAAACAGACTCCTTTTTTTCAATACCTCCCAAGCCATATGTCCTAGTGACTCCAAACCAATGCAGAATAGTTATCCTATATGGGACTCATCAGACACACCTCTTTTTATAGCGACTGTATGCACATTGTATTTTATATGAATTTTTTAAAGAAAATACATTATTTCATAGAAAGAAACAGACTCCATTTTTCAATACCTCCCAAGCCATATGACCTAGTGACTCCAAACCAATGCAGAATAGTTATCATATATGGGACTCATCAGACACACCTCTTTTATGGTCACTGTATGCACACTGTAGGAGGTGTCAAGTCTTGCTCAACACACTTTTAATTATTTTAACTGAACTAATTGTAAACACCAAATAACTCAAACTGTAGGACATGGCTCCTATCAGTTACAGCTAAGAAACAGTGTAGCTAATCTTACTAATCTGTCTGACAATGCAGAATATCTCTGGTAGCACTGTAGCAATGCAGAATAGAGCTGGTAGCACTGCTCCCCAGTGTTAAGCTTCACAGACTTAACAAACCTTTAACAATAAAGTAAGTTTCAAAGCTGAAATAGACAGGCCTACTTTAGTCTATTGGTATCTTATAGCCTCTCAAGCGCCTCTGATTGATTAATCACTGGACTGGATACTGTTTTTAGAATTGATTTAGATTAAGTGTTAGTATAATTTGTATTTTTGTCATTTGTATTTTAGTATATTTTTATATATTGTATTTAAGTTTAGTTAGTATAATTTGTATTTTAGTATATTTAGCATATTCTTTATCTTCTACTGTCCTTATTGCTTAGTTGTGTTTTTATATTATATACTTATATACTTATTATATACGCAGTCTGTATGCTGCTGAGACCTTGAATTTCCCCTGGGGATCAATAAAGTATCTATCTATCTATCTATCTATCTATAGACCTAGTCGTTTGGCCTTGTAGTTTACTAGGTGTGCACATCCAAAACATCACCAGCATGTCATATTATAATCAAGATTTCATTTTCAAGATTTGTCTGTTGATATTTTTTTATTTTTTATTTATGATATGTCCACAACAAACATACATTTATTTTGGTTTACTCAAAGTAATACTTTTGTAGGAAAGAAGAGCCATCGCCACCAGAGAAGTCTGGATTGTGGTTCTGGATCAGATGCTTCAGCGCCTCCTCTTCACTGGCAAAGGAATGTAAGTTTTTCTTTGCTGTGAGGGGAAACATCAAACCATCCGATAGTGTTACACAGGTTACACTCCCTCATGCCCTTCATAATCTACTGGTGATTTTGTTTCCCAAGCAAGTTCTCTTCATTCCCAATTATGTAGAGTTTATTCATAAGGCTACTATAGCATACCCTCATTGACAAAGAAGTCTGCCATGTAGAAGGTGGTTTTGATTGCAGATGGTGTGTGAGGGTAGTATGTCTGACTCCACTCGAACGCATTTTTCTCAGGGTGCCATTGGACTCCATATATAGGATAGTCATATGCTATACAAAGTCCAAAAAAGTTTTTGAAAAATGACACAGAGACTATGAATGGTTCACACACACACACACACACACACACACTCTCTCTCTCTCTCTCTCTCTCTCTCTCTCTCTCTCTCTCTCTCTCTCACTCACCCACGCACGCACACACACACACACACATATTTTCACTGATGTCCTCACCCTCCATTGTTGAAATGAACTCTATGTTTCCATCTGTATTGGTGCTTAAGATTTTGTAGAAGTTTCTCAGCTCTTCGCTCTTGGTGAAATTCTTTAAGAGAGAAATCAATCCAGATTAACACAGATGAAAATCACTGTGTAATGTAATGTAATGTTACGTAATGCAATACTGACATTCTGTACTGTTTTCTCACACCTCCATGGAGATGCTCCACTTATGAAAATTCACTGTGATGTTTTCAGTTGCCAGAGCTGTCATCACCTCTGGTGGGAAATCTTTAAAGAGTTTGCTCTCAGCGGCATCTGATAAATGAGTGATAGAAGGAATTTAAGAATGAGGAGAGATGAGAAGAAGGGCACTGAGAAAGGAGTAAAAAGGGTGATAGAGAAATTGAGAGAGTGTGACAAAACAGATAAGAGATGGTTGATGTGAAAAAATGAAGAAAGAGAAATTGAAAGAGAGATAGAGAGAAAGAACAAAGGGTAGGAAAAATGTAGGCGGGGGAGTGCCTGATATTGCTCTCCCATGTCCACATCCATGGTAGAGGTGCCGTTGAGCAAAGCATCTAACCCCCAAGTGCCCTCTAGCTGCCACAGCAGTGGCTGCCCCCTGCTCCAGGTTTGTGTGTTCACAATACTCGCTGTGTGCTTTGTGTGTGTTCACTAACCAAGGATGGGTAAAATGTAGAGACATAATTTCCCTCTTGATAAATGACACTATCTATTTATCTATCTATCTATTGAACCATTCCTCTTGACCCTATAATTATGACCGCCGCGCAGCGAAGCGGCGGTCATATAGGTTTAGTCAGATTTTTTTTTTTTTTTTCTTTTTTTTTTTTTTCTTTTTCGCATGCCCAAATTTCCGTCAATGAGTCCCGGGACACTGAAAGACCGGGGTACACGAAACTTGGTGGGCATGTAACCCCACATGGATAGCATGGAACCATCGTTTTTCGTTTTGATCTGTAGCCCCCCCGCTGGACTGGACCCCCCGAAAGGAGGGTAGGGCAGACACAGTTTTCTGTGAATATCTCGAAAACCGTAGGGTTTAGGAGGACCATTTTTTTTTGTATGTTGATCTCAAGGGGCCATGTCAACCCATTCCATAACCACTCATTTCATGTATAGCGCCACCTAGTTAAACACAAAAAAGTAAAAATGAGGTGTTGTAATTGAAGGTATCTGTGACCTAACATAGTCAAAACTGCACGAAATTGGAAGTGTAGGATCATTATGACACCCTCTGTATGCACGCCAAGTTTCGTGGAATTCCGTTCATGGGGGGCCACACAATAAATTCATTTATGTTACTATACACCAACTGGCCTGTAGGTGGCCGGAGACAGTTTTCTGTGAATATCTCGAGAACCGTAGGGCCTAGGAGGTCCACCTTTTTTATGTATGTTGGTCTTAAGGGGGCATGTCAACCCATCCCATTACCACTTATTTAATGTATAGCGCCACCTAGTTAAAAATTAAAAAGCAAAAAATTTGGTGTTTTCATCTCAATATCTCTGGCTGACAAGGTCAAAACTGCACGAAATTAAAAGTGTAGGATCATTATGACACCCTCTGAATGCATGCCAAGTTTTGTGTACTTTCGTTCATGGGGGGCCTTACAATAAAATAATTTATGTGTACATTTAGTGACGTACACCAACAAGGATTCCCGGGACACTGAAAGACCGGGGTACACAAAACTTGGTGGGCATGTACCCCCACATGGATAGCATGGAACCGTCATTTTTCGTTTTCATCTGCAGCCCCCCCGCTGGACTGGACCCCCCGAAAGGAGGGTAGGGCAGACACAGTTCTCTGTGAATCTTTTATGGTATGTTGGTCTCAAGGGTCCACATCAACCTGGCTCATAATCACTCATTTGTGATTTGCCCCCCACCCCCGGTAAAAAATGAAAATCAGTAGGATTAAAAGAAAGCCAAAATAAATATTCATCATCATCATCATGGCTGCATTTTCAGTATTGGCGAGAAGTAGTCGTTTGTCCACTAGATGGCGCATCGTTGCAGTGAGACGTAATTTTGTTGGAAGTTAAAAGTGGGTTGGAAAAAACAATGGACTCTTCATACAAGGACTGTAATTTACCGCAGCGAACATCTAATAAGGATAGGACGATGTTCACATGAAGTGTAATTCCCATTTCTTCTTGAAGCCGAAATAAATCTGAGGATGTTTATCGGACATGCTTGGTTTTTACTGCAGGTACGTTAATCTTGTAATATCAATAAGGACCTAGGTAATGTTACCGTTAGCGTTGGTTGAGTGATGGAGGCATTTGATTTATTGCATTTGTAGAAAACTATACATGCGGTTATACCAAGCAAATGTATAGCAGCACTGTTTGTATCTTTCGACTGTCATTTATTGCACGTGCTACAAAATCATTCTGTGCAATGGAAGATTTACCAACGTTACACCGGTCTGATACAGTTTTGCCTATACATGCGTGAGACTGAGACGCCTGTTTATTTTGTTTTAAGTGCGTGCAGGGTGTGAGAGGGGAATCGATGTGCTTTGATTACAGCTTGGTAGTTGTAGTCTGTGAAATTAAAAAGCACGTGTGTGTGAAGTATCCAAACAATGACACCTTCATTTCATTATGGCTGCTTTAGCAAAACACCTTAAGCTACTGTGTAGTGGGTCCCATTTAGAAGTGGCTACTTCATTCGCGCTTTCCTTGACTCATGGAGCTGCGTGAATGTTATTACAACTTTTCGCCACGATATGACAGTTTAAGTCCGCTTGATACTGTAAGGCGTAAGCCATTGGTTTCCAAAGGAGATTTTATTTGTGTCGCCAGCATAGCCTATTGACAATTTATGTTGTAAATAGGCCTACCTTATAATCCTACCTGTAGCTTAGGGAAGCTTTCTATTAGGATCTAGTTTGTTAGTTACCGTTTTGTCATAACTCCCTGATGCATTTTTGCATTTAGAATAGCCAGAGCGTGTATATCTCAATCGGAAAATTAAACAATATCGGGTGCCTATGGACTAGGCTGGGTGAACCCAGCCTGATCTGCCCGCTATTTATTTTTTGATTTCTTAAAAGATTGAGCTTGGTCTGATGAAAGCCAGACTAGCCATGGACCTCAGTTAAACAATGCAAGGGAACATGAATCAGCCTATATTTGCACTAACAATAACGGACAAAAGCTCTTCAACTTTGGCCCGTTAAAATGTGTATGAACAGTCTAGCGACGCATTTCATCAAGGCCCATTTGGACATGTCAGTTATTTGCACCACTGGTTAGATGTAAAACAGCATTTCGTTTCAGACTAGGCTACTGTTACTTAATTTGTGCATTAACAATAACGTTTCAGACTACTGTTACTTAATTTGTGCATTGACAATAAAGTATTACATGAACTAAAGATGACTAAAATCTTATGTAGAAGAAGAAACATTCACAAAAAATCCATCCATCCAAAAATGACCTTTGTTTTTGATAGCTGTTGAAAACGGCATGGAACTGACAGAGATGTTTTTGTTTAAAAATACATAAAAAATAAATAAATAAATAAATAAATAAATAACATTATGCTGATACCTTTTGCTTTTCCCAAATACAATGTAGCCTACAGGTGTAAGTGACCTTTCATCAATCCAGTTGCAATGGATGAACTGTGATGAACTGCCCTACTTGAGATTGTTTAGAGATTTTAAAGGTTTTATAACAATTCTACATCTTCTTTGGCTATTCTACAATCTATTCACCTTTTCAGCACCAGTAGGGTACTTTCTGTGCAGCCGCACACACACACTCAGGCATGCCAAACAAGCATACACAAAAGTTTCAAGAGTGGGGGATGGAGTAAAATATGGAGACAAATTGAAGTGTGATTTATTTTCGCGGAACGGATGTACAGGACTGAGCGGCGGTCATATTTTGTACCGCTATGCGGTACATCTAGTTTCTAACGCAATTATTATTAAAATATCAGTGCTGTTAGCTAAAGAGGCTTCTTTATACCTCTATAATAGTTTGTTAATGTACTGTGTTCTTGAATAATGTTCTTGAATTCCCCCTTGGGGATCAATACAGTATCTATCTATCTATCTATCTATCTATCCATCTATCTATCTGTATAGGTTTATGTTGACTAACCCGTAAGTGTGATGGTAACCTTAATATGACCTTTATGACACTGTTGATTCTAATTTCATTTTTGTGATGAAACGTCAGTTTAATATCCATGTCTATATTCAAAGTAGCCTGGATGCCAGCCTAACTTTGCCCCACCCACAACATTTGAGGTCGGAGAGTTCGGTCTGGACTTGTTCCGTTGTGGAGCAACTATGCCCGAACCGGAGCTGTTTGGAGTCACGGTTGGACCAGAACTCCTGAACGGTTTTGTTCAGAGCTGAAAATGCAACTGTGTTTGACAGAGGACAGATGTAGGTTGCTAGTGACAAAATATTAGCTATCAGTATGGAACAATGTCTTTGTAAGTGACATTTAAATCAAAAGTGTTTCATTCTTCCCGTTTGACATTTAGATTTCGCTATCACGTCTGTTGTACAAGATATTGACAGCGCAAGAACAATGTTTTGTGGAGAGGAAGAACCCCTGTATCGGTTGAAACACGCACCATCGCATCCCAATGGAGCAGTATCAGACTCTAATGACTAGAATTGAGTATGACGACGTAAGGCTAAATTCAAAGCTTAAATACTTAAGAATAGTTAGTGTAAGTGTAGAGATATATGGTGGCTGTCCTCAGTATTTGATCCACACTGACCTTGTGTGAACTCCAGTGGCAGAGACACTCCACTGGTGTTAGTTCGACACAGCAGAGTTTCTCCACTTGTAATTACCAACAGCTGTTCAAATCCCAGACAAGTACCCCACACTGGGAAGTAATCACCCTGGGAGTTGGCCTGTGTTATAACACACACAGATGTACAGATAAACACACATGAACAAATCCCTCAGCCACATAAATAAACAAAAAAAACAAACACAGAAACACATAGAGTTATTATGCTCTGTACTTAATGACAGTGGAGTAGTTTGTCATGCTTACAGGTTTGTTAAAATATGAAAAATAATGCAATACTTTACAACCATGGACTAGTCAATTAATTGTAAGTGAAATATCCAATCTGGGGGCAATAGTGTAATTAATTAGGCCAGAAGTAAGTGTCCCACACTCTCAGGAATCCTTTTAATTATTTGTGTTTGCATGAACTTCATGCATCTGATGAGTCAACACTGATTATAAAGTTTTCCTTACTAGAGGTACAACCTCCTCTCATTTTCTACATAGGTTTCTATATAAAAACAAGATAAGACTCACAAACCTCCAAAGCAAATTTGTAAAAGATGTGAGCTGCTTTAGCATATCCTGATGTCATAAGGTTTGCAGCTCCACCCGGGAGAAGAATACTGTAAGAATGAAATATCTGAGTTCCACCTTTCTATACATTATAACTATGTACAATACTGATATTTTCCACAGCTTACCCATTGATAGAGTTGAACAAATGACGGTATTCTTCTTCAGTCCGATTAACCCTGTTAAAGTAACACGCACACACACGCACACGCACACACACACACACACACACACACACACACACACACACACATGCAAAGGTCAACCATACATAAACAGATGTATTATGGAGAGGGTGAATAAGAGAGTTTTAGACAGACATCTTGTGAGGAATCCTACTGATCCCATTACTAATACATGAGGCTGCTCGTACATCACAGGCACGACGCGTGCTCCTGCAGCCTCCAGAGTTTTGACATAAGATGCAGCAATGTAGGAATTACGCTTAGGCTCAGGATATTTTAACTCTTGTGCCAATATGCCTAAGTAGAAAAAAACAGTATTGATGAATAATAAAAAAAAAACACAATATGAATGAAAACGTAGCTTCAGGTAAAATATAAGGCTTCAATATAGGTATATTTGGTAAAGTAATATAATACCTCATATAACGATGTTTGTATTTCAAATTCCTTTATTAATTTCCAGTTAACAAATTCAATATTTACTTCTTTTTGCCTTTTCACATCACTAGATGGTAGTTCTGGGCTGATATCCCTCCTTAGCAAATAGGTTTGTTATATAAAAATATGATCACAAATAGATCATATAAATAAGCATGCAATAATCACAAAAAACACACAAATAAAGCCTGAAGTATGTCACTACTGAAGATTAATTTAATTGAGTTTTTCTTGTTGCAAGTCCAATCTTAGTGAGAGTAGGCACTCACCGATGATTGGCCTATCATTTCTTTTCTTGTCATTCTGTGGAACAACAGCTGCAGGTATTCCACTGAGTGCTATAAGTAGGCAGGCAAGAGAGAGCACCCTCATGATTCTGGATGGAGGCTGGCCAGAAGTGTAGCTTAACAAAACAGAGAGATGGGGTTTTATAGGATCCACCTGCCTCATGATTTAGCTAAATGCCCAATCCAGGGACTGAGAAAGTACTGGTCTGTACAATTCTATGTGCATGTGATGAATACTCTATCTCACTGTATCTGAGTCTCAAGTTGTCCTGTCATAACCAACTACAGCAAATTACTTTACTTGTCAACTGTGTGAGGATTTTGTATGAGCTCCCACACAAAAACGTGGTCAGCCTACTCTGAAGAAAAGAGTGAAACTTAGATGACCAAACACATTAACAATGGGGTTGTAATCAGTGTTCTACAAATTAATGATGCAAACAGGCAAATAATGAATTTATTTGTCTATGAAATCAGCTGCCACCTTCCATTACAAATGCGCCCTCCATCGATAGTTTTAAACCTAGGCACACTTCTTCACCTTAGCATTTCCTGCCCATTTATGATTGTTTGATATCTGCATTTATGTACTCTTATGTGTACAGTATGTGTATGTGTTATGTACTGTCTTTTTTGCACTTTGTAAGGCACTTTGGTCAGTGTAGCCTACACTGTATTTTAAATGTGCCTTATAAATAAATTTGACTTAGGCCTAGGCCTACTACTTACTTACTATGAAGCCTATTATGTTGCATATTTTTCTCCGTCTCTTTTATCGTCGTTTTGGGGAATAGTTATAAATATAAATATAAAGGCTCGCAGTGGCACTTGCAACATACATTATGTGGTGTGTCCATGACACAGGCCATGTTAGGCAATAGGCATTGAGCTCCTACCACTCTCATCGCAACCCTACAGGATTTCCGTGTTTACGGAAGTCATTACACGCGCTTCTCTCCAACGGGGTGAGCGGCGCGCGATGGCTTTCATTAGGAAAAAGGAGCGATCTAAAGAAAGGTTAGTCCATCGATTGTTCGGAAACCTTTATGTGTAATGCGTTATGGAATCGAAGCATTACCTTTGAGAAGAACTGCACATTACGGGACGTGACTGGACTCAGCCCGTCACCTCGTCGTCCGGGCAGTAGCTTTGACTGCGGGCGTAAGCTATGAATTGAGGTCGCTGGATCGTATGTTTTGCAGGCCTGACATCATTTCATGTAGTCTGATGCGTTGGTACCGTGTCATCTACTGTAGGTTGTATTTTATGCATAGGCTACGTTGAAACAAGGTAATATCAAAGGCCTATAGTCCATGTAAGAAAGGCCCTCAAGAATGTTTTCCTTTCAAGATGTTTCCTCTAGCCTAAGTTAGGCTGCTCTCGCGGTCGGAATTTCAGATAGCCCTATGGAAACATTCAGTCGTGTTTAATTGCTTATACTTCTGTTTACATTGAGGAACATTTGCTTTTCTCTGTCGAAGCTTAAGTAAATATGAGGCATATCCTTTATTTGAAAATATATTTATATTTGTCTGCAATGCATCCATTAGATTCTCGCTCTTGCTATTGGATCTAGAGGAGTATTATTTTGAACAACACACAGCGTATCAGCTGACCACCAGATGCTCATCCCAGAACAGGTAAGCTAATGGCAGAGGGTGAGGTATGTGGTGATCTGGTGTTTAGTTTCTGCCCTTGAGATAAAGGTGAATTAAATGTGAATGCTCTATAAGACAAATAGACATTTGTGCCACACACTAAATTGCTGGCCAAGACATAGAGATTGTTAACTCCTATATTTAAAAAAATAGATATGAATAGATATTCACCAGTTACTGACACTATGACTTTTCTTTTAAGTGCCCCCTGCAAGTTTCGAGGATCTTTTAAAGTCTGTTCAAAATCTGTCATATTTGAGCCAGAGGATGCGTCTCAGCCCATACTAAAGGTAGACTCCAGCTTCCACATTTTACTTACCTCGAATCACACAATCAGATGTACTTGCCCAGTCTTACTCTTTATCTTTTACCCAAAGATTCCCTTGAAGGACTGCAGGAGGATTGAAGCAACAGAGGACAATGAGCGAAATCCTTTTACAGAGTAAGCAGAGCTTTTACAGACCGCTGATAACCTCTTTCTTAAAAGTGATTGTTAGGATAAACACACAAGAAAATCAATTAAATTAGTCCAAGGTAGGGTCCAAGGTCTAGGGAATGTCTGTTTGTAGTGTTCAATGTTTATGTTTGTCAGAATATTCACAACTTAACTTATTTTAACCTTAAATTCTCTATTTTATTTTAACTCTTAAATTCCAGAAGTAAGCCTCCATGTATATCAATGGAAAGCAGACAGGTAAGTGTGTAAGATTTTATATGTCACATTTAAATATTTACATAGCCAGCCTTATTCTATTGCTCTTTATACTGTTCGTACTGCACATACACTTATGTTTTACTACTCCTATAATGTTATTGCTATTACACTGCACATATCTTTACATGTTGTTCATACACTGCTAATACATTGCACATATCTATACTTTTATTTATATTTATATTTAATTTATAATCTAATCTAATCAAATGTTATACCCAGTGGCATCGGTTTTAACTTTTATTTTCAAATGTGATCTTGCTTTTTTCATTTAGGTTTACCTTATTAAAGATGGGAATGTTGTTGCACCGTACAAAATTGAAAGGGTTGGTGCTGTCTACACATTTTAAACACACTATTGATAGTACCATAGTTCAATGTTAGTTCTTGTTGAACTTGTTGAACCTTGCTGACCGTTTCTATGGCCTTTTTCTAGAGCGATCAAGACATTCTTTTTCAACTAGAGATATCAAGAAAAACTGAGGATGTTGTGCAAACTTTACTGCAGGTATGCAAGATGTAAACAATTAGATAGTCACACTGGTCAACTGAATAACGTTTTAGCTCATTTGTTGCAGCCAGATATTGATAATGTAATCATCTTACTGATGTTTTTTTTATCAGTTGCACAGGGCATCCTGTCTGGATAAGTTGGGTGATCAGACTGCCATGGTCAGTCATAACACATGTACATACATTCACACAATATGCCACAAGGGCCAGTCTATATTTGCTGTGTACCAAATCAATTAGTCACATATTGAAAGAACCATGTTGTGTTGTTTTTCAGATAGCAGCAAATTTACAGTCCAGATTGGCAAGAACTTCATTTGACAAAAATAGGTATGAGGAAAAGTTCTGTTTCTGTTGTCATACGCACTAGCATTAGAGACCTGTTCACTTTGTCTCCTTTGCTGCCAGTAACGATTTGTCCAATCCTGTGTCCATTAGCTTCCAGAGTGTCTCAGAGCTACCCCACATGGAGTGTGAGGCAGAGATGATCTCTCCTCTGGTGACCAACCCAGGTCATGTGTGCATCACTGACCAGAACCTCTACTTCCAACCGCTCAATGGCTACCCTGTGAGTACTCACACCTGCCCTTGGTCTTCTTGGGCGCCACACCTTAATATAGCACGATGTGGCCATGATAACTCTATGCTGGCTACAACACATTACACACATTACAATAGTACAGCTTTCAGAGTCAAGGCTGATAGAGTCAAGGCTGACCGATTAGCATGTATCAGAGATATGATGACATCTTAAATCCCACAAATATTTCATGGTCTTATATGGCCTTGTTTCGAATGTTATTTTGAGCTTCCCAAATGTACAAAACCAAATCAGAAAAAAAGTTGGGACGTAAAATGCAAATACAAACAGAATGTGTCTTGTAAACCCATATTTAGCAGCAAAAATGACATTGACAACATATCAAATGTTGAAAATGAAAATGTTTACTATTTCATGGAAAATATATGATAATTTTGAAGTTCATGCCAGAAACATGTTTCCAAAAAAAGTTGGGACAGGGAATGTTTACCACTGTGCTGCTTCACCTCTTCATTTAACAAAATTCTGTAAATGTTTAGGAAATGAGAAGACCAGCTGCTAGAGTTTTGGGAATTAAATGTTGTCCCATTCCTGCCCGATATAGGATTTCAGTTGCTCAACCGTATGAGGTGTTCTTACTCATGTTTTTCATTCTATGATGACCCTAATTTGACAGCTCTGGACTGCAGACAGGCCATTTTAGCACCTGGAATCTTCCTCTATGGAGAAATACTGTTGACATATGTGCAGAATTCATTTTGGCATTGTTTTCCTGAAATATTTAAGGTCTTCCCTGAAAAGAAACATTGCGTGGATGGCAGTATATGTTGCTCAAAACTTATACTGCCACGTATACATCATTCAGAATTGATTGTGCCTTGCCAGATGTGCAAGATGCCCATGCTGTAGGCACTAATGCACCTCCACACCGTCATAGATGCTGGGTTTCAAGCTGAGCACTAAAAGCACAAAAGTTGGATATGTTGGATACTTGGATAGGCCCTCTCCTCTTTAGCCCAGATGAGTCCATGATTTCCAAAAAGAATTGCAGATTTTGATTGGTCTAACCACAGGACCCTTTTCCATGTTACCTCAGTCCATGTTAACCTTTTCCATGTTACCTCAGTGGTATTTCTTTATCATGTCTAATACAATTTTGGCTGTTGCATGGTAAAGTTTACACTAGCATTTCTGAATTTAGTATCAAACTGTGCTCATAGACAATGGTTCTTTTCCAGCATTTTGTTACACCCATCCCAACTTTTTTTGAAACGTGTTGCTGGTATCAAATTCAATATGAACATATATTTTCAATGAAATAGTCAAATTTGTCTTTTTCAACATTTGATATGTTGTCTGTGTCCTTTTAGCAACTAAAAATGAGTTTACGAGATTTGCAGATTATAACATTCTGTTTTTATTTGCATTTTACATAATGTCCCAATTTTTTCTGATTTGGGGTTGTAGCATATGCATGAGAGGTACCACATGTATTTAGTGCTTGTTAATATGCTTACTACCTTTTTTCTTGCTGTTGATAGCTTTCAACAAGGCCATGAGAAAGTCACAGCTGGCTGACTTGAGCCCAGTTATTTTTGCAGTTGTCTCAAGGCCGAAATTTAGGTTTTTGGTGTAATTGTTAATTAGTTACTTATACATTTAGTTAATAAGTACTCTTCCTATTGCCCTGTTTGTAGTACTTTTTATTTGAGGTCACGATCAGTGTGAGATATGTCCACTTATTTTTTGGGGGAGTCTTAAGGCCACCTAGTGTTTTTAAATTGCTAAATGATATTAATATAATGACGAATTATTGGTCAGTAGCTTTTTGCTTTCCCTTTTTCCTTTCTAATTTCAGTCCAGATGTGTTTTACAAATAGCGTTGCTCTAGGACAATACAGTCAGGTATCCAATAATATTGGCTGTCTTATTTGCATTAAGGTAAAATATACCATAATATAATATACCATATTATGGTTATTATAGCTATTTTAATCATTTTCTGAGGAGCCATCCATAGAACAGTGGTCAGTAGAATCATCAGTCAGACACACACACACATCGACTATCTATGCCGTCATACTTCATGCAATATCCATTTTCCCTCACCACCACCTGTTTGTGTGGCCTCTCCTGCTGTTCTTCACCTAGGACTCAGCGGTGCAGATTCGGCTTCACAGTGTCAGACGCATCTACAAGAGGAGGCATGGATTGCGCCCACTGGTAAGCTATGGTTTGACTTTGGTTCAGACAAACAAACACAAACAACTGTTATTTTGGACTCCGGCCTTTCCTATGCTCAGTTTCCTGTGTACTGTATTTTTTTTTTCAGGGTCTGGAGGTGTTTTGCTCCGAGACGGATCTTTGTTCAGACATTTACCTGAAGTTCTACCACACCAAAGACAGGGATGAGCTCTACTACTACATTGCCACCTTCCTGGGTCAGTTTCATCACATTGGTCTCCATTTCCTATCCTCCCTCTTGGTCTCTCTTTCACTCTTTCTCACACACACACACACACACACACACAGACACACACACACACACACACACACACGCACACGCACACGCACGCACACACACACACACAAATCATTGTAAGTATTTTATTATTTAGTACACTTTGGAAGGCTAGATAAGTTGTTTGGCCCCAGCCTTGGCGCAACTGGCTGAGGCACCTGCACCGTACGCCGGCGACCCGGGTTCGATTCCCACCCTGACTCTCTCTCCCACTTACTTCCTGTCACTCTCCACTATCCTGTTGCATTAAAGGCATAAAAGCCCAAAAAAATATACTTAAAAAAAAAAAAAGAACCCCTGTGGTGTAATAGCAATCTTAATTCATTTGATGTGACAGTACCAGCTTTACATATTGTTCTGCATTGTTTTGATCCAATTCCTCTCCATAGAATTTATATGGGGTATCTAAATTGGTGGATATTGGTTCTGCACTGTAGTGCCATATACCCTTAGCTGGATTTATTCTAGAATTCACTGAGTTATTCTAGATTATACCATGGTCTAGGTTGAAAAGGGTGTCGTTTAAAAAGTGATATACTACACCTATGAAGTAGATCTGGTAAAAAAAAAGTTTAATCGCCGTTCCATATCAATGCTTATGAATGGTAACTATAACAACGATAGTAGGACGACGGTTGAGCCTGGAGGCAGGCTTCGCAACAATGGAATCAACTGTAAACAGCTGAAAAAACTACCGATTTTAGCTCTAAAACTTATTTAGTATTAATAATTGATTTCATATTTATTTATTTCGTAAGTGACCATGGTAATGCCCTTTGATGCGTCCATTATCAGAAATAAATGGACTTTGCGGAAGCGATTTATTTCTGATAATGGACACCTCGTCGGGCATTATCCCTTACATATTCTCTTTACTGTTTGGGCCACTCCAGTTTTGATTTAGCATTGCATAATTACCCTACTGGTGGGCAAAATCTCTTCCAAGCCTTAGTTTTACAACTGACTTCAACAGGCTTTCTTGTGATATTGTGTAAAAATGCATCTCTATTTGTTGACCCTTTAATTCTAAAAGGTTTCCCAGATCCCACAGTTGAGGGTGTTACCACTGCCATATTTTAAAATTGGGATGGTATTTCTTGAGTCTCTGTCAATGGTAGATGTACACTGCATGTAGTGCTTTGAGAATTGGCCAAAAAGCTCTATTTCAGTGTCATGTGACCATAACACCTCTCCCCATTTTAATAAGTAACATCTATAAATGTGTTAATGCGGACCTATGAATCACTTTGTCTCTAGTCCTCATTTCTTGTATTATTTCACAACCTGGCATGACTCCTGGACAGAGTACTTTCTATGTCCAGAAAGAGATTTGTGAATAATTTGCCATCTGGAACTCAAAATCACTGGGGTTTAAATATACAAATATCCTATTTTAGCTATATTTGATCATATACATACATGTACATACAAATATAAATGTCCACAATAATACTGTTTGGGGAAACGTAGGTATGTTCAAATGGTGATGAATTTCAAGGGGGTTAAATACTTTTGCATCCCACCATACACACACACACACACACACACACACACCGTTGTAGCTGACTGCTGTGTCTATACCACAGAGAACCACATGGCGGAACACACAGCAGAGAGCTACATGCTGCAGTGGCAGAAGGGCCACATTTCCAACTACCAGTACCTGCTGCACCTCAACAACCTGGCTGACCGCAGCGTCAATGACCTGTCTCAGTATCCCGTCTTCCCTTGGGTCATCAGTGACTACAGCAGCCCACGGCTAGGTGAGGAACATCTACGTAAACATACATTCACACTAACATTAGTTACACATGTTGTTTTGTAAAACACACAGGCTCTTCCCATAAGGCAGTGGTGGGTCACACATGCAGGTCACACATGCATATAGTTACGAACAAGATACATGAATTTTGAAATACATGGTGGTCATAATCTCACACACACACACACACACATACATGTTTACATAGCTGTACTGCAGATCAATTTGATTGATCTACACATGTGAAACTACCTGTAATATGAGATACAGATTAACACATATCATTACATTCCTAGTTGAAATGTCTTTCTGTTCCAACAGACCTGATGAATCCGGCTACATTTCGGGACTTTAGTAAACCAATTGGAGCACTGAACACAGAGAGACTGGAGAGATTACTAGTGAGAAGAAGCAACATAGACACTGTCTGTTTCTGCCTCTGGCTCTTTCTCTCTTTCTCTCTCACTCTCTCTCTCTCTCTCTCTCACTCTCTCTCTCACTCTCTCTCTCTCTCTCTTTCTCTCTCACTCTCTCTCTCTCTCTCTCTCTCACTCTCTCTCTCACTCTCTCTCTCTCTCTCTCACTCTCTCCCCATCTTTGTGTTTTTTTTCCTGTGATCTTGTAATTTGTAGGTTTATGATATGACAAATACACAGCTGGACGCTGAAATGCACATTAAATTGTGACTTGTTTTGTGTTTAGGCACGTTATAGAGACATGCCAGATCCTCGCTTCATGTACGGAAGTCACTACTCATCTCCAGGATATGTGCTCTTCTATCTAGTTAGAGTGGGTGGGTGTCAACGAAACATGCAACACATATGCAATGACACACACACACATACACATTCACATGGATACACATGTAATGATAATATAACATACCAATAGCCTGTCATTATAGTTTTACCAGTCATTATTAGTTTTAATGAAGCCTGAATGGTTTAGTCATAGTCATTTAGACATAGTTACACTCTATTGTGAACATTAAAAAGCATTCCTCCAATGACTAAATGTCAAAGGTCAATGTGTCTCACAGCTCCAGAGCACATGCTGTGTCTCCAGAACGGACGCTATGACCATGCTGATCGAATGTTCAACAGGTAAGGTGCCACAGTAAAGTCTCAGTGTGCAACCGAGCGAGGCTCTTTCACCTCCTTTTTTATCTAGAAGGTTTCTGTACATTTGTTTTTCTTTTAAGCAATGGCAAAGTTAAGCGGAAAATAAGTCTGCGTTTCTGAAAAAAAAAAAAAAGGTCATTCCATAGAAATTAGAAACTTTGTACTAGTTTAAGTCATGCAAGCAACTGTTTTTGGAAGAGAAGGGGAGGAGAGGATGTCTCACTTGTCTGTGCCTTCATTTTTTCCGTTAGTATTGCAGAGACATGGAAGAACTGTTTAGAGGGAGCCACAGACTTTAAAGAGGTGAGTAGCCAAAAGCTAGCATTGGTTTAAATCTGTCAGAAACCACTACAGTATAATCTTGTATTAACCCTCCTGTTTGTTTGTGTCTGTAGTTAATTCCTGAGTTTTATGGGAAGGACTCCAGTTTCCTGCAGAATGAGCTGAATCTAAACCTGGGGAAGAGGCAGGGGGGTTGCTGTGTGGGAGATGTAGTTCTTCCTCCTTGGGCTGCAGGTAAAGCATATTTATTTGTCTTTTTCATTCTTGCCTCCATCTCTGTTCTGTATTCCATTTCCTGACGGTCTTTTACCACATGTTTATCTAACTTCCTTTTTCAGGAGTTTACAGTTTTCGTTTCTCAGATTTTTCTTTTACTATTTACTGTATTGTGTGTGTGTGTGTGTGTGTGTGTGTTGCGTGATGCAGATGCAGAGGATTTCTTGGAGAAGTTACGCAGTGCTCTGGAGAGTCAGTATGTATCGGAGCACCTGCACGAGTGGATCGATCTGGTGTTTGGTTACAAGCAGAAAGGCAGCGAAGCTATTGCCGCTCATAATGGTAACTCCCTTGTTTGTAGTATCTCAATTTAGATGATGCTCATCATGTGTTTGAGTTTGTAGTTAATATGTATTTTTTCTCTCACTCTTTCAGTGTTTCATCCATTAACATATGAAGGAGGAATTGACTGTGATAGGTAAGTCGGCCCATCAGAAACAGATGTTTCTCATGAAACCTTCCTCACCCTGTGATATTAGACTAGCTGAGTTTGTGGAATGAAACCAGCGCCACTCAGACAAAGTATAGCACAGAAAGGATGAAGTAACTAATAGGGGTTCACACAAAAATATGTACAGAAAAGTCTCACTTGTGTTTCAAAGTTGTTGGATGTGTCTGTGTGTGTGCGTGCGTGTGTGTGTGTGCATGCTGATCAGCATTGAGGACCCAGATCAGAAGATTGCTATGCTGACTCAGATATTGGAGTTTGGGCAAACACCACGGCAGCTCTTCACCACTGCTCATCCTCAGAGGATCACCCCCAGGTTCCACAATGTCTCCACAGCAACCACGTCCTCCAGTGAACTCTCACCATGTATGTCCAAAACCCGCCCAACTTGGAATATATTAGATACATTAAGTATCCACAATTTATTACATTCTAGTTGTTGTGTGTGTGTGTGTGATGTATGTGTTTCATTCAAGTGTCGCCCAGTGAAGACTCATCATTTGAAGATCTGACAGAGGAGAGCAAAAAAATGGCTTGGAGCAACATGAGCAAACTGAGTCTTCAGTCCAGTCACAAAATTCACAAAGAGTGAGTTGGCGCCTTTGCATCTTTCTCTCTCTCTCTCTCTCTCTCTCTCTTTCTCTCTCTCTCTCTGTTTCTTTTTGGTCAATTGTGGGTAAAAACGCTGTGATTGCCTTCTTTTTGTTTCCATGGTAACATAGGGCCGTGACGGGAATTGCAGTAACATGCAGTGGTTCAGCCATTTTCACCACCTCACAAGGTGAGCGACAACAGTGGTGATGTCCCACCATACTTTTCACCAGAGCATAACTGAGCCATACAAAGTCAGTAGTGTCACCAAGCTCTTGTTTCTTGACAGACTCCACTCTGAAGATGTTTTCCAGGGACACAAATGCTCTACAGAGGAGTGTGTCATTCTCTAACATGGTTAGTGTCACATTAACTGTCCCACAATCACTATGGCTTGTACTCTAATGTTTCTTTCTGCTGTTTGTTTCTGTTTATTGAGCGAGCAGTTTTGTATTTTTCCTAAGTTCCTAAATTTTGCACATTTTCCTAAGGCCTTATCTTCCTGTCTGATGTTGCCTGAGGATCAGACCGTTGTCTGCTCTTCGTGGGACAATAATGTGTAAGATCCATTAAGCAATACCTTAGTAGATAGATAGATAGATAGATAGATAGATAGATTACTTTATTCAACCCCAAAGGGAAATGATGGTGTTACAGCAGTAATATAAACATATATCACACATAAACATACATACAAGTTAAAAAATAAATACAATTGGATATAGTCTCTGTTAAAGAGGTTGTAAACTGCATTGACTCTCAGCATAAGATTTTCTCTCACGGCACAAAGGGGAGTTGTTGTAAATAGTTATGGCAGTGGGCAGGAATGATTTTCTATAACGCTCCTTGTTACAGCGAAGTTGGAGCAACCTCCAGCTGAAAACACTCTGTTGTTTGACAAGTAGTTCGTTCAGTGGATGTGAGGTGTTGTCCATAATGTTAAGGAGCTTTTGCAACATCCTTCCCTCAACAACTAACTCTAGGGGTTCAAGTGTACTTCCAATTACAGAGCCAGCCAGACAAAGATCATATCTCACTAGAATTTACAGTTACTGTACAAAAGTACAAAGTACAGTACAACAATTTCACATGCAACATTTATTGACTCATTCTGATATGGTCGTGTATGTGCTACTCCCACTTTCTCTTCTTCTGATTCCGTTTATTTTTTCTCCATAGATATTTCTACTCGGTGGCATTTGGGAGGAGGCAGGACACCCTAATGGGTCATGATGATGCTATCAGTCAGATGTGCTGGAAGGATGACCAGCTGTATACTGCATCATGGGACTCCACTGTTAAGGTACATTAGATAGTCAGTAGTTAGCCATTCACTTTGATGGGAGACACCTTTAATAAAAGCAATCAAGTACACTACAATGGCAATTAAAATCAGCCATGAACTGGTCTGTATGTGTGTGCACTTGTGCAGTGGTGTGTATGTGTATGCTAATGTGTTTATCTCATAGGTGTGGCGATGTGTGGCCGCTGACGTCAACAGCAACAAAAGGAGCCAGTTTGAGCTGCTGGCAGAGTTTGAGCATGATGCAGGGGTACGTCATGACCAGTGTGGTCCCTGCAGTCTGTTTAGAGATGAGAGAGTGTGTGTGCATTTATAGTAATTATTAGTTCGACTGCAATAAATCAAATAAACTTCTGCCATAAATGTGTCACTTCAGGTGAACTGCATAGCTGTCAGCCCAGCAGGCACACTTCTAGCTTCTGGCACTAAAGATGGCATCCTCAGCATCTGGGACATTGGAAGTTTGTCCCCCCTGCATCAATTGAATTGCCACTCCGGCAAAATCCACCAGATGGCATTCAGCCCTGGTGTGTGACTTGTGTGTGTGTGTGGTGTGTGTGTGTGTGTGTGTGTGTGTGTATGTGCGCGTGTGTTTGTCTGTGTGTGCGTGTTAAGGAAGACATATAGTCTTGTTTCTAAGGAAGACATATAGTCTTGTTTCTAACTAGTAACTTTACATTAGCTTCATGGGACTGTCTGTGTTGTTGGCATGCATATATGAGATCCTTTATTTTGTCTGCAGCTGAATGTCCTGCAAGCAATTTAATTTTCCCTGGGGTCTTACTCCTTTTGTTTTGCAGACAGTAGACACATCCTCAGCGTAGGAGAGGACTCCAGCCTGAAGGTCACGGATGTCCAGACTGGCATGCTCATCTCCACCGTCCCAGCAGAGGAGGAGCAAAGGTAAACACTGCTAAATACGTATGGGATAATGTATAGAACGCCAGTCATTATCGGGAAATAGGTTCCGACAGGGTGAACCGGACCCCAACGTGCAGTGGTCTGTTATGCTTAGCAACGGTCTGTTATCGAGAAATATCAGACCACCGAATGTTGGGAAGGCCCATTCAAATGAATGGAGCATTCTGCAGCATTATGAAGAGCCGTGTAATAATTCCTTCTAAAGCAACTACAGTCCTGCTACTAGTGAGTTTATAATTTGATCCTGTCACATGACACTTCCTTGGCAACAGGTGCTTTTGTTGGGATGGCAACACAGTGATTTCAGGTGGACAGTCAGGTGACCTCAGAGTGTGGGACTTGCTCAGTAGCAAAGTAACTCAAAAACTGCCTGCTCACACAGGTATGTACTGTCACACACACACACACACACACACACCACACCAGTTGTCATATTTCATATTTCATATTATATAGACCTCTGAAGTTCGCCTACAAATAGGCCCAGGTAGCATCTTTGCCCAAAGATGGCAGCATTGGGTCCTTTTTTTTGGCAAACTTCAAAGGTCTATTTGCCGGTGTACTGTGCTGTGTGGTTATACACACTTCCCCATCTGTCCTCTAGGTGCAGTCACTGTCATGTGGATGAGCGAACAGTGCAGCACTGTCATCACAGGTGGAGAAGACAAACAGATCATGCTGTGGAAACCACAGTATTAAAATGCGCACATGCACACACACACACACACACACCACACACACACACTTGCACCCCTGTGGTCTGGGATGATAATCATACTGCAATCTCTGGTGCAATAGAAGGGTAACTGGTATGTACCGATTAATGATATGCACTATGTACTTTGTAGCCATTTCCTTATAAACATGTTAGTGCTATTACTGTGGTAGTGCTTGTCAGAAGTGAGATGTCTAGATTTACTCATTGTGTACATCAGGATATATTTTCAAATGTGCCTTAATATCTTGAAAGATTTGATTGAAATGTTACTGAGACCAAGCCTCTTGCTGTCAATCACACACACACACACACAGGAGCACACATGTACAGGCATGCAAACCAAAAATATCACTGGAAGTGTGAAGCTCTCATTGGTCTAATAATCAGTATACAAATCTATTGTAAAGTAAAGTTAATTACATAGATACATGTACAATGCGGAGCAACTATGTTGCATTCAGGCCCATTGCATGACAAAGACTACCATGATATTAAATATATATAATTAACATTACATTAATATTAATAGTCTAATAACAATATGCTTTTAAGTGCTCATAACCACTGAATTAGTTAAAAAAAAAAAGCAGCTCTGCATATTTCAGACATTTTCCTGTACATCTACAGATGTGCACTCATGCGCGCACACACACAGACACACACGCCAATGCAGTTGCAACAAACCAGTGAAGGCGGTGCACATCTTTGTACAAACAGTTGAGTGCAGAGAGCATTCTTATAAAGGTTCTGAATACAGACAATTCAGCAATCATGGAGGTTTGTGTGTATGTTTGCAACCCCATCAAAATCATTGTTTATCAGTCATATAATACAAAAAATATCATGTCTTGGTTTTGTATATAGTCCAATAATGGAATGTCAATAGAAGTGATTTTTTTTTATTATTATTATTATTATGGCACATTATTGTTTTAGTGCATTTGCATTTTCATCATTTGTTTTGTACGCAAAAAAAAAACGTTATCCGTCACTTTGTTTTAATGAAAAAAGGTGTTTTAATGGTTTTCTTGAAACCAGGTGTTTATTTATTTTACAAAGCCTAAGCCTGCTCCATGCTCTCAGGGGTGGAGAGGGGGTAGGCATAGCATGACCGAGCAGATGGCTGCTTTCAGGACCAATATCCACTCATTCTCAGTTACGTTTACTGTATGATGTGTGTCTGTGGATCCAATAAAGTATTAACCCCATGATGAATTGCTCTCAGTCTGTCTCAATGGGTGGATTGGCATTCTATGCATTCATATTCATTTTTGTAACAGCTAAAATTGTTTTGAATAGAATAAAATGTGACTGATTTGCTTGAGTGATGTAACAGCAGTAACACAAAACACTGTGCCCTTATTAACAAAACATATGTATGCTCATAGTTCGAGTTCAACTCCTATTTTCACTATAGGAACATTTTAATGTAAAGCAATTTCAGACAGCCCTATTGTAGACCATACCATTTTTAACCACCGTGGCGCTAGAAGCAACTGATACAGAGAACGACTTCAACTTCTCAAGCAAGTATCAACGTTGAATTACAAAACGCTAGGTAAATTGAGAACATTTTTGGTGTACACAGAGTTTACTAAAATAACAACTCGCTTGGTTTTTCTGCTCGCCGCCATCTTGCCAGTCAGTTGTCCAAAACCTTTCTTTTTACTAAATTATGTGTAGGCTACACCAGTGGTTTTCAAAGTGGGGGCCGGGGCCGCGAGGGGGTGCCAGGGGGGCCGCAGCAAGTTGGAAGGAAAAATAAAAGCAAAAACAAATACATTTGAAAAATTTAAAATATACCTATTACTATGAGGGTTGCTATACAATGCCATTATAATCATTTGTTGCATATTTAGGGCCCGAGCACCGAAGGGCGCAAGGCCCTATTGTTTTTGTAAGGATTATTAGGGCCCGAGCACCGAAGGGCGCAAGGCACTATTGTTTTTGTAAGGATTATTATTATTATTATTATTGAGTATTATTATTGTTATTCTACTTTTTTGCTTTCCTGTTTTTGAGGTGGTTAACATGGTCGAAAACTCCTTGAAATTTGGCACACACGTCAGGTGTCACGCATCGCAGTTAGCTAGAAGAGCTTGACCCCGGGCGTGGCCCAGGGACTCGCTAGCGCCCCCTTAGGTGACTGATCCCGTGGTTGGCAAATATTTTGAGGTGGTTAACATAATCGAAAAGTCTTGAAATTTGGCACACACATCAGGTGTCACACAAAGCAGCTAGGTAAAAAAGCTTGGCCCTGGGTATGGCCCAGAGACTCGCTAGCGCCCCCTTACGCCCCCTTAGATGACTGATCCCATGGTGGGCATATACTTTCCGCTACACACACCAAATTTGGTAGGTGTCTGTATCTCCCCAAGATGAACGACTTTCGTATGTACAATGCATTAGCCACGCCCAACAGTAAGTGAGGTATTTGGGATTTTGTGCAGACTAATATGTGATGAAATATGTGATGAATCATGATGCCAAAAGAGGTGCTTCCCATGGGTGAAAACGCATGAAATTTGGCACACACATCAAGTTATACAGTGAATAGACAGGGGTAAAAGCTTGGCACCGGGCGTTGCCCAGGAACTCCATAGCGCCCCCTTATGTCACTGTGACTTGTGGTTGGCATATAGTTTTAGATACACACACCAAATTTGGGGGGTGTATGTAACTCCCAAAAACAAACAACTTTTGTATTAACATGCCATTAGCCACGCCCACAGGAAGTGAGGTAATTGAGAATGTGTTGTGGACATGATCAATTTTAATGTACTCCTCCTAGACGGTTGATCCGATTCATGTCAAAGTTGGTATACATGACGCCGAGATGTTCCAGCCTTTTTTTGATATGTTGTAATTTGACAAAATGGCGAAATTGTTAATTTTAATACCGTTCCACACAAACAATAAATGTGTCATAATTCACCATGCATGGCTTGAAATGTTTTAAATTTCACAGGTCATTAAAGACCATGTTAATGATAATATTCACATGCCCATAATGCATGTTTGGCATAGCGCCACCAACTGGCAACAGAAAGAATGACAATTATCCTGATGTCACATGATCAATTTGAACATACTCCTCCTAGACGGTTTGTCAGATTCATTTGAAATTTGGCAAACATTATGCCAAGATGTCGCTGATATTAAATTGTGAATGGATTTTGGAATATTGTAATATATTTGATATGATTTTAATATCTCACCACATAAACAGAAAATGTGTCATAAATCACAGTGCATTGAATGAATGGTCTGAAACTTCTCAGGTTAATAGATATCATGATTATGATGATATCCAGACACCCAATGGGCCTGCCTGGCATAGCGCCACCACCTGGCCAAGCAGGAAATGTGCCAGAAATGGACAATGCCTTAAGTGATTGATCTGAAACTTTATAAAATATTGGATATCATTATTGTGATGATATTCACATGCGTAATTCACAGGCCTAGCATAGTGCCACCTTCTGGCCAAGCAGGAAATGTGCCAGAAATGCTCTATGCTTTGAATAAATGTTCTGAAACTTTTCAGGTTAATAGATATCATGATTATGATGATATCCAGACACCCAATGGGCCTGCCTGGCATAGCGCCACCACCTGGCCAAGCAGGAAATGTGCCAGAAATGGACAATGCCTTAAGTGATTGATCTGAAAGTTTACAAACATTTTGGATATCATTATTATTGTGATGATATTCACATGTGTAATTTCAGTGCCTAACATAGCACCACCATCTGGCCAAAAAGTGTATCAGACATGTTCTTTGCTGAAAATGAATGGTCTGAAATTTCTCAGGTTAATATATTATGATTATGATGACATCAAATGGGCCTGCCTTGCATTACGCCCCCACCTGGCCAAGCGAGTAAATGTGCCAGAAAATAAAATACAAAAGCAAATAGCACACGCATCAAATATGTACATTTCCCAAACGCACCACGTCGGTGCTTTGTTGGATTCCGACATGTCACGGGTTGCGGCCCGCAGGTGCTCGGGCCCGCCATTGCCGCTTGCGGCTATATTTGAACATTATATTTTCTATGATAATGACTGGGAATAATTGTAGAGTGATAGCTCACAGAAAGCCCCAAATGCAATTTTTACACACTGTATAATCCATTGCGAAGTGCTTGTGGCTAAAATAATTATTAGGATTAGCTTAATGTATTTTTACATTTACCGTAGTATTGTGGATGGGTTTAATAACACATCAAGGGGATCCTTGGCCAGAACCTAGTGGTATTTGGGGGTCCTTGGCCAGAACCTAGTGGTATTTGGGGGTCCTTGGCCAGAACCTAGTGGTATTTGGGGGGCCTTGTCGTGGAAAAGTTTGGGAACCCCTGGGCTACACGAACAATGTTCTCAATGCTCGAGTTCATGTGTAGGGACACTGATGATACTTCGATCAAGGTTTCATGTTGTGTCCAGCCTTCTTAGTGCTTTTAAAATAGCGATTTTGGCGCGATCTTGTATCAAAATAGTAGTGCCCCTACGATTCCCATTCAAAAGGCCATTTGACCCAAAAAACGACAACACGGACAAGCTTAAAGGTCTCATCTCATCGTTTTTTCATTAATTTTGCCATGGTCTCTAGTATTAATGAATGCCCTGTGAGCCGGTTTTGGTGAAAAAAATGCTCTCCTGCGTCTATTTCATGCTGTTCTAGTTTGGCGGGGAAGGTGGGAGGGGAGGAACGACAGGATTTGCCTCTTGCTCATGAATATTCATGACATGTTAATAACCTCGCCTCTGATTGGCTAACAGTACTGTGACTCTCCTTCCAGTGCGTCCTCATCCGATTCTGCCTGTGCTATGCTTCATATTCAACTTTACAGTGCTAAAGCCTGGCTAAAACTCGAGTCAAAACTGTTGCACAAAATGTCTTCGGAGATACAACTTCATGTGTTTGATCCTAGTATCCGAGTAGGAAGAAGAACCGCTTCCTGATCGTTTGTCGGTGAACGTTGATTTAATAGAATGGTAACAATTGCATGTCAGCTTAAAATTTCTCCTAAAAGAGGTAAACGTTTGTGGCAATCGTCATCTTGCATTCAAGTAATAAACAGTTGGAAACGTTTTAAAATAAAGACCTATTTCTTTACACAGTCAAAAGTCTTTGCAATCTTCCTAGTAGATATTTTACTTCACAACACCGGTTATAAGCACCCTAAATGCAGTTCAGCCACTGACCTAGCCTGCTAATTGTATGCTATCTGAATAGATAGTATCATGGAATTCAAACCATAACTATCATTGAAAGACCACTTGGTTATAGTATAGTAATATATATATAGATCTAAATGCAAACACACTTACCTACTCCTAGCTATATTTCGCTAGAATTGCACCAGAATGCCTACAGAAGCAGAGAACGTGTGCTGCAAGACTTCTCCAGTAATGAGTATAAACTATGGCTTTGATAGCCTACATTGGCAGAGGTTAGCCTACACAAGTTGTTTTCTGTCTCGTATGACCCTTAGGAAAAAGTACTATAGGAATCTTATAGTATAAGACTACTATAGAAAAACTATAGCAGTTATAGGATATTATAGAGTTATTAGTAGTACTTCTACAGTATGTCCCAAAATACGTATTCCTATAAGATTACTATAATATTTTGTCCCAAAATACTATACTACTTTTTCATAAGGGGATTGCTCATGTGGTTAGAAAAATGGGCAACACCAGTACCCCTGTTGTCTGTATGACCCTGTACCCAGGATTAGAACCAGTCTGCCTTAACATAATGTACTCCCTTCAAAATGCACTAAACATTCGACTATGACGACTATGGCCCCCTGTGAGACAGAAGATATGAAAGGTAAGATAAACCTTTAGCCTAAAAGGGACAAAAACTGATGCAACTGCTAAAACCAATATACAAAACAGGTCAATTTTCAATAAATAGCTTTATTATATTTACATACAGCAGTGGTACTCAGTGTGGTCCGCAAGCTCTCTCAAGTGTTCCACAAGTAGATGTGGTATAATAGATGAGTTGTTTGCAATATTGAGCCAACTTGTATGTACAGTAAATCCAAACAGTTCTGCAACACTCATGTAACCTACAGCAAATCATATGAATCCTCTGACAGCATAAGCATGGTGCAAAGACAATAAGCAAGGTGGTTTAGTGAGAAGGCTTATTGTGTAATATACTGTTTTTTTGCTAGGTGGTCAGTGATCTTTTTTTTTTTGTTTAAATTATTATTGATTAAGTGGTCCTTGGTCTGAAAAAGTTTGAGAAACACTGACAAATAGTAATATTGCAGTCTATTAAAGCAACACCAAAGAGTTTTTTGTACCTTAAAATAATGTTTCCAAAATCGTTTCAGTAGTTCATCAACTTGTAACAGGGTGAATGGCACTTCTGCATTCGCTTCGCAGCCCTCTATCGGCTATAACCGCACTATGTAAGTTTGCCAGATCGGGTAGCGGATCTGTAGTTTGATGGAATGAGACATAAGAAACTACAAATTTGACTTGCGTTTGATGTCGCAATACATTGTACTTTCATAAATCATGCAACATATTCTACCTTGTCTGTGGATATTGTTATTTGCAAAGCCGGTGCTGTATAAACAAATAGCGTGCGTGCGACAGAGGGAAAGTTCTTTGGTGTTGCTTTAAAATAATGCAAACACAAAACAAGAACATCCAAACTATGCACAGAATTAACAATGTCCTCTTTTTGCCAGACGATGCAGACATCTGGCCTACATATCCTTTGTAAGATGGTGCTGGGATTATTTAGGGAAAAAGGTCTGAGTTGTTGTTTTGGCTTGTGTTGTCCTGGGGATCCGAAGGGACAACACACAAAACACATTCGTTGGCTGTGATGATTCTATTACATTGCTCATTGATTGCGCTGGGCCATAGGTGGAGCCATCAGGTGTTATTGTGGAGATGTCATTTTCATCCTCCTCCTCCTCCTCCTCTTGATCAACCCTAGCTGTCTTCTAGCTGGCCTTGGATGAACAGGCTTGATGGGAGTAGAGGTAGCAGGCCCCCATGTCCATGGTGTATCCGAAGAGCTTGTATCAATACTCATACTTTTCATGACGTATTCTGTTTGGGTACCTAAAGTAAATAAATGTGTATTACTGTCAAGTTACAAGATACTAATAGTACACAGGACATTCACTATCTCACACAAAACTGTACTAGCACAATGGAAACAAAAATATTTTAGTGACTGTGGTAAGGTGTATGATGTACTAAGTAGCACACCCCCAAGAAGACATTCAGTAATATCAAATATATCTTATGCAATTCATGGGTTTCATCAGGTCCATTTACACAGGTGTATTAATCAAGCACCATGCAGTCAGCATTCATAATCGAGGTACTTGATTTTATACACCTGTGGAAAGTGACCTGATGAAACCCATGAATTGACTTTCCCAAACATTGACGAGCACATAAGAACCTGTATTAGCCTACTAGAAAAAGACTTCTAGAAACTAACTAGCACAGCAATAAAAGTTAGATCACAAACCTTTGCTTCTAACGTGATGACCTAATGTAGGCTAGAAAGCTGTGTAGCCCAACATGAGGATGTGCTCTGGAAGACATACAAAACAGCAAGTAATCAAACAAAACATCATTGTAGGCCTACAATGGCAAGAAGACATAAATTAGACTGAAGTGTAAATACCTGGGTTCTAGTGATAGCAACTTAGCCTAATAGTGCACGGGTATTGTGTTTTAGATTTTCCCTGTTTAGACTAGAACAATACCAGTCCTTAGTTGAGCATAAGATATTGTTGCCAATATTATTATTTGTGGTTTAACTGTTAGAAGAGTATAGGTTCAACAAGCTAAATCTCTGGGTAGTGTGGTCATACAGTTTCTTATGAGTGTAGCTACACCAGGCACGTAACTGAAGCATTCCGTTCGCATTCTTCTGCAACAATTAGCTTCCAATAGGTCTAATCAATGGAAGTAGCTACACCTGGCGCATGGCCTGTAGGCTACGTTCAAAAAAATAGACCATTGCTCTAATGGATTTTACCAGAGCCCTTCTTCCTATTAGACATTCTCTGATTTTACACGTCGCGAACAGAACACTTCAGTTACGTGCCTGGTGTAGCTTCCTGTAATATAGGCTAGGCCCTTTTCATGCATGCTAACGTGAAGAATATAAACATGCTATTTTGTAACAGTCGTTAGGTGCAAAAGTTTGTTTGTAGACTACTTACAGCCTGTGAGCTGGTGGTCGATCATCGTGACGTCCAGGTTTTCAGAACATCATGCAAAACCACTTTCTAACTGTAGGCAGGCACAGTGAGTGTGGTCGAAATGATTGGAACAGAGAACTAATGTTGCACTATACTTCAGTGGTGGTGTTCCAACGATAAATTCCAAACATTTCTTCCTCAACTCTTCTTTCTAAGGCAAGACATGCAACATTGATGTGTTATTGCCACAAATAACACAGGCACGAATTTGCTCCGCCATGTTAGCAACTTGCTGTTAGCTCCTACTAGTTGCAGAGAGACAATCTCCTGGCCAAAATCTTCCTGTGGGCAGTCACAAGCCAAGGTGGGCGAGGCCATGAATAATTGTTTTCCCTGCGGCGTCACAGGGAAGGGCCTTTTCTGATTCGCTTGTTTTTTCATGTATTTTCTTTCATTGGCTAATGTGGGCAATGGGGGTAGAAGATCATTTTCACGTGCAGCATGCATATAACTTGTGAGCTATAGTATTTTGAAAGGAACAAGTATTAAACGGTTTCTCGGTGAATGAGACCTTTAAAAGTGGAGCTTCGGACATAATTATGCTTTTAAACTGAAGTTTGACTGGGATACATTCACAAAAACACCCTAGGATGCATTTTGGTGAAAGTAGCCTACACTTTAAGCTGTGGTCACATTTAAGTCAATTTATGTCTAACATAAATAATCATGAGCATTGTTGCCACACGTTCTACAAGGGCTCAATCCATGGTTTGAATTCCGACCCCCCTAGATGAGACTTGGACCCCCCCCCCCCAAAAGAGATGAAAATAATAGTTTGGGGGGTACTGAAAAAATTTAATAAAATTTTATGTTATCCAATATTGCATGTAATTAAATGCAGTATTACCATCACATACCAAGAATTCAGGATATATCCAGCCTATTGGGCTGTACCATTTCTGTACGTTCAGACTGTATATTTGCTATGATATAGGCTAATAGCCTACTGACGAATTAAAACAAATGCACAGTGTAGTAGGCTGCAAAAGCCTGAAACGGATGGGTTAACAAGCGGTGGCCAACTGGCCATATGTGGTCAAAATTAATCCAAGACAACTGGTGTGAGACTGCAGCTTTATTCACGACGCTGGGAGCATGTTACCCACATGAAATGTCAAAGTAACAAGCCCCCACATCTGTGGGTGAAGCCAACTCTTATACCTTACCCCACACCCATGGAAAATCACAAGTTGTCACCCTCCATTAATCACTTACACTTAACCTTCTGGTATTTTAACAGAGATAAGAAATGTTTACAACCCCACTTAACCATCTGGTGTTTTGACAAAGATAAGAAATGTTCATGACCCCGCATCCTGGGGTTACCCACAATTCGCTGACACAAGGGTTAAGTTAACTAAACATTCTAACCTAGGAGTTGCAAAAAACACAAGGGTCAGAGTAAGGAGATGGCAATTAGATTTCACTACATGTATATAAGGTATACTAAACATTCAATGAGAAAAATAAAAATTATCCCACACATACATTTGTCTAATATTTCACTGCCTTTGTAACATAGTGATATCAACCTTAGAAAAACATTGAGTAGCAAGATCGCTATGGTTTAACCGTAGGTCTCTCTTCCACTTAGCGGCCACGACCATCGCTGCTTCTTAGCTTAAAAATCAGGCCTACAATCACACGCCATAGGAGGAGTCATAGATATACTGACACGGGGAGAGGTTTAATGAGGCGATTTATCATTTTGTGCAATTTCATTCTTAATATCTGAACAAGAGGGAATTTTCACTAATATTCAGGGAATTTCGCATGTACTGTAGATTACCTTTTTTACGCAAATGTCCATACATCTATAATTGTAACGTTACCTAGCCTACAGTTTGTTTGAAACGCTACGTGAACATAATAATCAATTGGACGTGAAATGTCTTTCCTCGTTGCCATTATTCGAGATCAGCCTTTCTTAAAAGCGTATTGCTGCACAAACGTTTTGTGATATAACAGACATCCCAACCTGCGTCAAGATGCGTCTTAGATGCGTTGCAAGCACATACGCACCACCCCTCTCTCTGTCCCTCTCCATCATCTGTGCGCTACTCTCCATCATCTGTGAGTAGATGTACACGCCATTTGAAGTTTCGGTCTCGCGTGCGTGTTCTTGCTTGTTCTAGATTCCGGGAGATTGTATCTCATTTGCGGGGGCCAGGGAGGCGCTATCAATATGTATGCATTTCCATGTTTGCACTGCACGGCTATACCAAAAAATATTTGACTGTGGCGCGCAATTTTACGCACGGGGCGCACCTTGAAACAGTGTTTACCCAAATCCAACCCTTCCCTTAACGTGTAAGGTAAATTGTGCTTGCTAGAATGATTCGTTTCTTTTAACTGGTCGGCCAGCCAGCCACGGTCATATGACCTATATTTCGAAAGAAAATTGACTGTGAACCACAAGTGTGAAATCATGTGTGTAAGCCTATATAAAATGGAGAGTAACGTCACCGAACAACAAACACTGGCTCAAGCACTCAACAACAATATACAGTTGCTAAGCTGTCTTCTCATCTGTGGAATGTTGTTAGCCGTCAGTGTCAGAGCAGAAATCCCCTATCTTTAATTAAGGAGCTTCCTCATGTGTTGGAAACTGACGAGCTGTCTTCAAATGAAAATATACATGACTTCTGCATTGTCAATCATTCTGTCTAAAATAAGCACATCTTTTGAATGAATCTGTAGTCATAGACACATTTATCAATTGTTTTTGGCTATAAAGATGTTTATCATTTAATGTACTGTTTGAGCAGTATTATTCATAATTTTAATATATAATTTATATCTCTGATCTTCTCTGACAAAAAGTGAAAAATGCACCGACCCCACATCCTAAAGGCCGGTATTTGTCCATCTTTGTAATTGAGCTTTTTCTTAGGGTCAGGATAAAGGTCATGGAATATATTGTGACAAAATTATAAAACACTATAACATAGTAAAACAAAAACAGTAAACCTTATTACATTTCTTCTGGAAAACAGGTCATGTAATTACCGTAACTTCCCAACTATTAGCCGCGGCTTATACATTGATTTTGCAATATTTCTTCAGCTAAGAGGTTAATACAGGGGGGCAGTTCATATGGTATTAATATGGTTTTGTTTTTTTAATTTGCATTAAACACTGTCCTGCAGCTTATACACAATGTGGCTTATACACAGGAAATTACTGTATCAGATACACAAATGTACTACTATCATGTGCCCTTGTCTAATTGTGTGCTGTATAATGTGTTGTGTATGTTCAGATCTCGAGCAGAAGTGCAATAAATGTACCTATTACTGGGAAATACTTTGACTAGTGCCAATGTTAGTGAAGAGGAACTTCTTCATTCTTCAAATGCATTTATGATTTTCATAACACCATTGTGCCACCATAATCAAATTAACCTGTAGAGGAGGTTAGTTGTTGGTTGGCTTTTCCGTGTTAATCAGTTGCTCTGAAGCCAATTTAAAAAAAGACTAAATTCAAGGCAGAGTAGGCACAATTATTTAGTTTATTTAATTTATATGGACAGCTCAAAGTGCTTTACAGAGACATATATACTATATACATATAGGCTACTTAAATTGGAAATTAATCATTTAAAAGTTAAAAAGACTAAGTTTGTTCTCCGGTAGTCAGAAGATAAAAACTGCAGGACTCAGGTGAGGGTGGGCCCTGGAGGATCATTGGTGGCATTTGCTGAGCCCACACTGGATTCAGTTACACCGGTACTTGCCGTACTTTCGGGCCTGTCCTCCTCACCCCTCTGGTTTGGCGATTCCACACTGGAGTCAACCATATCTGCTGGACTTTCAGGCCTGTCCTCCTCACAAAGGTCACACAGGACCAGAAAGGATGACTCGTCTCCCTCGGGGGTGATGTTGAACGCAGGCCGCATCTTCGTGCCACGGCGGAACACAAAGTTGTGCATCACAGTATCAGTGGCAACGTTGTAGAACGTCAGGCGCTCCTTATCATAGTCAAGGAACAAGCCGATGAAGGAGAGATCCTGCTCTCTCACCGGGGTGGAAACATCGTTTTGCAGCGCTGACAGCATGCCTGCATCCGACTCCAGCATCCAGGACAGCTTCTTGTGTCCCAGTGGGGACGTCCCAGCCTGCCTGCCTTCCTCTTCCTCCTCTCCCTCCACACCCACCGCCCAGCTCCGACACCCTCGCACGTCCACCTCCCAGTAGTGCTGACCAGCTGTGAAAGACTGTTCAGCCAGGACATGCAATAGGGGATCCGGAAGTTGGTTTGGTTGACTTTTACTCCGCAGATCCTTGGCAAAGACAGTCACCTGTCTATTATTCTCAGATACTCTCAGCTTTTCATGTGCTGTAGCTTTGTCAAATGTGATGAAGTCAGCAACTGCTCAAAAAGAGATGGTGATTAACTTGTCAGCAGGATATCAGTTTTATGTTTATGTTTTATGTTTATTAGTTGTATATGATGATAGAGTTGTTAGAAATAGAGATATTCCATGAAAGGTTGCTTTATATAGGCTAGAATGTATTTCAGTTCATTATAGAGTAGGTAGCAAGTTCACTTAAGTGGTTTTATTTATTAATAGTTCCCACCACAAGGCAATAGGCTACATAAACAAATAACCCCATATATTTATTATAGATTTAATTATGCTTACATTCCCATGGGTATTGGAGACAAGCCTTGCTCTTCTTCACAATTGCATCGACAGACTTCTCCAATGATTTCAGTCTGAGATCATCGTACTTAGGCTCCTCCCAGTCAACTAAACTCTTTCCAATGATTTCAATTCTAAAATTAATCAATGCACAGATATTAGTCACAGTAGTGACAACAATATTCTGATTTGACTTCAAAAACCTGATAACTGCCACAGACAATAGACATTTACTCAATGTAAGTCAATGCTTTCCCCAAGTCTAAATTACATATTAAGTTGTGCTGACCTTTTTTCCTGTTCCATGCATTCTTTCTATGAAGAGAAAAAGTGCATTAGGAGAAGAATTGCCCATTACCCTTTTTATGTTCCAGCAGGTACATCATATGTATGTATATGTATATATATAATTAAGGAACACTTTATTTTAGGTAACACATGTTATATATAGGTAATATGTGTAAGTATTAGTGCCTAAGAACTGTCATTACACATTTATTAGGTCCAAAAGATTCTGAAGGACTCTTCTCATCCTAACAATGGATTATTCCTACCGCTGAAATCAAGAAGACGCCTATGTAGTCACAAAGCCAGAACTGAGAGACTCAGGAGAAATTTTTATCCCCAGGCCATCCGAACTCTGAACTCACACTATACTGACTTTGCACACATTCACTCCTCAGCACTCTCAAACATTTCCCAACTCTGAACTCACACTATACTGACTTTGCACTCATTCACTACTCAGCACTCATGACTCCCCCCCCCCCCCCCCCACCACCACACACACACACACCTACAAGACTTTTAGCACTTTTACATCCCTCTCCCTATGCTACAGACCTTTTATTTATTTTCTTATTTCATCACAAGTCAAAACACACACACACACACACATATCTGACTTTCTCCAACTTTTGCACATCTCCATAGAACTTTTTATTTATTATTTTTGATTTCTCCTCCATCTACCCATGTCCTTCATTGCCTAGCCTTCCTGCCCACACACACACTACACACACACACACACACACACAGTCACTGCTCCACTCCCCTCCCGCCCACACACACATCTTCACTGTCATCACTCACATACATCATACATACAGTACTCTGCTTGCAATAGTAAGTCCCTGCCCCCCCCCCCCCAATACACAGCACATTGTCTCATGAGGAAGCTTCCCCAACACACATATTGCACACTGCCCTCTCCCCACATACACAGCACACTATCCCATCTCCCCTGTCATCCCCCCAACACACACACCAAGACCCATGGCAGTTGGGTTAGCCCCTTGAGCCGTGGATCTGCCCAAGGTTTCTTCCTTGGTAAGGGAGTTTTTCCTTGCCCCTGTTGCTCTTGGGTGCTCCTTGTTGGTGCCCCCCACCCAATCCCAATCCTCCCCCACCTTTTTTATGCAGCCCTTGCCACTTAATCTACTAAACCCCTCTTCTACTGCACTCTTTACCCCCCCCCCATTAATGCACAAATAGGCTGACACCAGACATAATACATACATACTTCCAGTAACTATATGCATGTGACAATACATACCTTGTTGAGCACTAATACATACACATATTATGGTTAACGTGTGTTCCCTAATCTAAAGTGTTTCCGAAAATTATTATGAAGGTAGCTAAATGTATTTAGTAGTAGACAATATTGATACTAACTGATTAAAAAATAAAACACAAGCGCGCACACAGTGGGCCACCAAATAAATTAGGGTCCTGAGTAACAAAACTTTTACTTTTGCTGACTTAACACCTGAGTGGTAGTAACAATTGACATTTAGGCCTACCAGCACAGCAGAACACAGCACACTGTTCGGGTCCTGTCCTATCTGGATGCGAAACTGTTCCAGTTTCTCATGGATGTCTGCTATCTCATTCTCTCCATATTGCTTGATCTCACGGAGTTGTGCCTTCGTGTGGTCCTTCTGTGCGTTTAAGAGTTTGAAGACATGCCTTCTGTTTGCCTCCAGAAGGTCTTTCAGGTCCATGAACTGAGCTTCTATGTTCTCTTTGGATTTATTAAAGTTGTCCTATATGAAGAGAAACGAGAGGCTGAATAGAATTCACTAGCTGACAAGGGTAGAATCATTTGAATAATGTTGCTATTCAGGTGTCATCCCATACACAACATTGTAAAAATACATTTCAATATATTTTTTCAGTGTGGCTCATTTTCAGCTCATATCCAGACAATATTTCTTACCTCTATAAGTTTAAGTCTGTGGTTGATTGATGCTTGTGTAGTAAAATTGCCTTGCTTTCTGATATTCTTTGTCAGTTCTTTGCTGTTCTTCATAAGTTCGTCCTAAAAAAAAATCAACAAAATAATAATTGCACTTGCTAAAATGAAATACAATCCATAATGTCTGCTTAGCGATATGTCAATGTAATTACTTTGAGCAACACTATTTTATGTTATTTTCCTGTTTGTTTCGAAGCTGAGAAAAGTTGATCTCACCATTTCTTTCTTGCATGCGTCTGGAAGACGTGATAACTCATGGTTGCGGTGTTCGCCACTGGACAAGCAGCTGTCGCACAGTGGCTTTCCACACTGTTGGCAGAAGACAATCAATGGCCGTTGATGAGTATTACAGGGAGTGCTGGCTCTCCCAGATGAGACAGAGGAGTGCCTCCCAGATGTGACAGAGGAGTGCCCCCCAGATGTGACAGAGGAGCGCCCCCCAGATGTGACAGAGGAGCGCCTTGAAGACATTTCAGTGTTGATCCTCCTAGAAGCACGAGAACAAGTGACACTGAATGACAGCACGAAGGCAATTTATCTTTCTTGAAGGAATGTAAGACAACCAGTAACTTGCCCTCTGCATTAGCAATGCAAAATGTCACAGACTCTTCCTGGAAAGTAGGCTTGGCTACTTTTTTGAACTACCTTAAGCCCTGTTTTCAAGAAGAGATTTTTTTTTTAATGATGCTATACAAATATATTTGTGTGGATTATAACCCTATGGTTATAACAGACCCCTGTACTACAAGGCTTGTTTATTACCATCCTCTATAGCATTCATTAATTTTCCAACATAACTTACACTACTTTTTTCTTTTTTTAAGAACACAAATGATCCAGCCCTCACTTAAGGAAATGACTCTGGACAACTTCTGTGGGACTTACAAGCTTCCAGTGAAAGGCGTGTATGCAAAGATTAAGATCCTCTTCAGAACACCGTCTCTCTTTTTAAAATGCAAACATTTTTGAATATATTATTGTGATATCATTCTGAAGCATTTCAGTGCCAAAGTGAGTCAATACTGTGTTGGTGATTGCATGCCACGAAGGGAAAAAATGAATCCGAGTGAAACCTCTATTAATGCATTTAATTCAACTCTGATTTACAGGTTACAAAATGCTCTGAGAGCATTCCAGTTTGCAGTCTTGGAAAAAAAAAAAACACACGTTAACAAATTGCAACCCTTGCGACATGGTAGTGAAGTATTAAGTTAACAGTATATCAAACAAATGAGCCGGAATCCAGATGCTTATTACCCTTTAAACTAAGTAACTAACTAAGTAAGTGTGCTAAAACAGTGATTCTTTTTTATCCCTGTCCACATATGCCTTCCAGGCTATCACTGGGTAGGGTGGACAGTGACTGATTTAATTATTTTATATCCAAGATTAGGTGTAATGGTAGTCAACAGGTGAGATGTTTAAACAGTGCCAGAGTAAAGAATGACCGGTCGTTAACAGAACATGAAATAAAAGACAGGTGACATTTTGTGAGGTCAGTCCTCACGGCTTATATTATGGCACTGGTCTGTTACTTAGCAGCTTCCAGACCTACAGATTTCATGCTGTGTAGCCTATATCTTTGCACAGATTACATGGAAAAAAAGGTGACGTTCACGCACGTTTGTTGTTGCTTGTGGATAATGACAAAGCACATCTTGGTTTAAAAAGAATTCAAACAGGAAATCACAGAAAAAGCAGGTAATCGCGAGTACAGTAAAGGTTCAACAGCACAACAGGAACTTATAACATTAATCAGGGCATCCTCACTTAAAAAATTCCCAAGACCAAAGGGTTGGCTATGATGAATGATGGACAACATTCCTTAAACATGACCAATGCCTGCTGAAACTCTCAGAAATAACTGCAATGCATCTGGTAGTTATGGGTAACATTGTGCACAATGAATCACAGGAAAAAGCAAGCTTGTGAGGAAAAAGGTATTGGTATATCTTGGGGTAAACTATATAAAAACTGGACAAATAAGGCAAAGCCTAAAAACCCAGTGACCAAGAAAACATTTCAGGGTTGTGTGATTCTCTGGACTAGTTTAAAAAGAGGAACTGCGTTTGAGACGAACTGACTATACTTGCTGAAGAATACGGTTGCCATTATAAGCTTCTCAGACAGCACATAGTCTGTGGGGATATAGGTGGTGAACAACAGACGTGCATTTGTTGTGCATGAATTTACATATATTTGCACATATAGTTCAGGCATTACAGAGTGAACGGACATGTTCTTACAGGGCATGTTTGTCTCTGGAGTATTTCCAGCATGCATATTAGTCTCCTCTGGTTCAGAGGTTTACAGGTGTGAGGCCTAATGATATGGGACTAAATGACCCCTTATCAGTGACAAATAGCCTAAAGTGAATCCTGAGCACAGTATTTGCTCTAGTCAGAAAGCACATTCATGCAAAATTAGTTGATTTCCACACAAACCAACCATATGTTTGCTTAAACACACCAATTACAGTTTCCTCTCTAAAAACGGATACAAATTTGATTGTAATATTTAAACAGTGCCAACAAAAGGAACATTTCTTTGGCTTCTATCCTGGGCAGCGTTTCTTAAGAGAACAGTCAAACAAAACAAAAAAAAGCAGGGAGAACACTGAGATACTGGGCCAAAACAGTTTCAAAACATTTAGCTGTGGTCATCACAAATAGTAAGGTGCAGCTACACAGGACTGACGTTGCTCTCAAACTAGAAGGTACGACTACTTGGCAGCAGAGTAGACAAACCCCTATTCCTCACTGGATTTCTAGACATCCAGTCAAAAGCCATCATGGCCAACAGGGAAAATACACACTATAAATACCACATTACTAAGCTGTTTTCCTATGGGAAGGAGGCTGTGTGTGTGTGTGTGTGTCTCATCAACTTCCAGTGGTGGGAACCAGTCAAACAACTCCAGACGAATCCAACACAGTCTGATCCCTGAAGGCCTGTCACCATCAGCCTGCTCATGTCTACCCAAGCCTCGGGCCCCATTACCATGCGGGGGCCCATACACTCAAGCCGCCTCAGCTCTGAGTGGCTGAGATCGGACAGGTTTCGCTTAGGCAGGGCGGAGAGAGTGCTGGGGCCTCGGCACCTCAGTTAATGGCCCCGTCGCCGTCGTCATCATCAGACACCTGGTCCATAGGGATGACGCGCGTGTGGCTGGCACGGACGCTGGTCAGCAGCGGGCAGGAGGAGATGAGGTTGGCCACGCCCACCAAGGTGACCCCTGAGCTGTCCAGGTTGATCTGGCTGAGCTGGGTCTGACGCAGGGACTTCAGCCCTGCGGGACGAAGGGGGAGAAGTTTAGGGGCTGGACTGGGCTGTTGTACTGATGCCCACCTGGCCTGTGAGACTGCAGGTCGAGTGCTCACCATGGTCTGTGATGCGCGTTCTGCTGAGGTTGAGCTTCACCAGCTCTGAGCAGTGGATCAGGCCTCTCCTTACCACCGTGTCTCCCACTTGAGTACTGGCAAGGCCCAGGACCTGCAACAGACACATCAGTGAATACAGCAATATTGATTATTAGAATATGGTGAGAGAGTGGTCAGACATTTGGATTTGACCTTTGGATTGGAATCTGGGGGTCGGGGGGGGGGCTGTACCTGCAGATGTGGTAGGCGTGTGATGAGGGCGGCCACGCCTCGGCTGGTGACGGCACAGCGGTCCAGACACAGCTCCAGCAGCTCCTGCAGGCTGGCCAGAGACGGCAGCCCCGCATCAGTCACCTGCGTATTGCACAGCGACAGCTTCTTCAGCCTGAGGACACAAACAAGGACATGGCAGAGGAGAGATTCACTTTAGCCCAACGGTGGTCACTAGCTTGTGTGTGTGTGTTTTTTTGTGTCTGTGTATGTGTTTGTGTACATGCCTGAGAGAGAGGAAGAGACAGAGAGAGATAAACGGGAAACACCTGATTTGCTGATGCCCTGTACAAATGTGTTCGTGTGTGTGTGTGTGTGTGTGTGTGTGTATATATATAAATATATAAATATATAAAGTGTGTGTGTATGTGCATCAGGGGGTGTATGCGTTCTGACAGTGTGTCACCAGACCTGGTCATGGCAGCCAGCTGTGTGACCCCTTGGTCAGTGACGTGGGTGTAGTCAGTCAGGTCCAGCTCTGACAGCATGGCGAGCCGTGAGAGGAAGACCAGCCCGCTGTCCGTCACAGAGTGTCTGCCCGGCAGAGTCAGCTGAGTTAGCCTGAGACCTACATGTACACATAGAGGGCAGGTTGACAGAAAGAAAGAAAGGACACACACACACACACACACACGTGTATCCTTCAGAAACAGAGTATCCTTAAGTTATGCTATGTTTATTACAGAGAAACACACAAACACAACAGTCAGAAGGCCAAATGTCATCTCAAAGCAACTGACACAGCCTCAAATGGAATGGGTACTTGTACCAATTTATGGTGTCGTAAAACACTCACACAGACAGACACGTACTGTACACACACCTGAGATGAGCTCCAGTGTGCGGTTACCATCGGTGATGGGGATGCCAGCCAGACTGAGGGCAGACAGGGTGGAATGGGTTGCCAGGTGCTGCAGAGAATCCTCCCTCACGCCTGTGCCGTCTAAGTGGAGCGTCTGCAGACAGCGCAGCTCAGCCAGGGCCGACACATCTGCTACCTGAGAAACACAGCACAGCTGAGCTGCTGACCTGCATTTTAGCGTCCTGATGAAGGATGCCCTCAAAGCGGCCACACTAGGAAATATGACATGTTCGGCGCAAACATACAGTATCTGGACTGTATAAAGCACATGGAGAGATGACGGCTTTAACGAAGTTTCGTCACAAGGAATAACTAGGAATGGGACAGCACCTTGTATGTTTTTTTTCATATGAATGGATACATACAGTTGTGTTCACATAAATAGCTTGCGTTGCATAGAGTCAAGTCAACCGAGTGAATGGGGTTTCCGAAGTAAAACAGGAACTGTGTAATGTAGTTTGCTCATTCTGGCCAGATACACCTGTTCATAAGTGCCAGAAAAACAATGGTTTGTATGTGCAAATGTGTGATCACGTCTGTCTGAAGTGTGTGTTAACCTTGGTGTGCTTGATGCTGAGCAGACGCAGCTGAGGCGTGCAGGAGGGCATCTCGGCGAGCGTTGCCTCGGTAATGGCTGTCTGGTTCAGACTGAGCTGGACGAGGGAGGACGGGGCCGAGCGCAGGTACAGCACCATGCCGCAATCGCTTACTTTGGTCTGATCCAGCGCCAGGAATGACAGACACTTCAGACCTGTCCACAAACAACACAGTAGGTACGAACAGGAGAGTTAAGAGTATTGACTTTGATAGAATAACCATTAGCATTATGGCTGCATTCTTAGCTGTGAACCGTAGCCTAACCACAGTACCTGTGATATGTTGCAGGCAGCAGTCAGTCAACTTGGTGCAGGAAGACAAGTTAAGGTGCTGGAGTTTCAACAAGCTGGATAGGACCGAGAGCCCAGAGTCTAGGGCAGAAACACACACACACACACACACACACACACACACACACACACACACACACACACACACACACAGTGAGCTGAGCACCACTGAAACCTGTTTTAAAACTGGCTGTTTTATAGTCTACACAAGCTATGCAGATGCTGTGCTAGACGCAACGCTCAGGCAGATGATTTAGAGCCCTTTCATAATCGACACAAACTATACAGACTATTCACCCTTATCTGAAACATTGACACAGCATTTGCACTTGTGTTCCGTTCGCTTCCGCATAGCATGTGTTGACCCTTAGACACAACCCCAATACCAATCTCTCCGACCTCAGTCAGAGGACCTGTCCCTCCGACCGGACCCCCCGGCTTGCCTGTGATGAGTGGGGAGTTGACCAGGCTGAGGTGCTTGAGGGCGGTGAAGGCTCGCAGCTGCCTCAGCAGCTCGTTGGTGGAGTACGAGTAGCTGTTGAGCACGAGCTTCTGCAGCGGGCAGCCGAAGAAGAGTTCGAGAGTGCGCGGCCGCAACAGCCTCTCGCGGGCCATGTGGCCCAGCAGCAGCTCAGCCAGCTCCGGGGTCAGGCCGGCCAGACTGCTGCTGTACTGCATACTGGGAGCTGAGGGGAGTGGAAGGGGCATATGAGAGAGAGAGAGAGAGGGAGAAATGAATATTAGCTTTCTATGCACCAAAAGAAATTGTGTTCTGCAGGAAGAGACATTTTTTTATAGTTATATTTTTATATAGTTATTTTATATGAGATTCCCATGCAATTGAAAAACAATAACTGAATAATAATGAGACACCAACAGCACACAACAGACCCAGCCTGTGTTCAAAAGACTAGCCCTTTGACTAACCTTTCCTGGTTTTGATAGGACATGAGACTTCTGCTGTGATGAATTGCTTCCATTACTGCCATCTATCTATCTTCATAGACTCAATACTCAATACTTTTTACTTTACTTATTACTCACATAGTTGTGAATAACTCACAAAGTAAACAAAAGAGCAGATATTATGCTTCATAAAGAAATTATGCAGAAAATAACCTAAAGTTAAAAAGAAATCAACTTCCCATTAATAATGAGTTCGGATGGAAAGAATGAAGGAAGTTGGTTATGAGATTATGACCCAGATAACTGATAAGCCAAATACAAATAGGTCACAATTAAGTAGACTAAATACTCAATACTTTGAATCACTCACAAAGTTGTTAATAACTCACAAAGTAAACAAAAGAGCAGATCTTATGCTTCATAATGAAATTATGCAGGAAATAACCTAAAGTTAAAAAGAAATCAACTTCCCATTAATATTGAGTTTGGATGGAGAGAATGAAGGAAGTTGGTTATGAGATTATGACTCAGATAACTGATGAGGCAAATATAAAAAGGTCACAATTAAGTAGACTAAATTAGAGAGAAGGGAACAGACAGAAGTCAACAAACAGGCTGTTTTCCCTTTCATGTGTCACGCGTAATTAAGGATCGGCATCGGGCAGGGAGTGCCCTAATCTTATTCAGACTCCAGAGACATTTTTTTGGACACGCTCACCGGTCATGAGCGTGACAGTTGCACGTGTAGCCATGACACAGAGGGATGGCACTGAGGGCGTCCTAAAGGCCTTCTTCGGGGGGGAGGGGTGCCCCTGGGGTGCCAGCGGGTCCTCCTGGTGCGCTGCCCTCTCAAGGCGCTGCACTGCCGCCTGCCCTGCGGCACCTGGCAACACCTGGGGCTCCTCTGGGTCTGCAGGGTCATCAGCTTCAGCTTCCCTAAACACACACAGATGTATTCGCAAGTACGAATACATTTTAGGATCACTGTCAGTTTCAATCTGGATTTTATCCAAATAAGTACCCTGAAGCTGGGTAATGCTACAGTATACTGAGTAGATCTCCTTTTCTTGGCATTAATCCAAATAGGCAAGTGAACTACCAGTAAAAAAACAACAACATTGCAGTGTTGGAGCCCTGCAGTCAGGGGAGGAGAACATATGAAGGGTTCAGATGCAAAAGCCTCTAAATGCCACCTATGTCAAAAATGAGATAAAGATGGTGAGGGGATGCTCTCCACACATAGTATACGCTAATCAAATAATTTAACTTCTAAACACACTAAATACCACTCTCTTCCTGGTCTGAAATATCGATTTATAGGCAAAAACCTATAGGAGCCTGAATTTAAATGCTCATTTAAAAGAAAAGTGGTCAGACGGATTTAGAGGGTTTTGCATCTGAACTCTTCATATGTAGTTCTTCAATGTAGTTCTTCTACCTTAACATTTTCAAACTCATTTTGATGACACCCTGACTACGGAGAATAGAGTCTCTTACACTGCTGATGTGCGACCCAAATGCCTGGGATTGCACTATGAAATATTGTTGTCTTTTTTGATGATTTGGGTACCCCTTAATGGTAAATGGGACATTGAAAATTGAAAAGGGGAAAATCCTACAATGCATTACTTTAAAGCAAGAAAAACAACAGGGTTGTGGTATAAGGAAGTTCAAACCAACAACACACACCCTCATGTGACACACCCTCATGTGTACTAACAAACCTGCATAATGAATATAAAAAACCCCCACATATTTCTGAACTTGTATTTCCAGCTTAAGACGTATTTTTGTGCGGCAATTGCAAGAATTAGTGCTCACCTGAGGCGATTTCCGTGATCAGGCCATCGATGTCGTGGCTCCAGGGGCCCTCTGCCACGGTTCTCAGGGAAGAAGGGCAACCGCGGGAGACCTGCAGTTGCCAGGAAGGAGAGGACCTGTTACATTCTATAATAGTCTCAATTCCAACCTGACAGTAAAGTTCAACCAACCCCTATACACACAAAACAAAACACACACACACACACACACACACACACACACACACACGTAATATAACACATGCCTTTTAGTAACATTCTGCTTTCCTCCTCTCTGCACCCTGTAAAAAGCTCCTTCACACAGATAACTCCAACACGTAAGCCGTAAGGGCGTGAGGATAGACACTCTGTGGATAGAAGTGGACTCTGCACGGACTCTGGATCAGGGTAAAACTAGGACAACCCCGGCCATTCACCTCTTTCTCAACCTCTACCTTTTCTGCCCCCTCTTCCTCAGGGGCATTCTACCAGGTCGCTTCATAATGTAGTGACCACACATGCCAGGAGATTTTGAAACATGAGGTCATGTGCCTCTGGGTTGAGCCTTCCTCTGCGCTACCTAAAAGCAGTTGTCTAGTGGCCCCATGTCAATGAAATATTCCCAGGACAGCACAACTGGATGAGCAGTTTACCATTGAGCAGGTATTGGGGGTCAGGCTCCTCCTCTGGACGCTCCTCATCCTCAGAGCTTCCGGCGCCCTCGACGTCACCTGGCACCAACTTGTGGCCTCGACCTAAAAGATAAAAAGGTGATCCATCATTAGAGCCTCCTCGCACTGGTCCGATTTGAGTGTGTTAAAGTATGGGTCATTCCGTGTCAAATCAGACAGAATGCAGGAAAATGGTTGCTGCACCGTCTCAGTTTGTCTACATGATGTTAAGTCCCAAACCATAGACCTGTAAAATATTTTTGTTCCATTCCAACGTATCCGCACATTTTTTCACCTTGATTTTCCATACATTTTACACTCTCAAAAATGTCTCATCATGGAGGCCATGTTTGGACATTAATATCTTAAAAAGCTTTATTCCAAGCCTGCCCAGAGTCTGTAGGATGAGAGACAAACATGATTTCAGTATGACTTGGCCATTACAAGTCTGTACTGCAGGCCCTAGATTTGGGACAAAATGCAAAACTGTTGGGGGTATATAATAAAATATTGGGGGTATTGTAAGCTCATTTTTTTTACCCAAATTGGCAATTGATCAATCAGTATTTTGTCTGCAAATACAATATTTTATTAATGTTGAGCCAATATTTGAGGTCTCCGCAACAAATACACAAAGATATTAAGGATAAAAAGATGTGTGATTGCATTTTTTGCATGTTTTGGTCATTTTCATAGGACTAAAACGGTATGTGGGGTAGCTAGTTGTAACATGAAAATCAAAGTGGGAATAGCTTGGTTTATAGTCATTTCATGTACAAAGTGCCAATGATGATGTCATTCATAGATCAATACACTTACTTGGTTACATTGTATACCAATGCACTTTCATTCTTGTCCCTGAGGTAAAACAATGACTTTGATTCTATTTACTTATTGTACAACATTGGCACTTTGTACATTACATGCTCATAGACTGCTATTGCCACATAGATTTTACTAGCTACCCCACATACTATTTTAATCCTCTGAAAATGACTGAAAAACACAACCTGCTCGTGTTTAATACTTAAAATGTTCAAGCCATTATATGTAGAGAGCAAGAACCTGAGGTGCGTTCAAATTCGAAAACATAGGCGAACGCACCCTGTGATCTGATTAATCTTGTGTAATTAATTATTAATAATGTGTTATCACTATTTCACAAATACCTACACTGGGCAGGTAACTGAAACATTCCGCTCGCTGATCAACGTACAGTATACCTTTGGAAAAAAAAATAGACCAGTCTATTTTAAACAATTTTTACGCATTGCGAACGCCCCCGCCCCTGTCAAACCTTCACTCCAGGCTACATGCGTCCTCTCACCCCAGAAGTGTGACGGGCCTGAGAGCGGCAGCCCCACACCCGGGATGCCGGCGTAGCCCAGCGCCTCCTCCCACACCTGGTGTGGCAGTAGAGGAGGAAGGCCCGGGTGCGCCTCCTGTTCCTCCTCCTCCGCAGCTGGCACCTCCCCGGGCAGAGGGGCTGGTTGGTGGTCAGGGGCAGGGATGGGGACGGGTACAGGGGCAGGGGCAGCGTGTGGCATAGGCTCCTCCTGGGGCTGCCTCGGGGCGAGTCGGGGCGCAGGGCTGGGTGGGTCGGCGGGCGTCTCCGGGGGAGTGGTCTGGATGCAGAGGGCAGCGTTGGGCGTGAGACCCAGGGAGTGCAGGGAGCAGGCGAGCTCGGCCTCGCCAAAGCGTTTACGTGGGAATCCCTGGAGCAAGGAAAAGGTGGGCAGGGAAGGGTGGCGTCCGGCAATGTGCTCCACCACGTGGCGAAGGGGGGCATCGGCTGGGAAGCGCTCCCGCATGGACTCCCCAGAAGGCAAGCGGATCTATCTCAGCACAGGACCATAAACAGAAGACAGAAGACAGAAGACAGAAGACAAGGACTACATTTAAACAGAGCCATTAACTGAAAGGTTGAAAAACATCATAAAGCAACAATAAGCTTGCGTGGCCATACCTACAGTATAAGTCACCAGCTGGTAGGCTACTTCATAGCTGACTAAAGAACTGCACAGCAGTCAATGAAGCAGCTATTAAAAAGACAGTCACTCCGTCCTACTTATATGGATCACATTTACATCTATAAATAACATGGATTGAACATAGCAAGGTGGACAGAACGGGAGTCCTGGCCTCTAAGAACATCTGCAGAAGAAGTCTGCATAAACCATGTCTTTGGCTTTGACCTCACCATCAGAATGCAGTGGTTATCCACGCTGGTCTGGACGCGGCCCCCCAGCTTCTGGCCCTGGACACCGGCACCGGGCGCCTCAGGGGCATCGGGCTGACTCTTCTCGTGCAGGATACGCCGGTCCTCAGCAATCCGCTTCAGCACCAACTCACGCTCCTGGAGAAAGCACACAAAGTGGTATCAATATCTTCATTATTCAAGGTGGTATCAATATCTTCATTATTCTGTGGCTTCTTATTATGAAATGAATGAATGGCAAACATTTTACACCGCCTCCATCTCTGATGTAACCGTGATGTCACAATGACTATGTTTACATGCAAACCAATAATCGACAATTGACCTTATTCAGATAGATTGATATAAAACTCTACAAATAGATACAAAACTTTTATATACTTTACTCTTTTAGATTATATATTATTATAGATAGATTATGGGGTTTACTTGGAGTTTGATAGAATATTCCATCCATATTCCCATTAACATGTAGTCATAGCATAGATTATTACTAGCAAAAACGGATGATTCTGTAAACGTTTTTGCACCGGAAATTCAAATAGGGCGTTCTAATGCGAATAAGGTGAATACAAGCATACAACACATCTCAATAATCCAACTAAGATCAGAATACTCAGATGAAGGCAATCAGAAGCTGTTTATATGGCAGTGTCTAATTCAGGACATTATCTAAATTGGGTTGATATCGGAATATGAATGTCCATGTAAACGTCCTCATTGAGTTTTATAATGTGGTTTTGTATGTGTACACTTCACTTACAATATCTTCATATTTCAAAAGCTGTTTTGGTGTAAATTAGGCTCAACACACTGCACAACTACAATTGCCATTTTAATGCAATGTGTCATGTTTTGTAGGCTTAGCCTTTATCTAGCAACACATTTTTACAAGAGGGTAAATTCATTTGAGTTAAAAGCTGCTTTGCAGACAATTTCAGAGAGAAAAGATATGACAGGCTGCAGTCAGTTCAGTTGGTATACAAGCTGGGTTCACTTAGCTGACGTTGACATCTTAAATCTAATAAGGTTAGTTTTGACACTGCAGTACAAGGTCCACTCTTTTAGAGAGTGCTCTGCGAAAAAGGGAATTATGGGTAGACTCAAGCTGTCGATCTGAGTCAAACCAATCAATAACTCTTCTCTGATCCTCTGAGTAGATCCCGCCCATTAAGTTCAGTTCAACTTGTTAACAAAACTGGACTCATAAAATAAAGAGGACTACTTAGCAAGTAAACATTTTTAGACCACAAGCAGAGGCCTAATTCAGTAAAAACAACTTAAGTCTGTGATCACAAAGTAATGTAAATGTAACTGTAAATGTGTTTGCAATGCAGATACTTTAGTTTTCAGATCATATGCAGACATCCCAACTTCCAAAAAAAATAATAATAAATAAATAAAAAACTTTAACCTATACAATAATGTCAGTACAACAAATAAGGAAGGCCTATAGATAGAAATTGTGAAAATAAAATATGTAGATTTTGGTAGTTTAGTCTTTTCATGTAGCCTTGGCAACTAGCCATCTAGTAGGCTATAGGCCTGAATAATATGCACATGAATTGACACTTGTTAAACTCACCTCAACATGTCTTTTGCAATCATTTAACCCGCTGTGAGCAATGCTAACAAGTCACTGTTTACAAACAGTGCAGCGTGCAAGACTAGGTCCATCATTATGTTTTACTCTTATGAGACAAGGGTAGCCTACACTTTGAAATGGGTGTTACATTTTCCTTTTTTTGAGGCACTGACTCTACCATGACGCTCCTGTTTCTACTGAACTGATTAATTAAGTTCGGGAGAAAAGACATAAAAGCCCGCCTACACTGAAAACTGATTGGTTGATTTAGCGAAACAGGCCAATCAGGATGCTCTCTGTCTTTGATGCGCTCAGACACACACGCACCACCTCTCTCTCTCTCTCTCTCTCTCTCCCCTCGTGTGCGCGCTACACTCAGATGCACACGCGGTCTCGCATGCGCGCTCTTGATCGCTCACTCTAGATTCCGGGAGATTTTATCTAATTTGCGGGCGTCAGGGAGCCGCTATCAATATGCGGGAGACTCCCGGAACTTCCGGGAGACTTGGGATGTCTGCATATGTTTTTAATCACAAATTAAATTGAAAAGATTGAAACATTTGCAGTAATTTGCATTGCAGTATTGCAGTTACATTTGCAGTAAAATTGTTCTTCAAGCTTGCATCTTCCACATCTCCACAGTGGCTCTGGCAAGGTTAGAGTTGTACTCTACTCTATACTGACCACTGTGGTTCCTCACCTGTTTCTTCTGCTTCTTCTCTGCCCGCGCCTCCTCGGCTCCTCGCAGCCTCTGCTGCTCCTCAAAGTTGCTGCGGTCTTGCCTGATGCGCAGGTCCAGTGGCGGAGGCTCAGCGGACGAGCCCGGAGCTCGCAGGGGGCACAGCGTCAGGGAGGCACCTGTGGAGATGTCCAGAGGGAGTACCGTCACACCGGTGTGACGGGAATGTTGGGAAATTAACATTCTAAAGAATATCTGGGTTCATTGAATTCAACATAGAATTTTAGAACCTTCAATTGTTGCGGAACTTAGAATGTTCAAAAACCTACACCTTTAAGGGTTAAGAGCAGAGTGTGGAAAAGGTTGCACTTGAGTGTTTGCCATGAGTTGTTGGTTATGTTTGGTTATGTAAGGTTCTGGGGGATTGTGGGACTGAAACAAAGATGATCAACTTCAAATGGCTTTATGGGAAAACTCATTATTTCTAGGGTGTAATTAAAATCAGGTATGTAATATGACATGACAATCTGTGGCTAAAGTATTATATACAATATGACAACTAGTGTTCTCTTGCACTGTCTAATGTCAGTGTTTATTGGTGTACTATCAGAAGGAAACAGGACAAGGGCTGTAGGCATAGAAAGGTAACAAGGAAGCCACTATTTTGGAGAAAAAAATACTACTTTCTCAGTGTAGATTTCCAGTTGAAGTATTGCATTGAACAAGCAACTTCGAGCAAGAAAGCTCTTACAATGCTTGCATTTAATTAGATTCCTGGAGGGATTACAAACTTTTAGAGGATTAATTTGCTAGGCTCAGTTTTTTGTGTCCTGCAATGGAAATAAAATCTCCAGTAATTAAACAAGAACGAATAATAAAAAAAGACCAGCCTTTGAGAAACGCATTTTAAAAAGCCTCCAAAATAACACAAACTGATTAGGAGTAAAAATTTAAAAGTAAATCATTTAAAATGATTATCATACAAACACACCAACCTGTTCTCTCTGGACTGTCTTTTGTGGTATCCTGAAGTGAGGGGTTCTCTTTGGGTGGATTGAAAGCAGAGAAAGCTGTGCCTGTGGGCTGGCTGGGCTGTTTCACCAGTTTGTGTCTGGGACTTCCAGCTTGCAACAACCTGGAGAGAACAAGAGCCAATGCAATTACCGTGGCTACACACAACAGGCCTGGTCAATAGGTACTAGCTTTTGTCAAAAAAAATTAGGAGGCTGACACTTCAGGCCATACTACACCTTGCAGTAACTATCTAAATATCTATAGTGAATTTGTATAGGTAATTCAGCATCACATCTATTGTAAGGGCTCTAGTTTATATTAATCCCAGCTCACCATTCTGCAGCCTCTGGCACTGAAAAGTGTCCTGCTCGAACCGCTGCCTGAATCTGGTCTTCACTGAAGCCCATCTCATTAAGGGTGCGGAAAAACTCCCCGATAGTCTACAGCCGTGGACACAATGAGAAATGGAGGACACAACTGCTTAAATGAAAACTTGGGAGGGGGAAATGGAGAGGGCTGAATAACAAATATGTTAACAAATACTTCACAGACACACAATGGAGAGGGCTGAATAAATACTTCACACAGACACACAATGCATCAACACACAGAGACAGACAGGCGTATGTGACAATCATTGTTCCTCAAGATCAACAGCAGCTTGCTACTCAAAGGTAGTGGTCAATGTTCCTCTGACAGAGTGGCATTAGCCTCATTTACACCAGACTGCATCTCAATTGAGATGGCAGAACAAATGCAAATTTGTCAAAAGTTTGTATGGGTATTCACAGGCTAGGGTGACATTACAGATATCTACAATTAAGGGATCAGCTAATCAACAGTGTTGACATTGATGATTAAACTCTAATTAAATGGGAGATTGCTGAAGTCCCTAACAACTGTCTATCTATTATCTTCATAACAGTGTTAGCCAGAAAGTTAGCTAGTGGTTGACTTACATGGCTGTTGGCTAATGTAAACATTAACATAAACATCACTTCACTACCTGACAGTGGCGAGCCAGACAGTTTGGTGGTCTGGTTCATTAACGTTACCATACTTTGAAAGCAATGTTTAACTCAAGTGGCTTTCTCTTGATAAGGTATACAAATGGATAAACGTTACCATAACGTTGAATGTCGTTAAAATCAGCTAACACAAACGTTAACATGTATGATCCAGCTGATGCTGAGACAACACCATCAGAGCCTCCATGAAACATTGACAGTAATTTGTTAATTAACTTTAACATGTTAACGTTAGGTAGACATTATCCAGCTGAATGGCTATAAGTTGAGAAACGTTCAGAGATACCTGCTAATGTTAGCTAGCTAGTAGCTAGTAAGAACGTCGCTAACGTTTGCTAGCTATCAAATGAGTTAGCTAAATATATAGTTTCAGTTTCAGTCATCCTAGTCACTGCAATTAAAGTGCAAATCTGGTAAATACGACAATGTTAACGTTACAGTTAGCTAACAAGACCTTACTTAACGTGTTCTATATCACTAGCTAACGTTAGCTGTTATAACCAATACAAAGTAGCATCTCAACGTTAGCTATGATAGCAGGCAGGCAGACATCGGTTAGTTAACATTAGCTAAAACGATGTTCAGACTGTTACTTGACAGACTTTGAAGTTGGATTTAGCAACAACGTTATTTCCATAACTAAGCCATTTCGATGACGTCACCTACCCCTGTTTGCAAGAAGAAATGTCATTTTAATTTGTTTTGCTAGTTAGCATAACATTACATGGATGAAAGGCACATTCTAGTGGGTTTTAACGTTATCTGGTTTAATCTCACCGGAGAGGAATCCATGCGTACTACACTCGGTTTCCTCTAATGTTTAAGGAGAAGGTAAATATGGCAACTTGCTGCGTTGATTGTATTATGGCTATTTGCTTACTAGCTCAAAAGCTAGTTCAAGCATCAATTTGCCTTGCCAGTCAACATTTGCAAGTTTCGTCCACTTCGCGTGACCACTGAATCCAGTAGTTATGATTGACTGTGTAGGACACGCCCCTGACACGGTACTTACGTATCTCCTGAACTCACTGAGCTCCACTGTAATGTTACCCTACTGAAGAAAGAAATAACTGTCACTCATTCTTAAACTCAAGAAAAGAAAAGTGTGTGTAAATGCAGACTACACTATTCATCATCTATTTGACTGCAAGCACAGCCAAACCAAAATACAGTAGCCTAGGTATGAACCTACAAGCTTTTAGGCCTACAGTCTGGCTGTGCATAGTCAACAAAGATACCTCAGTGCTAGCAAGCTTTTATCAGTTACAACTTGACTGTTTATTTATTTATTTATCTATTTATTTTGCAATGTTTTGTATTTTACTCACTAGACTCCAGAAACTGGCTGCAGCAGAGACTTAAGTTGATCAAAACAATATTGTACATTTATAGGTCTTCAAACAGCAAATGTTGCAAAATGTAAGTTATGAATATATCTATAGTTCTTTAATAAAGGAGAACATGAGACCAGATCATGTGATGTTAAATGTTAAATGTTAATGTAAAGTTAAATATCTTTTAGGTGAGTTCACTCTATGTTAACCACTGGCAACACATATAGCCTACTGGGCCTCAATAGCGATAACGGACAACCAAGTCTTGTAGCCTACTAAACTGCCATCAGAGTCATGAACACAAGCAGAATTTGAACACTGACATGTTTCTAGAGTCTAGATTACTTGCTGTAAGTGCCAACAACACAAAGCAGGCAGGGTCCTGGCGAGCTCTTAGGCTGTCTTAGGCACGTCTGACCTAGAACTGCAGCAGCAACATGGTAGACACGTGCTGGCTTGAGGCCGACAACACAGAGTGGTCAGTGTGAGCTGACAGGCTCCCGTAGCCCACATTGAGCACACTTGACATTACAGTAGAGACTGAGACAAGATGTGACACACACATGCTGGGTGGGTGCCAGTCACATGTGTGAAGTTGAAAGCACAAATCAGGCTACCAATGCGGGCTATAAATGTGGGCAAAGGTATCACAGAAAGCCCAGCTTGCACTTAGACAGATGTTCAATCCAAGATGCTGCAGGCCTGTAGCCTGATGCCTTTTATGCTAAAATGATAGCCTCCATAAGTCAGTGGGCTTTGACAGTTTATGGCCCTCTGCTTGACCCGAAACAGAAAACGGTTCTCTCCAAGCATAAAGTGTGTAGCCACAGCTGGTCCTGACTGCTGAGAAGTGAGCCAGCCAAGAGCGACAGAAGGCAGGCAGCTCAATGACTGCTAAAGGGTGAGGTCCACACTTTAGGTTGGTAGAAATTATTTGGTTGCTGGAGCATGAGAGGGGCATAGAGACTCCTGCTGGCATTCTTTGATGCTGCCATATTCTGCCACAATAAAGCTGTAAAACACCCTCAGTCTGTCTTGTGCAGGAATTGGGTGGATGGCATGCTTCAATGTGGTGTGTTTCATTATTTCCTGTCTCAGAATAGGAGCGTAATGAGGAGCCACTACCGTGGGTAGAATTATTGTGGAAGGTATGGTGAATTAACTGTAGCCGTTTGCAATCATTTGGAGTACCTATGATTGTGCATGTTCACCAATTGCTGAGGTAAGTAGTGAGGTGTGGGGGTGTGCAAAGGTGTGTGCTTGCCAGAGCATTATGGACTGCAGGCAAAGGCAAGAAATATCCAAATGGGCTGTGTGAGCTGCATGTGGGGGCGTCATGAGTAACAGTTGTCATTGTAAAAGTGGTTGTGAAAATGCACAGGCTTAAGCCAGGTTCACATTGTATGCGCAGCGCCGCTGTGCTATGCATATTTGAATTGCCCTTGAATTTCCCCTAGGGGATCAATAAAGTATCTATCTATCTATCTATCTATCTATCTATCTATCTATGAAACCCATTATTTTCAATGGCTTGCGACTGAACTTTCAAAATATCATGTATGACAACTTTTCCTCAAAATGCCAACAGGGTTATAGAATTTTGAAGTCATGGCCCTGACTAATATAATAGGCCTGTACGGTCAATATCAGAGCCGTTTATACAATTGGCTAAGTGCGACCCCTACTGTTTAAATTCAACCATGCAATTTGATAATGATAGACTATTTAGTTTGCATGTGAAATTGTCTTCATCTTAAACAGAAGTCAAATAAACACAGAATATTAAAGATGTAATTTATCCAGACAATAGGCTATTTTAAAACCCATCACAGATTACCAATATTAATATCAATTTGCCTATCATCAAGGTTAAAAAAAAATCATACAATTAGGCCTAGGGCATGGCACAAATAGGCTATCAGAAACACGTAGCCGTATCAGGCTAAGACTTGGGGGCGTTTTATTTGAACAATTTTACTTTGAAGAGACATGGCATTTGAGAAATTATAATAGCCCAACGTAATTGAATAAAGCTAACCTCTTATGACACTGCGACGCTGTCAATGTTGGACCATAGTCTAACCTACATGTCGAATCAAACACTGGGAATTCTCTGGAGACACTCCGAAATATGTATCTCACTCTCACGCACGCGCACGATGGATTTGATGAGTACGGTTGTAAAGCGGGAGGGGGCACGCACAATATGAGGTAATGTTACCCATGACAATTGTTACTTTATGATTCAGTTAATCAGCAAAAGAAACATTGTATCTTACGCTGAAAGTAGTTAATAATGTTGCCAAATTAATACACGCTGCTTGCCGAGAGACTTTACACCCGACATAACGTTAATAATGTGCGGTGGTGCAGGCGACCATAGGGGCCAAGTTAACGTTATCCCTATTTGTCTTGGTTAAAGTTGATTGATGTTGCCTATGTAGCGTTAGAAAAAAGTCACTTGACATCCTAAATCTGGAAGGAAATAAGATGATAAACGTGTTGGATGAATCCGGTGAAAATGACTGGTCGAAATGAAATGACAGCTTGTTGGAACCTGATATGGGATCTCCGTTTTGTCCACAGGACATGCAATGTATAATTCGTGAGAGTTTGTCGTTCTAACTGACTTGCGAGCACTTTATGTTAGTATGTGTCGTGTTCACATTTTCTCAATGTAAGTCACCGATAAATAGCTAAAGTTGGCTAATGATAATCGCTAACTAGCTGGCCACGTTCTCTCATAGTCAGTAGTCTTCTTCGGTAGCATCCTAGCCTAGCCTACTGCTTGCAGTTTGTGGAGTCACAAGAGCCATGACATAATTTTATCTGCCGTAATGCCTCTGTTCATATCAGTATTATGTTTAGAATTAAGAGGTAAAACTGTCATTTTTCTTAGCCTACTCCTACCATAATAAATCTGAGCTAAGTTGAGCTAGCTGTGATGCATCAATTGGGGGTGTGGTTTAATTGCTGATGAAGCATGGGGAAGCAGAGCTCCATTCATTCCCAAAACAGTCAGGCCCAACTTAATAAGAATTCATAGCATAACAATATCAACATATTGGGAAAAATGAAAGATAATTGAAAAGATGGCATTTATAAATCCAACTCACATGTTTGGCTACAATTGGCCACCTGATTTACACTGCAGTCATTGCTGCAGCTGGAGTAGGCTATGTGGACAGTGTCCACAACTTCTTGAGCAAAATCTGAGATGGTTTTGCATCTGAGACTAATGCCCTGCTGGCTGTTGTCAGACCTGGGAAATCATATTTGAGTATCCACATTAATTGTTCCAGGGGGTTATTTTCCTGGTAAGTGTAGTATCATTTGTGTGAATAAATCAAGAACAATAATTATCTGTAGGCGTACTGTTTATTATCCTTATGAAATTAAACAATTAAGGACAGGTTAATTTCACAGGTCTACAACTGGTGAATCCAGTTGAAGTGATGACAAAATTGCAACTTGAGCAAAGGCTCCAGCAAAGGCTCCAGTTCAGTGCTTTGCACAGACTCGACCTGTTGATCAGTTTGTTCTATGTGCTTAGCTCATACTAAATCTGTCAGGCCATATGACAGGATGGGGTGAGGAAGTTAGTCCTCTTTCAGACAAATTATTTTGTGCACATTTGCACATCTGCTGTCTTTGTGAATTTGGTTTGGTCTTATGTAACACCTTTATGGTGCTGCAAGCCTTAATAATAACTGATTAATTCTGAACAATAATCAAGTAGTTATTTTGGTATATTACTCTTTCCATGAACCCACACTTGTTTGGCTTGCCACAATGTTGTAATTTTTTATAGTATTTTCAGTGTGGCCTGTTCATATCTGCAAGAGTGTCTTGAAGATGTGCCCAGAAATAGCAAAAGTTGGAAACACATGGTCTCCATAAATGCATGGGTGTTTAACTAGTAGTCAAATAAGAATATTCATTAGAGTTTGTCATGTAATACACTAGAAATCATCATGGAAAATTATTGCAGATTCGAGTCTCAGGTGTACAATGGTTGAGTAGGTTGCACATCCTAAATCCAGTGATACCTGCTATCTGCATCAAGGATCCACAAAAATAGTGTAATCCTATAGTGTAAAATGGAGACCATAATCTGGAAGACTGAATCTCTAGATATCCCTACTAGCTTGTATAGTTGAGAGTCCAAGCGTGCCTGGATAGAGGAGGAGTGTGCACAATCAGTCTGGAGCTCAGAGAAAATTTCTATTGTTTGTGTATCGTCCATCCTCATCACTTTTCACTTCAATTATCACTTTCAGTCTCTTGACTGAAAGGCCAATTCTGTGTTGCCGTAGTGCTGATGAGCTCTTCTCTTTGTGCCGTTTGACAGCTGTGCCTGAACTGATGCGTGCATGTGTCGAAAGTATCGTTTGGTCTTAGTGGTTAGCCCAATATTATAGGGTTTTCCCAGGATTGGGCAGTGTTGATGATCTTAACAGAGTCTGTGGGCTGCTGTTTCTATAAAAAATACTCCCATACACACCGGTAGTTGCCTAATAAGTGTAACTTGCTCAGTGGGGTTTTCAGACCATAACATAAGCCAAGTTAACATCCAATTGAGTTGCAAACACAGATGAACACCAAATTAATTGCACAAGATTTCTCTTGAAATTGTGGTTATGCTACAACTCCAATTGGCTATCCTGCTTTGCATTGGGTTGCATTTCCTTCACTCTGCTGATTTCACATGCCTATAGACCCTTTCAAGAGAGTTCCATTCTCAGCATCATAGTTGGCCCCACAAGACTTCCTTTTTAACATTCCATATGTTATCTTAATGCAGAGGAAGTAGATTGGGGCCCAAATAGAATGTTCAAGCATTGTTTTTGTTTTTATTGTTGAAAGGGTCTATTTGCAGTGAAGTTTGAAGCCGTTTTCCTTTGCTCATGAGTATCTCCAACTCCATAAGTTCTAAAGCTTGCTGTTGCTGGACTAATCTACTGTCTTGGAATTTCACTCTCTCCATGTTATCCAGTACCAGCACAGCTGCGTTCACCACTTACTCATCCTTAGTCAGGACCTTCTCTTGTACATAAGGTCCACTGCCAGATTTCAGATGTGCCAACATTTCTTTCCCATACTGTAATATAGCATGTTAGGGTTCACTGCAAAACACTTGTAAGCTTGTAAGTCAACATGTTAAGGGCGTCACTCACGGGACTGTTCTTCACAAAATGAAGAACTGTGAAAAAGTCGAATCAATTTGCTGTCAATTGTTTAGGGTTTTGAGTCATGTGAATTTTGACATTGGAGATTACTAAGTTTAGTTACTTTACATTACTAAGTTCACTCCAAGCATGTCTATAGCAGGTGTAGACAAGGATAGAAATCCTAAAGGTTGTCACTCTCCTTCATGCTTCAATCTTCAGTTTTGATCTTCAGTTCAAATCTGGTATGTGTTGCTGAGAAGTGAGCTTGTCTTGGCTGGCTCACTTCTCAGCAATATCTCAATAAAGTAGAAGTGGGTGTTATGAAGTGTTGTGACACATCACACGCATTATTTCCATCTGTTGAGTGTTTCATCAGCATTTCCTTTTGCTTTTTTTCCTTTACTTTATTATATCTTTACACATGACTTACTTTAGTTCTTTATCAGCTTGGCCAGGCCTTTTCCTGTAGGTAAAATACCTCATGAAGGGATGTGGTATGGTATGTTTATTAAGCACGATAAAATATATATATATATATATATATATATATATATATATATATATAAAATATTTCTGTTCCCCACGCTTTACAATAGGTTTATGCTTTGTGGAAATGCTTTATGATACAAACCCAACAGAATTATGACATTACATTCATGAAAGGAACTATTATTATTATTATTATGTTATTATGTTTCATCTCGGCTTCCCACGTCTCCATACCATTGTTCCCATTGTTTTTAATAGGGAGGAGTGTTAGAGCATGGCCTTTGTTTGCCAAGCATGGATCCAGAGCACGTCTGTAGCTGAGATCTGGGCTCAGTTCTATCAGCTCCTATTGTTGCACTAGACCAATTTTTAGGCTGACCCATGCAATCAATGTAGTGAATAACAGATCATGGACATGCATTTTTTTCTCCCCTGAAAATAGAGGTGAGATTGAAAAGCAATACGGTCGAAGAAGTCAAAACATACATTTTGTGTCTTTGTAATATCCACGTTATTCTTGGTGAATGTTTTCTTTACAATAGTTGTTGAAAAATGTCTGCATTGTGGTCTGTTTGATAATGTCTTTTGTAAACTCGTAGAGAGGAAAGCCAAGTTGGCAGCACATTCATTTCTTTGTGTTTGGATTAGAGGGGAAAAACAGTGATGTTTTGTAGATTATGAAAGGTGATCGTTTGATGCAGAATTTGATTTGAACAAGGATAGCTCTTTTCATTTGAGTTCTTTGATGTAGCCCTGAACACACAGACATATTTGTTCATATACAAAAGTTGAGATCTTGAGGTCATGCACTCAAAAACTGTCTCTCTCAGCAGATTAAGGTAATATCTGAACTTGTTTTCTACAATTCATTTGCTCATTTTCAACTTCTTCTCTATTTCAATGTTTGAATTTCAATTAATAGCACCCAATGGCCTCCTTACACCAAACAACTTTGACAAGATTCGGGAAAGATTTTTGAAAGATTAGAGTCTTTTAAGTAAAGCTTGAATGGGGGGCATAGTTAAAAGACTACAATCTTTCAAGAATCTTTCCCAAATCTTGTCAAAGTTGTTCGGTGTAAGGTGGCCATAAAACGTACCCACAGTTAGAGATTAGACTGAATGCCGAAGCCCTAAACACTTTTTGCTCCCAGAGGTCCCATTTCCACTCTGTTGGCACCCATACCGCTCCATTTCCCTGCAAATATCTTGCCAGCCCAGTGCTTTCTTGATGAAAGTTTGAGATTTCAGGTCTATTGTTTTGTGTTTTATGGAGACTCTGGGTGCTATTGGTCCTTTCTCAGCTCTCTTCCCCTCTCAGTGTTTGGCCTAGTTGGTGTCGTCATGTTACACATCCTTGGGTTATAGCTCCAAGTAAAACATGCTGGGTTGTGAGAAATGTCACCAACCCTTTGTTTAGAAACCCGAGAAGGCCCCAGCTGTAGGCCTAGTTATGTATGCAACTCCCCTTTTGACACAACCTGTTGTTAGCAGCTCCTCATGGTTATAATTGTGGATGTAGGTGAGATGCAATGATAATTTCATTATTGTAGGCCTTGTTGGTATTACTTTACGCTCTTTTTACCTAAACAACCCTCTAACATCCTGAGGGCTGTTTACATTTTTAAAATGAATACAGGCGAAGGGCAGTATCCTACTGAGTCAAGTGACTCTTCTGTATCACATCTCTGCTAGTTTAATATATGAAGCATGCGCATTGACTCTGACCCCATGTATAGCCCATGGGAATGTGAATGGTTTGTTTTTGGCGGTGAGTCTCTGGCTTTGATGAGAGGCATGGGAGCACATGCAGGCTGGGCCAAACAGGATATGGCTGCATACCTATGGGTATGAATGAACAGACGGTCAATTAATTGCAGCAGACCATTCTTGCTGTTGTAACAATTGTCAATTTCATCGGCTTGTGGATTTCCTTCCTTATTTTCTTGTCTGTACACAAAGAGAATCGTTTGAACCAAGCACTCTGAAGATGGCTTGATCTTCACTTTGCAGCTTTCTTAAGGAGGCCTACATGTTGAATCTTCTGTCGTCAATGCTCTTCAGCTGGGCAGGTTGGCATGATGGTCATCTTTTTATTTCTGGAGGGCACAGATCCCCCCCCCAACAGATGCAGTGTATAAGTAAGTATAAGTATATATACTCTTTTGATCCAGTGAGGGAAATTGTGGTCTCTGCATTTATCCCAATCCGTGAATTAGTGAAACACACTCAGCACACAGTGAACACAGTGAGGTGAAGCACATACTAATCCTGTCGCAGTGAGCTGCCTGCAACAACAGCTGCTCAAGGGGTTCGAACCAGCAACCCTCCGGTTACAAGTCTGAAGCGCTAACCAGTAGGCCACGGCTGCCCTGGTGTGCCCTAATGTCCTCTTGTCATACCCCAGCTCCCACTGGCAGCTGTTATTCAGCATGCTGAGATAGAGTGACTCAGCAAACGGCCAGCCCCAAACTTCCAGCTGAACTGATCATTTAACAGGCACAGGAGAAAGACGATAACGATGTGAAATGAGGAAATGAAATGGGCTAATTGAAGACAGAAAGAGACAATTCTTGTGGGCCACTTGTGGCTCTGGAGAAACTCCAATCACAGTAGGTGCATATCTTAGCAAGGGTGTCCAAACATCATCAGACTCGCCAAGTGGCAGGGTCCTGTGAAGCTTGGACACCAGTGCGTGAAACGCTCCAGTTGCTAGTGGCAGTATTTGCTAGACAAGGGATCCCAGCATGAGTCCCGCTTAGTGGCTTTCTGAGGAGAGAAGCAGCCAAGATATTAATACGCATTGCTGCTAAGTCCCCCTGGAGACCTGGGTGTTTGTTATGGCCCTGATAGGCCAGCAGAGTATCTTAGATAGTGAGAGACATACAGCCTACAGAAATGTCCATGTTTCATATCACATACTGATCCACATAATGGAATGATGTAGTGGAATAGTCTACACCACCATGAAGTTGTTTTGTTTTGTTATATAATAACTGTATGTTTTCAGATTCCTCTGAACAGACAGGAGCAGAGCACAATGAAAATCCTTTTTAAAATACTTCTGTCTACAGTAGAATCAATACACCATATCAGGCTTTGGATTCCAATGCATGCCAATAGGGGCCTTTTCTGGATTCTGGATTATGTCTTAGTGTTTTAAGTTTAACAGTCCAGTTTGAATTCAAATGATTTCCAACCAGTAACCAAAAATTCCACAGAAAACCACATGTACAATTTTTTTACTATGATTCCAAACTGGTTGACCTCATAAACAAAGACATGAAATTTTAGGGAAATTGAGTTGGACTCTGCTAAAAGGAATGAAAAGAACCATGCAGTTTCCAGTATAAAACTTGAGTGTTAAAATGTTGAGTACTCATTACCAAAGTGTAGCAACTGTAGTATTTTTGCCTGCATTTTAATAATTTTAATGATTTGACCACCATTGGATTGACCACCAATTCTTTAAAAATCTTTAATAGATTGAAATCACTTGGCGATTTTATACCTACTCAAATGACCCTCAGAAACAAGATTATAGAATGCCACCCATTATTGGGTTCATTCCTTGCTGTTTATTTTTCATTGGCACCAAAGACATGTATAGAAACCAGAAGCCAGTATGATCCAGTTTGCTCACAAAGAGCTCTCACCCAGAACTGTATACCTGTTGTGAATAGGCTGTTTCTGATGGCCAACCACAGCTCACTATGCACCTCTTCTATTCCTGGAATTTTGGCAGAGAGACATACCTCAGGGTTTGAAGCAATGGCCAGTTATAGCATAGTGGGTTTTTACCTCAGGCATACTTCGGACCGTGGCCGTCATGTGACTTCTTGGTTTGTGCTTTTTAAGCTCACTGACACATGCTCACGAGCAGACACTCACTCTCATGCACATGTTGAAATGCTACCAGGCTCACACATCAGATCATAGCATTTTGGCACATAAAAATCTAATATTTTTATAGGATGTGTTCAAAATATGCTTCTGAGAGACTTACTGCCTCATATTTTCATGGTCTTAAACTACAAAAACTTCTGTCAAAATCCCACGTTTGTTGGGGGCGAGTGGCACAGCTGGTTACAGTGCCCATACCATATATGGGTCCAAGTGCCCACGGGGACCCAGTTTCAAGTCTGACCCGGGTCATTTCCCAATACCACCCTGTCTCGCTCTTTCAGTCATTTCCTATTCTCTCACTGTCCTATCAAAAATAAAGGAAAAAAAGCCCCAAAAATATACTATTTTTATTTTTATGCTATACAAAAAAATCTCATGTTGCTGATATTTAATTGGATGGGCAGTTGTTGGGTGAAGATATTTCTCCATCCTTTTATGGACAGTTGTGCGCGTGCAACATGCTCATAGTTGTGTCACATTAGGATTTATTGTAATCAGCTATAGTATGTTTCATATACTGACAAAAATCTGCAGTTGAGATAAGCACTCATTTAGGGTTGGTCCCAGTCAAATGAATGTTTCTTAGGAAGATTAATTCAACCTATTTATTAACATAATACTATTAATTTAAAGGAGGTGATGGGTTTTTCCTGAGGCTAGTAGCCTATTCAGAACTCTAGGCTAGTATTCAGAACAGTGTCTCATTTCCATCTGGCTAATATTCAGATTTGTTTGAGCTATTATTCTATTCACAGAAAGGTTTCAGATCTCACTTTTTTCACAGTTTATGTTGCATTTGCAATTTAAATTAGGGGTACGGTTAACAGTACACAAAAATCACAGTTCTGTGTGTACCTCGGTTTTTATGTCACAGCTCAGTTAATTTTCAGTACAGTAATCCTGTAGGTACTGCAAGACTAATATTCACTGACAATATTGCTGATGCCCAACGGTAATAGTATTTTGAAAAGGTGTCATGTTTTTGACGTTAATAGACTAAACTGACATGGTCCACCACTTAGGGCTGTATTTTGCACACTGGCGCATGGCATAAAACTCATTTTCCACCCGCGCAAAGTTTAATTTGGTATTTTGCACGTTTATTTTTTAAACAATGCGCCCAGGGGTGTGGCAATTAACAACCTAGGGAGTGGCCTGGCGCATTGTCTAAAAATCGCTATTGTACACCTGGTCAGAAGTCTATGGCGAGTTGTTTATATGTTATTTTAAGAGCGCATTGTCAACAGTCATATTGGCAGGTGCACGCACCATCCTTCTATCATTCATGATAGAAAAACATTACAAATTGCACGATTACAATGGGAAACATAATTAGAATAAAGATATTACAAAATACTGTACATCTCATGATGAGTAGTTATTAACCATCATTTGCAAATTGGTAATGATGGTTAAAAGTGATTAGGGGAGAGGCGAGAGACACGTATGGAGCACAGCTGAAGACGCACTGTCACAAGATGCAACTCCTCTGCAGGATAAATGTTGTTTTGTTCAGTCATTTGAGCAATATTTGGGTAAGTGTTGCTTTTTTCAGGCTATGTTTTGGATGGTAACCCATTGTCAGTCAATAGTGAAAGTAACTGATTATAACTGCCTTGTCGTTGACTGACACCTTGGTCAAGTTAGTTTCACTTTGCCAATAAGTTCAAATAATAGACGAGTGCAAATGTGTGAAGGCTATGCTAGGTTTTAGTAAAGCATGGTTTAGTGGAAGGACTATTCCATACGGTCTCGCAAGCAGCCTCCTTCAAAAGCGTCGTTGAATGTCAAAATACCGATGCATTTATTTGACATCGCGCCTTTCGCCATTAAAGGAAATGACCGATGTCATTCTCATTGGTTTAAATGATGTTACGCCCCAAACACACCCATATGACTAATAATGATTTTTTTAATATGACTATTAAAAAACCTAGGAACACCTTGTTGCACCATGCGCTCCACATTTGATTCCACCTCACCTTGAGTTGAGGATTTTTACCTTTCTCCAGTTCATCCAACCATTCTCTGAGTCTGGTGATGCCACTTTTAGCTCCAGCCTAGCATAGATCATTGAATCAGATTAGACCATTAGCATCTCGCTTGCTAGCAGCACGTTTAAAAGTGACTAAGATATTCGGTAATTTTCCTATTTAAAACTTGTCTCCTCTCGAGTTAGAAAGTGGCCAAAGACCAAAGGAAAATGAAATGTGGCGATTTTCTAGGCTGATTTGACGTGGAACTATACTTTCATTCAGGCATAATAATCCAGTCACTAACCAATTCGTCTGCTGCAGCTCAACCTTGTATTGTTGCTGGAAGTTAGCTATACGGGGACTATTTTCAGGTGCTGCATGATAGGAAAATTAACGGAAATCATAGTCACTTTTAAACATGATGCTAGCTGGCAAGATGCTATGGTGCATATAGGGGCCTTTAATATGTTTGTGTTTTGTGAGAAAAAAAACTAAAGTATTACGTTGATATAATCATTCCAACCAATTTCAGTAATTAGTTGTGGCCCCGCCCCCTTTGGCAGTGATTAATACATAAAGCTTGGACACCTGGATTTGGGGATTTTCTGCCTTTCTTCTCTGCAAATCCTCTTAAACTTTGTCAAGTTTGATAGGGACTATCAGTGGACAAACATTTAGATCTCTCCAAAGTTCAATTGGGCTTAATCAAAGTCCTTTTAGGCAAGTCCCTTCACTCGGCAGCCATATTGCAATGCTTTTTGGGCACTCATCGGGCATCCTATTCAGCAGAAATGCGCGTGCGCAAGGCTTCACAACACCAATCTTGCTCCAGCGGCGAGTTCACAACACATGATTGGCACGATGTCTTCACAACACACCATATGATTGACTCAATGTATTCACATCACACCACATGATTGGTTCAATGTATTCACATGTCGACGTTTTGCCGAGGAAGGGGTGGGATATGTGTAGACAACGGCCATATTGACGTTACAAACTAACCCCATGCATTTCTGTGGAGGATTTTTTGAGTGCTGTGTCTCCTTAAGTCTCTGGCTTAATTAGTCTGGTTCTTTCAAGTCACTCCAGCGTCCCTAAGCCACTCCTGTGTTGTCTTAGTCATTGACGGTAATTGTTTGTGATCAGAGAGTGCTTTAGGTTAAGAGTTTCCTCAGTCTAAGGCCAGAGAAGATAGCCCTAGACTAGAGCAGTAGTATTTTCTAGTATTATATGTGATTGAAGCATTGTATGTGATATAGCAATGTTATCCTGTGGTTAACCTCCTTTGCCACATCAGTCTTTGAGCAAGAATGGCATAGAGGGCAGTGTTCCCTTTACCCTCTAGGGGCAGGCTGAGTGTAAGACAGTTGATCTGCAACTCTCCACCTTCAATGTACTGTAAGAGTAGGGACATCAAGTTCATCTTGAATTTCCCCTAGGGATCAATAAAGTATCTATCTATCAAGTCACATAATCTGAGTTGAGGTCGGGATGTGATGTTGCGTGCGCAGAGTTGCTGATAACTTCCTCCTCCACAGTTTGTGGCTTTCAAAGGTGAGGTGGTTAGGTTGACTCATTTAAGCCAAGATAGTCTCGCCAATTTGGATTTTTTAAAAAAGGCATTGAATCAACTCCATTCCAAAATGAAAAATCTTCCACACCTGTGTGTGTGTGTGTGTGTGTGTGTGTGTGTTTGTTTGTGTGTGTGTTCATGTGGGCGTGTGTGTCAGAGCTGAGTCATTATTGAGCTGTCCCCCTGGTCACATGGCCGCGTGTCAGAAGTCTGAGCGGAGGAAACATAATCCAGAGGAGGAAGGATTGAGCCATCAGTCTGCTGTGTGAGCCGCAGAGCCTCTGCCTGAACGAAAATCTCACAAGTCTTCTCACTCGCTTTTCTACCTCTCTCCCTCCCTCTTTCACTGCTATTCCTCCACAGTGTCCTGGCTCAACACTACGATGTCAGTGGTAGCCCCACAGCAGTAAGCACACTAAGGTAAGATGGTCTTTCACTCACTCATACTCTCTCCCATTCTCTATCCATCTCTAAACCCATTTGTTGTTTGTCCAGCTTTTTTGTCTTTCTATCTTTCTTGTATTGTTTGTTCACACTTTTTTTTTTCTTCAGCCCTTATCACGCTTACACTTCAAGGATGAGAAAATAAAAGATTACAGTTTAGTGACTGTTTTCTACTGCTACTTTTGTGTCAGTTGAAAATGAAGTAGAGTGCAGCAAGGACAGGATTGCTCTCTAAAGACACTTTGAGGTTTACAGAGATGTATAGTGCATTGTGTTATTCTCTCACTTTAGACAAGCTGGACATTAAACCTGAAAATAAACCTACACATACTTACAGTAGAAGTGTTTGTTGGAAGGTTTGGTTGGAAGTCATCTCGGGAATAACATTACCTTGCACAAAGGCATGTTCTCAGTTAGCAGCTCCTGAGGGATTTTGATTTGTGTTTTCTTTGATGTCCACTAAGCAAGGGTGTTTCTGCATTACAAGCCAGGCTCATTATAGACTGGGTGGCATCTCTGCTAAGAAGTCTGTGTTATTTAACCAACACTAATTGTTAGAGTTAGCGGGATGGCGGATTACAGAGAAAGGCTTCTTCTCTAGAAACAGATCATATTAAAGGAGCTCTTCTGCTTCTTACTTAGTCAGTAAAAGGAGTGATGCTGCACTGCAGAGATCTGGCAATCAGAGGTTGGAGACATGCGTCCTGTCTTGTGAGTTTGATAAGACAATTAGAACATCCAGCTTTCCCACCGTTCCACTGGAGTTCCACTGCTCCTCTGTAAACACATACACACTCTCTGTCTTTCCCTCTCTGTCTCTGAGTGTCTGTACGGTGGCCTTGAAGGGCCATGCATAATTTCTAAATGTGCGAATGATATAATTATACCAGTGTGAACCTGGATATGAAATCATGTCTGTAATGAAACATTGAGACCTATTTAATTCCTAGTTTCCTGCTGGCCCACATACACAGACACCCGTAAGCGTGTGTCTGCCGACTCTTAAATCAGCTAGGAACTGTCATTCAGTGGTGGTGTGCCTTTCCAGCTGGACAGACGACGACTGAAAACAACATGTTGTAAAGATGTGGGTAAGCTGGATAAAGCTCTTCCCCGTCCATAAAACTTGCAAGGCAAACTAGTACTTGCTTGCAATACTCTGTTATTGTCCTCTTGCTATAAGAAATCTATTCCTCTGTGAGGGTTTGCACATTGTGATTCCGTGTGTATTTCAGGATTGGCATTTACAGTGTCTCTCCAATTTTTACGTCTGGAATAACTTCTTTTGATGTCTATTCAAAATGCAACCCACACACCCCTTTGTATTTGCCAAATGGGAAAGGACATGTCATAAAACTATATCCATGTCTGTAATTTGGCGTCATCTTGAGAGTTGGATAAATAGCAGAAAGCCTTTCCTGAGTACCGTTACAGATTACAAGTAACATGTTTAGTTGCCCGTGCATGCATGTCTAGTTTTTCACTTTCAAGTAATTTAATCATGACCCTTGAGTACTTTCTGTCTGGGGTATTTTCTGAACTAAATTGACACCCACTCTCAGAGGAAGTTCAGAATCTATTGATTCTGTGTCCTTGCCCACATCTTGACCACAACTTCTCAAAGGAAACCTATTTTTAAATCATTAACCTACATGCACTGGTCATTAACACATCTTAAAATCAATCAATCCATTCCTATTTTCAGTGTATGAAATGTAATGTTTAATTTCATGAATCATATAATCATTAAGCAGAATAAGTTTAGTTAATCTATTCACAGGACTGTTATTTAGAATTGCTTGTTATCATTAAACTAGAATACAAACTAGTGATTTTCATGTACAAAAAGGCTAAAGTATGAAAACAATATGGACAGAATGTTCACAGAATGAAGTTGTGTGATTTCAGCAAATCTTAAACCAGTGTACAGAAAATAGTTACCAGTTTGCTGAGACACTACAAAAAAGCGCCTTGCTCATCAGCTGAGAGTGACAAATTACCTAGCTTCCTGCTGCTTTTCATGCATCAGGTCATGTGCTTCTAGCCTAGTTTGGAGAAACATACCTCCTGCCTTTTAACAGTTTCCTTTCTAGTGGTTGTTCCAAAACTGTAATGCTGATTATTTCAGTTGCACAGACAAGCTCATTGTGTTTTTTAGTTACATTGCACATCTAGTTGACCCCCCCCCCCCCCCACACACACACACACACATTCTGTGTGTGTGTTTGGGGAACTTCTGTTGGCCCAATCTATTGTATGGTCCTGGAGAACATCCCTTAAACTTGAGGAAATGTTTGTGTGGATCTGGCATTTCTGCTAACATTGCATCATGATTAACGCTGATTGTTCTCCCTGTAGCAAAGCCCACCAGCACAACAGTAGAAATGTACACACCCCAAGACAGAGGAGGTGCAAGTTTTGCCAGGTATCGGCCAGTGAGGTTGTAGAATGTGACACGGCAAAATATTTTGTAATACATCACGCCCACTATTGAGCTGTCAGAAGAGCAGACATCTGAGAGGTTAGTGCAAAATGTAATAACACTGTTTGACATACTGCATGTATGCAGATATAGTAGGCTTTAAATGTCAGTGTTTTAAGAAGAAAAATAATATTCTTTCTTGTTTTATATCTGTTCTAAAACCCTCCCTGGGAAGTCTTAATCTGCTAGACAGATAAACTGTGCCCCACCACCAAAGTTATTGAAGAAGGTGATTTAGTCAGGTGTAATGGAAACCCAACCATTACGTTTCCAACATACTGTAGAGCTGTGCTTCTCTCGAAACAACATCACAGCACTGCAAAAGCACAGCTGGGGGGGGCGTTTTGTATTTCTTTGTGACCAGTAGGTAGGCAGACTGCATGCAGAGTGGGTGAGGACTTGTGTGGTACAGTGACATCAGATCTGGCTCTCTGGCAGTAGGGCCAGAGGAGTCCTGCTGTGGAGGAGGGTCTGGACGCCTTCTAGCAAACAGGGCCCCATTACTACAGGGTGACATGACTCTGTGTTATTACAGGGCACTCTTGTTTTTTTTGTTCAAATGTATTAAATCACGTTTTAAATTAAATAAATGTTTGATTATTCTCATGCTCTATGCAGCTAAAGCAATGACATGATTAGAGGTCAAACTATCATTATTTGTCAGTTTTTATGTTCCTGCAGTTGAAATTCCTGTATGAGTTTGTGATTCCAGGAGTCTAGCATGTCACTTTTGTAGAAAGTATGCTGTGGTAGACAAGAAGCTTTTAAACCAGTTATATGCATCAGTTGTTCTTAACAGTTGTTGCATGGAGCATTTATTTGTTTTTGTACAGTGTTTGTTCTTTATCTTTTTATATCTCTTAAATTCCCAGTGGAGACTCTAATTTTAAAACTGTATCTCGGATGAATTGTAAAATGGTATCGGTCATATCAAAATGCTTTTGAGTAAATTGCTCTTGGGTCATAACTCAAGCATGCATTCCATTGTATCTTACATACATTTGACCTCTTTTTGTACTGTACATAGGCCATTCCTCCATAGTATTTCCATTCATTAAATGCCCTCTAATGAGTATCATTTTGATAAATACATGTCCAAGTCAAATGTCAGTTCAGTCAATTACCAAGTCAAATGTCAGTTCAGAGAAATTGTTTCATATTGCATCTGTGTTTTAAGTTGTTATCACAGTGAGTACCAGTTTGGGTCTATGGCTCTCTCAATCTGACTTTTAGATATAGTTATATCAGTGACCTTGTTTGAGGATACATAAAACTAGCCAACTGATAGGGACATGACAGGTGTTTCATGGTATTTGGCAATATTGCTAATTTTATGTATTCTAATTGAATGCCACTCAGTTGGGTCAGGGTTAGTGTAGATGGTAACTCTCTGATGTGTGTCTTGCCTCTACTGCCGCTCATGCAATTCATTTAGAGGTCAGACCCAAGCCAACCAAATATCTCCCACATACTCTTCTAACAATCTGTAAAAGCTGCTCACTTCTTGACCGTGGAATAACATGGCATTCACAGCTACATATACCTACCATATCCAGTGCATTCCATTAAACCCATCAGTCTTGTGCAGATGAAGGGGGAAATGCTGCATGTGACATTCCCATTTCTTCTTGGATTTGCTCAGTCGTGTTTCTACCTCTGCTGTAGCTGTTGTGTTGAGAGCCACGTGCCACTCTTTATCTTTATTAGAGTTCCACAGTAGCTACGGCTTATCTGACTTTTATCAGTCACTCAATGCTTACAGTAATCACTTGGAAGTGCCTTTAGGGCGGGATCATTGTTGTACGGTGGTTCTGCTATTTCTCCTTCAGCGAAATGCCACATCACAAACATCAACGTCATCCTCTATTAGATTCACCATTAATCTATTAGATTATGCCTGTGACAAATCAACAAACCAAACTCACAAAAAAAGTGTAAGTGATGGAAAAAGTAAGTTGTGTTTGCTTGTATGTCCAGACAGGACCCCCCTACTCTGACGTACAAAGCCAACGGAGGAGCGCCCAACACACCAGTCCAGTCATCCAATCATGCATCTCCTCCTTCGTTCTGCCCACAGGTTATGCTGCCCATAAGTTCCTGTCTGAGTCCCAGTGAGAAAGAGAAGGGCTAAAGCCAGACCCAGGTGTGAAGCACTCAGCTCTGCAGAGCTCCAGCACAGCCTTTAGCCCACAGGTGCACCCCAGACCAGGAGCCATGAGCGACCCCCAGAACCCTGGCCAGGTCACGGACACGGTGACCTCCATCAGCTACACAGTGAGTGCATCTTCAGTCTCTTTTGATCCAACTGATGGGAACGACATAGAAGAATGTTAACCTAATTAGTTTTTCTATGCTTTCATTAATCTTATTTCTGTCCCCTTGTATTGTTCATTATTAGTGATTTTAAAAGTGTTTTTTTCGTAATGGGAAAAATGATGTCAGCTGTTTAACAGTAGGTTCTTTTCCTCATAAATGAATTCATTCTAGCTCATATGGATATGCATCTAAAGTCTAAATGGTTGGGATTAACAAGGATTAAGGTGGGGTTCTTTACTAATTGTAAGACAGTCAACACTGCTCCTTGCAGTATAATTGAAGTCTAACTTTTTTTTTTTAACAATGTGCAGATAATTTGTGCTTGATACAGTACCACCAGCATCTTTCATCTTCCAACAAACCCTATGAATGCCTGTCTTCAGGGCTTAAATTTTATAGGCACGGGCTGGGTTGTTTTAGAATTGACTTCAGGCACAGACATTTTCTTTGCTTTAAGCCCTGCTGTCTTTATCAGCAGTTCTACATATGGAGCTGGCTTCCCCTTCTTGCTTTGATTCTTCCCCAGTCAGACGTTCATCACAACCAGGCTCTATATGTCTGTGTTCCATGTCCTGTGTTCACTGTTTTTGTGAAGTCAACAGTATTGCTGCAGAGGACAGTGCCAGTCAGGCTTGCCAAATGTTTCTCCAGCCCAGCTGCACATCCTTTCTGACCTTGCATTATGCCTTGTCAGCCCTTTCAGTGCCTTTAGAGTTTCAAAAGTCAACTCCGAGTTTAGTTTTTTTGCGTGAGCTGTCTACCCCAGTAGTACTACTCTACAGTCTGGCTTACAGGGAGTTTTTCCTCTTTCTCTGCCTCAGTGTGTTGTGATTCCGGGGTCGTTATATAGTGAATAACACTGAATAACATTCTCTACACTGGGCTAGTTGGTGTCCTTCTGAGATGAACCTTAAAATCAAGTTGAGCACACCCACAGTGGGCTTGCAGACTGTATCTGTTTTAAGAGTACTGAAGGAAGCTATTACAACAGAGAACACTGCACCATGTTTTACCTTATGATAATTTTTATGTATGAGAAAACAGTTCACCAGAGAGAGAGAGCCAGCTGGCTAAGTACACTATTATTACAGAGGGCTGAAGCCAAGTTTGGTCAGTGAAGGGCCATTTCCAGAGGCACATGGATCAATTTTAGCATTAAGGCACAATCATTGTTTTCATTGTTGAATACTTTTTTCCCCATAAAAATATTGATCCCAACATAGTTTTTTTCCCTGCGGGCATCTCTCCTCTTCACTGGACCAGCTGTATCACTGGGGTTTCCTCCCTTTGCTCTTTTGAAAAGATCACCGTTCATAGTTCATATCAAAGATTCTAGAACAGAGCTCTGTTCTAGAATCTTTGGTTCATATTAAAACTTACTATGATCCAGTTACAACACAGTTAAAGTTACTGCCATTTTGCCCACTTCAATGGAGTATCTTCTTCTTGTTCAGCAAGCATGACAAGCCTCAGTGTGTACTGTGAGGCAAGATAAAAGGATATTGTAGGTCAGAAATGTTCTTTTCAAGATTTTCCTTTCATTTGACATCTCCGGCATCCGTGTTTTTTTCTTTTTTTAGTGAAATCGGTGATTTCAGATTAAGGTCACAGGATGGGATCTCATACAGATTGAACTCAAAAGAACTCCCTCTGAGCACTGATTGAACACCTGTGGGATCAAATTTGAATACCACTGAGCAGAAGGTGTCCCACACAGCAGTTGTCAATTATTCACAACCATGCCCTTTCCAGGGTGAAAAATGTGAACCCTGATTAGATACATTTGGAAGTGGGGCCTTCTCATGGAAACAAGATGACTTTTTCTAAAAAGGCCCTTTGCTATGGATACTGCCTTTAATATCTTTGCCCAACCCAGACCATGCTTTTGCATTCAGAACATAGATGTGGTTGCAGATTATCTGAGAGAAGGTATTTGCATTGCTTTGCCCTCACCTTGAAACTTGGAGAAAAGCCTATCAATGCTTTGTTAATGCAGCACATATAGTAGATGCAGAACTAAGATTATACAAGTGCTCAACAAACCAGTGGTTTGTACTAGTGTAAACTTAGTTGTTTGCTTGCACTACTAATGGATGAGAATTCAGTAATCATATAATGTATGGAGTTTCATTACAAAGTATTTCTATTCTAAAGTATTTACAAAGTATTTCTATTAAACATTTAGGAACTCTGGCTAACACTGCCTTTCATCAGTAAAAAATGAGTGATAATTATATATATATATATATTATTATAATGAGTAATGATTTTGTGTACATGATCTAAGCAGCATAGACCTAGTTCAAGCAGGCGATCTGGTGAGTTTTAAGAGGTTTTATACAACCAAAAAACTTCCATAAAAACAGACCAGGCTACTAATTGACACCTGCCTTTATTTGTAAACCTGGGGCCTGTGTCTAATTGGGACTCGGCTAATCATGGTTTTATGGTATACTAAGTTATATACTGTGGATTTTTTTTTCTGAGTCAGTTGGGTCCTCCCTCAAACCAGTGATTGTTGGTCCAGCACTCTAAACAAGCCATAAATGGACCTTTGCAGGCAACAAAGCCTGAAATGCATTCTACATGGAAACCTGACTTTATTTACTTGCAAACGTAAAGTCTATAGTATAGTCTACTATGTATACAAGCAGTTGCGTTTACAATCCAGGCACAATGATACAGCAAGCCTTTCTTTGACCGATAAGTGTATTTGCTGTGTGACTGCATCTTAGCTGTAATTGGCTAACGTCCATGAAGCAGCAGCAGTTGCTCTTTGGGGTTAATGATTAATCTAGAACCAATGACTATGTTTGAATGTACATTTTTGGTTGTCAGGATTGTCAAGACAATCAGTAATTGGATTTTGAAATAGGGGCGGTCATTGTGAAACTAGTCTATATCCACTTCCTGTCGCTTGGTTAGTCATGTGAATAGTGACATGAGGGAGAGTTTCCTAAATGACCAGAACTGCCTTAAGAAGGCAAAGGAGCTACCACTCCGTTGACAACGTTGTCCTGGACTAGACGGAACAACAGTTTGATGGATTTCCTTTACACAAAGGTCAGTTTGAATAAGTCATGGGAGAATCCTGAGAGTTATATCGCTCCACAGTCACAAATTCTTCTCACTCACTCTTAGAGGTCAGGGTACATGTTGAAATGTTGAAAACGACAGCACTTAACCAATATTTAACACCATATGGTTACGTAGCTTAATGGAGGCGAAGTCATTGTGTCAGCTGGAACCTAATATTAGTTCTGTTCCGTTTTCAGCCCTCTTTCTGAAGAAATCAGGCACACTGCTTAGATAAATCTTTTTTTATATATTTAGGTTAGTATTGGCCATCATGAGTTCTAGTTAATATTTGATTTTGATAAGAGTCACACTTGTCAACAGTTGTCCCTAAACGGATGTGTGTCTACATGTGGCATGGGAATCAAATCATTATTGCAACTGTTTGGGTTTTTTGCCTTAAATATTATAATTTTGTTTATATTGTTACAGGTCCATATATGCATTTTAAACTGACATGAGGAGTACTACTGATCCTGTTATTCACTCTGATCCAACCATTACCCTCATGGTTGCTTTTATTTTCTCTTTAAGAATTATCTTGTCACTCACATATCTACAAGTTGTTTTTTTTGTGTAAATATTTAACCTCTGCCAAACAATGGCATTCCTAGTTTCTAGTTCATTTATCTATGAAGGAAACACTTTGAGCAAAATCTGAGATGGCACACCAACCATTTTTCTGGATTCTGTCTGATTTGACAAAGAATGACCCAAATAAGACATAACCAGATGCCAGGTGAATTGTAATTTTTAAATTGATTGCTGGAGTGCATCTTACCTTCTTGGGTCACTTGGCATTTACCCAAGACTTTTGTTTTAGTGACTAAGTTGGACAAGTGGTAACTTTTAGACCGTTCAGATCATTGTTTCCAATAAATGATCACACCTTGTTTCCAATGAATAATTACACCTTGAGGTTCCCATCAACCACAGGAACAGGAGTGGGCTTAGGCTTTATGAGGCTGCCTTCAGTCAATCATACCCAAGAATGGCCAGCCAACCTAAGTTTTTAGTTACTGTAGACTTAAGGTCCTGGAAGAGGCTGATATATAGTGGCACAAGTAAAATCTGCCGTTTAAATGATTGAGAGTGATAATCCGTTACTCTCTCTATAATACCTTCACGTGTGAGAAGGTGGCAAGAGGTAAGGGATGAGTCATGTTCTTTTGAAGGGTAGTCTAATTGTTTGTAAACCCTGGGATGTCATCAAGGGGGATCTAAATGTAGTTGTCTTCATGCAAGATTGAGGTTTCGCTGTTCCTCAGCGATTTTATTTCTGTCTGTTAGTGTTCAGATGCAATTTGTAGACAGTACTTGGAAAATAACACAAGACTTACTTCACTTGCAGTTTACTCTCCCTGGCTGATCTCTTTGTCATTCTCCTTGTCTGTCCATGTCGATACCATGAGTAGCGGCTGTTGCTGACTCAGTGGGATATTAGGCACTTGCCACAGCTAATCCCTGCCCAGCTGAGTGCACCTGCAGCCTGCACACATCATCTTAATGATAATGCCTGTTATTTAAAGTGTAACTGTAAAGAGGGGTTCATCACACTCTGGAGATTAGAGTTAGGGTTCATCTTTAACTAATGGAACTTCATAGGTATGGACCATTTTCTTAAGCTTCTCTCTGTTTCTGCAGTCATTACAAATAAAATAATTTCCAAGACAGTGATGTGCAGTGTAAAAGGTGCAGAACATTGAATCATATCACAATACTCTGCATGCCTCAGATCTTTAAGACCAGTAGAGATCCAATGTGGCTTATGAGAATTTTGCCTTTGCCTTAAATATTCATGCAATAAGCCCCAAGAGACCATAGTTTACAATGATTTTAAAAACGGCGAAGGGGCAATATTGGGATGCAATGTTGTTTCCTATATGTTATAAAATGTTAATATGATGGCAACATTTGTGCATAATCTTTTAGGCACCTACCCCATCTGTTAAAGTGTTATGTTAAGTGTGGCCTGTCCTTTTCCTTTTTGTTACATGTTTGACTTTTCTGAGCACAAGGTTAGATCAAAGAGCTTGAAGCATAACCTGGTGCTAATGTCCATGACCGGGCTACAGACTTTAAGGGCCAATGTGCCATGGTCAATATTTATACATGGCAATGTTAAAAGTATAAGATTAAATGAGTGGTAGTGTTTCCGACCAAGTCAAACAATCATGTGCCCTTATGAAAGTGTTTGTCCTCCACATGGAAAATGGACAATGTTTGTTTTAATCACATTGTGAATACAGCCAAATACGCACGCCAGGTCAGGACACCAGTTGCTGTGCAAATGTCACACGAACAGAGAGTGGATGGGAGGGAAATGGGGGTAGGGGGCATTGGCAGGTGGGGGATAGAATGAGTCTGTTTTTATTAAAGTGGTGTCATGACGTGACGCCCCGCAGATTTGACATAGACTCTGCCACTAGACACCTCTCAAGGCCGTCTCAGATCTCACCACTACTGCACACGCTGCATACACTGGACCTTGAGTCTGGTAAGCCCTGTCACTGTGGGAGGATGCTGGGGGTTTATTTATAGTGCAGAGAGGATTCCTGCCTGCTTTGGGAACCTTGTTGCTTTTTAAACACAGGAACCCCATGTTACCTTGGTACAGAATGTTTCATATAGTGCAAGTACTTTTAGTATTGAACTTAGTTTCTCAACTGACTTCTCAGACTTTCTGTTAGAGAGAAAACAGATTTTTCTGTTTTGATTTTCTGTTTTTTTTTACATTGCTTGTAGACAGATTCGATCAGGATTTATACACGTCAGATTTTTCTCACCTTCTTCCAACTACTGGGAATTCTACCCCAAGCAAAGAAGTGTGCTTGGGTGCTCTATATTTGCCAGGTAACTTTAATTAGCAGAGGATCCCCATTTCTAATTAAACACTTGGCATTTCCAGAGGTCTGGGGAACATGAAATTAATATTCTGCATTAGTCTGCAATAGTCGCAGAGACATAGTCATTGGAGGCAGGGGACTAAATGTTACACAGAATGCATCTAGTACGCACAAAGCTAGCTGGTGTAAGTAAGCCATATGTTGTTTCTGTCCTCCAAATGCAAATAATAAAGTGTTTGCATTGCCATTTTTTATACTGAAGAATTAGTCTGGACCAGGATCTAGTCTTAGATTAAATTAAACTGAATAATTTTAATGATTTTTTTTTGGCACCAGGGGAAGCAATGGGCAAAGGAAGTGTGTATGTACCAAGACCAACACTACAGCCCACCCAATTGTGAGGCTGCGCTTTTTCTGAGATTGTCTTAAGTTGGCTTCTGCTGGTCATCAGGTTTTCTTTCACCTCTACGGCAAGCCTTCACACTCCCTCACTAGCTCTGGGGATTTACTGTGAAGTGTTCAGAGATGGAAAAAAGTCATTCATTCTGGTGCAAGACAACTCCAAACCTCTCCTGCTGGCCGTACTACAAAAATGTTTACACAGAAAGTTATGCCTTGTGGTTTTATTTTTTGATGTGAAACACATTTGCAACTAATTTGATTTATATATTTTTTTCTCTTTGAATATTGAAGCAAGGCATATTTGTAATTTGTAGTTTGTAGTTTCTTATTTGTCTTACATCCTGACAGCGCTGCCAGGCAAATAAAAATAGCCTTCTGCATGTAGGAAGTATGACTTTGATAGAAAGTTGAAATAAGACTGCACAAGCTCTTGTCAATACAATGAATGCCACTAACTGCATATTGGTGAGTAGTTTGGAGTGTAGCAGAGTGGGTTAGTAAACTTTCCCAGGGCAGATCTGCAAGGTTACAGGAGGGCTGCTCCTTGGGTCAACATTGACCCTTTTCCTCTGTGTTCAGAGAGATTTATCAATACTATGTGCTGGCTCCTATATGTTCTCGAATGCATGTGGTATGCTACATGGAGATCCTCAGGCCCTGCACCTACCCACCAAGGCCTGATCTCCAACATTAACTTAAAGCAATATGATGTAAGAATCTGTATTTATACCCCTTGTCATAAAATGTTTAACGTACGGGGTGCCCAATGCACCAAAAACTGATCAAAAAAGGGTCATGATCCTGCATGGAAGAACAAAGTGGCCTTGTGCAATACTGGGTGTCTCCTTGGCAATGACACAGACGTGTAATACACAAAATTACATCTATACAATCGAAAAAAGTTTCAAGCTGTTATTTTAGGATAAACAAGCTGTATTGTGTTGCGCTAAACATCCCCTCCCCATTTCTTTCCAAATCTAGTCAAGTATTGTTGGTAGTATTGTATTGTAAAAAGTAATTGACAGTAATTATACACTTTGGAGTTTCCTTACCAGTGATGTTTTCCTTTTTCCTTCTAATTTTGGTTGCTTTGTTCAGTGATTAATGTCATGTTGTCTATAATTGGGCTTCCTACTGTTCTTACTGCTGCTATCTGCTGAGGCATCTTCGTCTGTGAATGTCTATGGAAATGTGGAATCATGCCCTTGAGTAGTAATGCACAATATAGTTTTACTAAACTGGGGGAAAGGCAGTGGATTGTTGCACAGGGTCATGTCTGTACATTCCGTAATGGCTTGACCTGAATATCATATCTGTAATTGAGCTTGAAATCTTGGGGTATTTTCTCCTAATAAAAGCTGGTAGTGTACTGCTTATAAAACTGCTTGGCATTCCAGACATGGTTACAGTTAAATCAAACATGAAAGATGCAGTTAATTTTACCCCGGTAAAAGGACTTGTCCCTTTAGTCTCTAGTATGGACCCCAGGAGCTCTCTTCCTGGTCTGGGGGCATAGTACACATTCTTCGCATGACAAGGTTCCCTTGAAACAACTCTTATTTGCTGGAGAAGAGGCACTGGTGGCAGCATCTCACTTGGTTTGGGTTGCAATGCTTGTGGCATTTGACTAATGCTTCTGAGGGGGCAGAGGTTGGGGAGATTAAAGGGCCACTGGACTGGGCAGCAGCTCATTAGTTCACTGTCAGCTGGAGAGATCCCACCCTCGGGGTCTCGGACCCTAGGGGGGGCACTAATCTCATCATGACGTCATAGAGCCCTTCATTAATGTCAGGGTACGGGAGGATCTCTGTGTTGAGGAGAGGGACCACAAGCGCTGGATGCTTTCCCTCGCACTGGGCTGGTTGTTATTTTCCACTCTAATGCGCTGGACTGTACGATTGTCCCTGGCATCCTGAAAGAATAACCAGCATGGTAGAATCAATTTAACCACTCTCTTTAGAGGGGTTTAATACATGTGAATTACCATTGCTGTGTGGTACAGACATTTATTTGATAACCATTTATTTAATTGTTTTTATAATGTTTTTGACATTCTGTCATCGTCTTTTTTTTCCTTGTACAAATGCTGCCCAATGTGAACATGGGGAGGTTAAAGCTGTTCTTACTTTGCTAATGTGTCCCTCTAGTGGAGAATGAGGAAAACACACCTTTAGCAGCATCTCGTCTAAATGCCTCGAGTCTCTCACTAAGTCTTAAGGCCATACAGTATATTCTATTCCTTAGAATATCAACACTGGTTGCTTACAGTGCAGCCATTACAGTAATTTCCTGTCGATTAGTGGCCTTGTGTATAAGCCGCAGGACAGTGCTTTATGCAAGTGAAAAGAAACAAAACTATATTAATGCCATATTAACTGCCCCCGTGTATTAACCCTTAGAATGATTGACACAAAGTGCGTCAAAAAACACACCCTTTCTTCTCTGTTACATTGCTCCGGAACTGTTCATCGCTGCCGAGATGAAACCTTTATTGCATGACAGAGCAGAAGTGGGGCTTTCCAAAGAGACTACACACTTGTCTGTACGATCAAGTATGAAAATAAAAAAAATCATGAAATTAAATCAAATTGCATCATATTTACAGTCTATACTTCTCGGCGTTCACCTGCGCACCCATTACTCTTGTTTGAATTACTCGCGAACCCGTGATCGCATCGATATGGCACGCATTTCAGATGAAAGAGGGGATACAGGGTTATCCATTGGTACATCCTTCTGGGTAATAAAACAGACGGAGTGACCGCAAAATAATAACTTCATATAGCTGGACTTACCCCACGTTTTTGTCTGTTCTTGTGGCAACGCATGTTTATAATCCAACGCTATTGTGTGTTTCTCTATGGCAAAACATGTTCATAATCCTATATGTTCTCGGATCTCAATGTTCATTGAGATCCTAGCAAACTCCTGCATGGCATCCAATTCAAGGCTCACACTGCATCCCAATTTGTTCAACAAAGAAACACCTTTTTTGCCTTTACTTTGTTCATGGCAATGCAGTAAAAAGTTGAGAATCATTATGAGTGGATACACCATAGGCACGCAGGCTAACACGCAACCTCGGGTCAAGTCAGGTCAGATCAGTTCATGTCACAGATATGGAGTGCAGAAAGGTCATTTTTCATCACTAAATAAAAAATGGCATTTATTTCCGTAAATCACACACCACATATTTCTGTAAATTGCTCAGCCCCAGAGTATCCCTTCAACATGGCAATTATATTGCTCGATTCAGGACAGTCTGCCCTACACACACATGAAATGCATGTAGAGCTATGAGCTTGCTGTGGTGAGATACATGTCGAAATATAAGAATTTTTATAATATGCTTTTTATATTTTAATTCTTTAAAAATCAAAATAAAATCAGTGCTAGTACTAATACATGAAATGTATTCAGATCTGGATAGCCTAGACTCTACTGAAAAAAACAATATATAATATGTGGGTGTGGCACTTAAAATGACCAGAATAAATCCTTATGAATAAAGGTAGTGAAAATGCCCTAAAAACAGCTTAGGGTTCAAAGGGTTAACCTCATAGCTGAAGAAATTTTGCAAAATCAATGTATAAGCCGCGGCTAATAGTTAGGAAATTACGGTAATCATATCAACATATCAAAACAAATTGAGCATTTCACGATGATCACAGTATGCAGTGACTGAGATACAGACAAAGAGACAACTCCCCTTAGGTGCTCGCTTATGTATCTGTCCACTCTCATCTGCAGCCGGAGCCAACAGCCTCATCATTGCATGGTGGAGGTAGGCAGCAGCAACAGCAGCAGCAGCAGCAGGAGGAGGATGACGGGGACCTGAATAAGGCCCTGGGTGTACAGCGCTTCCAGCAGATCCTCAGCCCCACGCCAAGCGTGCCCGACGAGCAGCATCGCACCTGCCATGAAGAGGACATCGAGTGTGAGTGAGCACCCTCAGCATGGGCACGATGGAAAACCACACGGCGCAGCTGTGACACCTTCTGACAGACAGATTAAAATAATTTAGATGATTGTTTACATGTTGCTGAGACACCACAATTAAAATTCACAGCACATTGACAGCTAGAATTACTTAGGATTTTTTAATGGGGCATACATTTGCAGGCAGCATTTATTAAAAAATTCTTTGTAGGTGACTATTTTCAGATTTGCATGCAGAGACAAGCGAAAGGAAACACATAGCATGTATTTTTGTTGCAACAATGATCATCAGGAAGGCTGGTGGTAATTTATTGTATATCCTGGTCTGATGTAAAATTGATCATTGCAGATCATCGCAGCTCTTCCCACCACATCCACCGGCCTCTGTCCAAGCTTCCTGGAGACAGCAAGAGGAAGAAGACCAACAAGAAGAAGAGGAAGGGCCGCGATCACCGTGGCAGCCCCGGGCCTGGCGGAGCACCCCCTGTAGAGGAGGGAGAGGATGAGGAGGATGAGGAAGAGGAGGAGGCGGCAGAGGTCAAAAGCAGTGCCACACTACACGGTGAAGAAACAGACGCCAGCCAAGATGTGCAGGTAAAGACCACAGTTAAACCACAGGTTTTAGTCCCTGAATGACACAATATGACTTGATGCAACTAATATATATATAATATATAATATATTCTTTGTTGGTTAATTTGTTGACTAATTTATTGAGGAAGTGATTCCTTATTTTGTCTATAAAATGTCAGTCTGTGTTTCCCAAAGCCCAAGATGATGCCCTTAAATGCCTTTTTTTGTCCATACCAAGATGTTCAGTTTGTCATCATAGACAAGATAATTACATTTTTAATTGATTATCAAAATCGTTGGTGATTAATTTAATAGTTAAGAACTAATCAATGAAGTGTTGAACCTCTAGATGGCAGTGGTGCTGAGAAGTTAGAATTTCTTGTTTACCCGTGTTGCTTTGCTGAATATTTAGTACAAACTGTAGGTACTGTCCTCAGTTACGATCAGCGCCTGATTGTGAGACTGAATGGACCAAATGGACAAATTCATCCTTGACAAGAATGTGTCGATTTTTGGAGCTGTTTGTGTTCCCAGAGGATGGCCTTGTCCACCGCATGTGGCCACCCCAACACAGCACTGCACATCACTTCCTCTCCCCTTGTTCAATTTTCAAGAAGGTTTCTATAATTATGACCGCCACGCAGCGAAGCGGCGGTCATATAGGTTTAGTCAGAGTTTTTTTCTTCTGTTTTTTTTTTTTTTTTTTTTCCCCGCATGTGTAATTGTCTGTCAAGAATTCCTGGGACACTGAAAGACCAGGGTGAAACTTGGTGGGCATGTAGCCCCACATGGATGGCATGGAACCGTTGTTTTGATCCGTCGCCCCCCCGCCGGACTGGACCCCCGAAAGGAGAGTAGGGCGGACACAGTTTTCTGTGAATATCTCGAGAATTGTAGGGCCTAGGAGGACCACCTTTTTTTTGTATGTTCGTCTTAAGGGGCCATGTCAACCCATCCCATAACCACTAATTTCATGTATAGCGCCACCTAGTTTATTTAATGGGGATGTGTTTCATCAATATGACATTTGAAACCTTTTGTTTCATGCCAAAAACACAGATTATCTTGACTAGACCTTTTGGTTTTCAGCGCCTCTTTTAGAGTCACAGAATTGATAAATACCCACTGCAATGATACTAACTCTTTTTTTCTAGAGTCATGTAGCTTTTCATGTGGATCTTATAATTATTATTCAGATTACTTGCTGGTTTTAGAGCATGGGCCATGAGTAGTTCATATAATGTAGTGGTAGACAGTAGTTACATTCTATTTTTTAGTATTACACTAATTTTTGTCTGCTATGGTATATTCAAAAGTTCATTTATAAATCAGTCTGAACATTAGGTTGCTTAGGTGACCGAGGACGTTGTATTTTCTAAGGAGACTTTTCTTCCGCCGCATTGTGTCCCTCCCATCCAGTTCTTTGTGTCCCGTGAGGATCCTGAGCACGTGGCCTCCATTGAGGGGTCCGAGAGCCCTCACCCGGCCAGAGATGTCTCCGTGGTCCCCTTTTCAGCTGGGGGCATGGGCCCCGAAGATGCCACACCAACTGAGTGAGTCAACCCGTCCATTCAGATGAGCAAACTGTACTCAGAAAAGTGATATTCATTGTACCACCTTCATCAATGGTTTCCTTTTCTCAGTATATCCTCTCCCTCAAACTGCCCATTTTGAGATCACATGTCGGAAGATGTCGAATAACATTTGGCATTTTCATGGTTTTGGAAAATGCAGCCTTTTCCAGCTCTCACACACTGAATTGCATAGCTTTTCATTTATGTTTTTTTTTTAGCATTTCGGTAACACATTATAATTATTAACACATTATAACTAATTTAGTCATGAGTTTGCTGCACTGATGTTGTGAGAAAGGCCTCCTCCTCTCTGTGTCTCTGTCCTTTATTGACTGCAGCAGCCTGAGCCGTTTACTGTCTCTTGTGTGAGGCTGGGCCTGATGGGGCTTTGTGGTAAGGTCAGGAGATGGTCATGGACAGGACAACGTGTACGTTACCAAGTCACAGCTATTCAGGAAGCCAGCAGGAGGGAAATTCGTTCCCGCAAAGCCCACGTCACCCCAAAGCCCATATTTCAACCCACTTCCATGGCTACTGGCCGATGTACCTTTTGTACCTGTCAGCCAGTCCAACTACACGCTTAAGCCCTCTGTGGAATACACTTCCCTTATTTTCTTTTGTAGACCTCTTCAGATAACTTCTCATTTTCTAGTGTAAAGGAATAGCTCTATTGGAGCAGGCAGAATAGTGCAGATATCCAGGACTAAAGAGTTTCAGGGGAATGTGAAGCTTGGATCCTGATTTATTCTAAAGGTCAAGAATTATTTTTGCCTGTATTTTATTTCATTCTATTCGGACTAGTTCATTGCAGGTAAGTGTTGTTAATATAGTTAAACTGTTTTTGACTGATAGTCAATGAGATACTTTGATATTACTATGTTGTGTTCAATTTCAGTTGAATTGAATTAAGAATGTGATCTGGAGAGAGTGGTCTGAAATACTTGTGTTCGAAAATATTTAAGTAGTTTGTGTTAAAAAAATATTTTTATTTCAGTGGTATTGTTTCTGTTTTATACATTTCACTGATACTTAGCTGCTCTTTACATTTCTGCATTTTCCCATAGATTACTCAGCGATCTCATTTAATGTAAGTCTATATGGTTACCTAGGTCACTTGCTGGAGCCCCCACTGCCGTCCCTCTGGCGAGAGTGTCGAGCCGAAGTTACGACCTGCAGGAGCGACGACGCACTGGCAACATGACGGGCGCTGAGCAGGCCAAGTACGAGCGCATCCCCACCGACGAGAGCGAGGCACAGACACTGGCCTCCGCTGACCTGGACGGAATAAAAAGTGAGTCACTCAGGTGTCCTTCTATGGGGTCATTTACAGTTAAAGTTATCTTAATGAAACTATAGCAATGTCTGGTAAATGCCTTGTACTTATGTAATATCTTGTATTTACACACACACACACACACACACACACACACACACACACACACACACACACACACACACACAATAAATGTAGTCATCAGAGCATAGGGTGTCATCCGACTCCTTTTAACTCAGGACACAGCAATAATCTCCTCACTATTAGCTACTGTTTCTCAATCCATTTAAGCCTACAATTTTCCATCATGACGAGGTCTCCTTACGCTGAGCCCTTCGGGCTCTATTTTGTTTTTACTCCATCATGACATTTTAATGAGAGGGCCTGTGTTGAGGATCTAAACTCTCCGTGACCTGGGGATGTTTTCACTGGCTGCTGTGCCAGTGCGGCATTCTCAGCTGTCCTTTTAAATTTCACTTCATCAAGCTTAAGGTTGCTCTCCTGCTTCCCGGGCCTCAGATAGGTGTGTGTGTGTGTGTGTGTGTGTGTGTGTGTGTGTGTGTGTGTGTGTGTGTGTGTGTGAGTGTGTGAGTGTGTGTATGTGTGACTGTGTGTGTAGGCAGGCGTATAGGCCTCTTTCATAGCGTTCCTCACTAAACCATCCTGCGGTGCTTTGAAATTAAATGTGGTCTCAGGCACCTGGAGCCTCAGCTCTGTTGAAGGTCAGCACCCGGAGGGGGGAGGGGGGTGGGCACACATGGGCCTCCGCCCCTCCCAGCAGCCAGTCTCTGCTCTGGCCAGAGATGGTGGCTCCACGCTTGTTTGCACAATGCCGCACTTTACCTCAGGGTAAAAAATTTTGTTCGCCAGTGAGGGTCAGTGATCAGATTACCCCTCCGACCTGTCTTTCAGCTGAATGGACAGGAGTTAACCTCCTGCAGAAATGGGAGGCCTGCTCTTACCTCACTAGCGCTGAGGTTAATCGCCCCACACTGACCCTGGACCAGTCAGAATGTGCAGCCACAGGCTACATACATGATGGTCACAGAGAACCTGCTGTCCTGCTCCCTGAACCTCAAACCACACATGTGCCTTTAGTGTGTGGTCCAGGAGTGACCATATGGCTGTAGTGTCCACTGATTCATAGGCCTTCTCTCTGCGCCATTGTTAGCGATTGTGCTACTGTAATTAGCCTGGGAATCTCGGCCCTCTCATCTCTCCTGGCCGGTGCTCAACAGCAGGAATCATTAAAATTGATCTCTACCCTTTTGTCCGACCCAGGCGTATCAGCACCTCAACGTCCTAATAGGCCTGGATGGGATGATCCTGTTAGGTTCGGCCGGCGGTCAGTTGCTGCTGGTCACGTCCCTCTTTAGTGCCATGGATGAACGTTGGCGAACCACCAACAGATCAGGGGGTCATGTCCCTATCAAATCAGAATTACAGTAATGCCACACCCTCCTGGATCCTCCTCTTGTCTGAAGACACTGGGATGTGCTTAAATCTGCTTGAAACTATCTCAGATATACTTTGCTTTTTGTTTGAAGATGAATTTTGTCTAATGAAATGGAGAGCAATCTAGGAGCTTGGGTTTTTTGTTGGTTGATGGACTTTGATGTAGACACGTAGACAGGATGACGGGAGTCCTCTGTTTTCTACTGATATCTCATCGTCCTGAAACATAATCATCAGAGGAGACTGCGGACTTCATAAAGTCTCACCTGTGGACCTGTTGGATAAAGCAGGTTACTCATGAAGAAACAGAAGGACTGCTGTCTTTATGACCTCACCAATGGCAAAGGTAGGACAGAAAGCAACAGAAGTCAAAACGTGGAAATATTAGATGTCTGTTGGTTATTATAAACCAGTTTTTTTTTTAAAAGATGCTGTTTGACGTTACCCTTTACCCTACAAATAACCCAGCAAACTTCAGCCATACTAGTGAGCTTGTGTGTTTCTTTTTTAAATCAATGCTAATTAGCTGACCAAATTGCTGACCAAAATGAGTTAACAAAATCGGCTCCTAAGCCGTTCCCACATTAAGTCCATTGGTGAGTGAAACATAATATAACACATATTGTGGGAAAAGAACCAAAGATGGCAGCTTTTCTTTGGCTGTCCATGCAGCCGTCAAATCCTCTTGCATACCAATGTTCCTTTGTCCCTCGTGCTGTTAGTACTGATTAGATGTTTCTCACCTTCAGTACCCCACACTCCAATCAGGTAATGTCCCACAGCCACCCCATCACACACATGCGCACACAAAAATACACACACACACACACACACACACACACACACACACACACACACACACACACACACAATAACACCCCGTGTATACTTGGTACTGGGCCAGTCTTGAAACTGGATTCTTCGAGGCAGGGGAAACAGAACAAAAGGGAACAGGGCTCCCTTAATTCAGCAGGCTGAGATTTGATCTACTGGGTGAGGTCATCCTAACAGTAGCAGGATTGGTGCAGGGACACGCTGTCCAGAGTGCATTGAGAAAATCCTCGCCGGGCTCCCATGATGGAAGTCACCCTTTATTCTCTCCGTGATGTCCACAATCAGCTCCTGTGGAGGCAGCCCTGTGCAGCCATTGCTCTGTAGTTCTTCATACTGCTATCTCCCACTACAATCTGTGTTTCCTTATGCCCCGTAGACGGTCAGTTTTCTCACCTGACTGTGGTCAAGTTTAAGACTGGTTTATCAGGCTTGGTGTTGTGCCTCTGTGTGTGTGTGTGTGTGTGTGTGTGTGTGTGTGTGTGTAGGCAGGCTTATAGGCCTCTTTCATAGCGTTCCTCACTAAACCATCCTGCGGTGCTTTGAAATTAAATGTGGTCATGTGTGGACATGATGGAGCTAATATGCTATGGACTATTCCAAATGTCAAGTTTGCATGAAGCTTCTTCCCTAACTAATACACTTGTGGTCACAAGCTCACACCATTCATCCCCTCCCTCTCCCTGTCCCACTCCCTGTCCCTCCCTCAGGTCACCGATTTGAAGATGTACCTGGCATGCGGAGACACCTGGTGCGGAAAAGTGCAAAGGGCCAGGTGGTGCACATCAGCAAGGATCACAAAGAGGCCAGCACCCGCACACGGAAACTGGACCGCACCCCACATGAGGTGAGTTACTCAACACGTCACACATGCTTCTACATTTTACCTGATATTTGTCTCTGTTACTGGGGATATGGTTTCATTTTTGTATTATGATATATTTGGATCTAATCTCTCTCAGCAACATGTTGTTCAGGGCACCGTGTGGCCTTCCCATCATGTGATTGGTAGGGTTCTTAGAAGTGGATCTTGGATCATTCGTCCTGTCAGATCTGAGGTTCATTTTATAGAGTGTTCTCTTGTTTTCTGACATTTCAAAAAAAAAACTCTGGCCAAACTCTCGGCAAAGCCCCTCATGGCTCTTGAGCGGACGAATAGACGGGGGAAGGTGCAATTAAAAATGAAAGAATGAACTTCTTTCCTTTCACACACGCTCAAAGAAACCGAGATCAGCTCAGGTAACCCGACACCACAAGCTTGTGAGAAGCGGAGATGTTTTATTAACGAGACCCCCCAGCGGCCAGGTAAACAACAGGGTCTCGTCAGAGAATGTGCACCATAGAGTGGGAGTGTGTGAGCGTGAGCGTGTGTGTGAGCGTGTGTGTGTGTGTGTGTGTGTGTGTAGAGGTCTATGGCCCCCCTTGACAGCAGACGAGGGACAGTGTGCGGACCCTGAAGCTCAGAAGCTCACACCTCCATTTCCCATCGGTTCTGTACCGCTCCGAGTCTCGACCCGACGGCATGGTCCTGCTGGACTTCTCCAGTCAGTTGACCCGCCACCAGAAGGTTAGCAGTTAGTTAGAGGATGTGCCTGTGCTTGTCTGCGTTTTGAGTTTTTGAGGACACTAATGCTGGTCAGGATGTGTGTGTGTGTGTGCTGTGGCATGTGGAACTGGTCCTTTTATTGTGAAGTGTTTAAGAGGAAATATCCAGTGTGCCTTTATGTGCGTGCGATGATCTTGACCGTTAGCATCAAGGGTCGTGCAGAAATGTAAGTCGGTGGCGGTAACGGTGTGCAGTGTTGCAGATCCTACACCTGTGCTTAGAATGCTGATGGAAAGGATGGTGTGCAAACATGCTGCGCTGCATGTTTAATGTGGTTTGCCTTTTTGTAAATGGTTAATATTTACTAAAGAATGAATCTTGAGTCTAAGGAGTTCAAACTAATTTACATCCAATTTGTAATATGTGCATGGCTTGGTTTTCTTTTGGTTTTATTTCAAAGACATGTGAAATGTGTGTGATTTATAAGCTTTCTTTAGTAAGTTATTAGCATTGTATATTTTTGCCTAAAAATAGGACAGTGAACAGTGACAGGAAGTGACTGGGAGAGAGAGATGTGGTGGGTTCGGGAAATAACGATGGGTTGGATTCAAACCCAGGTCCCTGTGGGCACTTGGATCCAAATGTGGCATGGCCGCTGCATATGCTTATGCCACAGTTCCCTCAAGCTCTGGTTTCAGTGCCTTTAAGTGAGATCTTGAGGCAAATCCCCACCTTTGCTCTGTATTGTCCTTACAGAGATTGACATTGTGTGTGTGTGTGTGTGTTTGTGTGTTTGTGTGTGTTTCGGTGTGTGTTGTGTCCTCCAGGTGTTTGTGGAGCTGAATGAACTGATCATGGACAAGAACCAGGAGATGCAGTGGAGGGAGACTGCTCGCTGGATCAAGTTTGAGGAGGACGTGGAGGAGGAGACGGACCGCTGGGGCAAACCCCATGTGGCTTCCCTGTCCTTTCGCAGTCTCCTGGAGCTCCGCAAAACTATCTCTCACGGTGAGACACTTGACCAGCCCTTATAACGACTGTGCCTTTTCTCACTCTCCCCAAGTGATCTGTACCTCAACTAGCTATACTGTACGTATGCGTTTCCCTCATCATTACTAATGTAGTAGTCACCGATAACCGAACGACCGTGTGACATTGCCTCTGTGTGACCTCCCAGGTGCCGTGCTCCTTGATCTGGACCAGAAGACCCTCCCTGGCATCGCTCACCAGGTGGTGGAGCAGATGATCATCTCGGATCAGATCAAGGCAGAGGACCGCGCCAACGTTCTCAGGGCCCTCCTGCTCAAGCACAGGTGAGCCGTGCCACATTGCGCCACACCATGCCGTCACACTCGGTACAACACGGCACGGCTGCCTCATTAATTATGGATTAGTTATGGAGAGTAATGGAGAAGATGGGCTGTTAGGGGAACGGAAACAGAACTTAACTCTAGCCAAAATTTCAAAAGTAGAAGCCAAAAGCATTTGGCACTCTACCGATGTGATCAGGACGGGAGTTTGTGGTAACTTTGCCGTGTTATGTAAGAGATACAGGCCATGGAGTGTCGACTCTCAGAACAGCATGCTCTCACTAGTCATTTGCTTAAATGAGGCAAAAAGGTTGGTTCAGCTCCAAGAATAAATGAGTGAAATGTCTTAGTGTTGTATTTGTTGCTCACCTTGTGCTCTCACCCTCCCTCCTGGTCCTTTCCTTTTTTTGCCATCGCTGTCTTCCCCCCCCCCTCATGGCTCACCCCTCCCGTAGACCCGAGCAGCACCCTATGCAGACGCTAGTGCATGAGCTCACCCGCTTAATGCTCTTCCCCCTCTCCCCCAGCCACCCGAGCGACGAGAAGGAGCACGCCTCCTTCCCCCGCAACATCTCGGCGGCCAGCCTGGGCTCGCTCATCAGCACCCACCACCACCACCACGGCAGCAGCAGCAACCACCTCTCCCAGGCAGAGCCCTCCGCCACCGAGCCCCTGATGACCGGTGCCGGCCTCGAGGGGGAGCTGCGCATCGACATGGACAAGCACGAGGTGCACGCCCAGGTCAGAGCCTGCATTGCTGTCATGTGTTTTGATTAATTTTTGCTTTGTCTCAAAACTGTGGCTGAGTTTTCTTATGGTTATAACCCATACAGAGGGACTCCATCCCAGTTATTGGAATGCATAGGTCCAAGTCAAAGCATGAACTGAAACTCTTGGAGAAAATTCCTGAAAATGCTGAGGCTACAGTTGTACTAGTTGGTGAGTTTCTTCCATAATGCAGTGGATCTTATTAGATATGGCCCAAATAACATGTTCCCACTTAACTAAAAAGCTCTGTTGCTTTATGGTCACGCCCTTTTATGATGTATTTAGGAAGCTGTCTTTAGGTACTTTTACTGTCCTGCAAGGCAAGCATTGAGAAATCTTTAGATCAAGCCTGACACCTCCAGATTGACAGTGTTTCTCTGTCTCTCTCCCCCTAGGTGCGGTGGACTTCCTGGAGCAGCCCACCATGGCGTTTGTGCGTCTGCAGGAGGCGCAGGAGCTGGACTCGGTGCTGGAGGTGCCGGTGCCGGTCCGCTTCCTCTTCGTCCTGCTCGGGCCGCCCAGCACCAGCATGGATTACCATCAGATCGGTCGCTCCATTTCAACACTCATGTCTGACAAGGTGCATGATGTGTAGATACATGAACCCATGGTCCAAGGACACAATAGCATTGTGCTCACATCTCTCAGTATTGTTGTGTGTAAATACTCGTGTTGATAGGATTGTATTTTTTAAGCACAAATTAAATGAAACTGATACTGTTACTGTACTGTACTGTTACTGATACTGTTATCCTCTCCGCAGCATTTTCACGAGGCGGCCTACCTGGCGGACGACAGACACGACCTCCTGAACGCCATCAACAGCTTCCTGGACTGCAGCATCGTGCTGCCGCCCTCGGAGGTGGGGGGCGAAGAGCTGCTGCGCTCAGTGGCGCGCTTCCAGCGGGAGATGCTGCGCAAGCGCGAGGAACAGGAGGAGAAACTACTGGCAAAAGAGCTCAAGAGCCCGGAGGAGAAAGGTGCGCATGCCGGGGTGGGACAGTAGCCTCGCCTCGTTGACACCAGACCGCATCTCAGTTTAGATTGAGAGTGGGTCAGGAAAGGGTTCATTGACTTGTGACTACCAGGTGTATAACTAGCAGTGAAATTAAACTTAAATTGGTCCATTAAACTCTTACCATATTGTTTCGGAAGTAAACAAAGATCTTGTAAACAAAGTTTTTAAATGCAGTTGTAGCAGTTGAATACACGTCTGTATCTGTTTAACCCTGTCGCCATCTGTGCAGCCATTGGTTGTTTTGATTGCACTGCTCTATCTGTCATCACATAAAGCCCGCCCCTGGTTTCTGGGTCTCTGGTATACTGTATGTTAACTTTCCAGTTTGTCTTGACATATCAAAGTGTGAGAGAAATAACATTTAATTGTGAAAACAAATCATATCATGGCTTTCTGTGATTGTACTTATCCCCCTACCTTGTCGTTCTTCCCAGAATCCCTCCTGGCTGCTGGCAAGCCCAGCGACGACCCTCTCCAACGCTCGGGCAGGCCGTTCGGGGGCCTAATCCGCGACGCCCGCCGCCGCTACCCCAAGTATATCAGTGACTTCAAGGATGCGCTGAACGCACAGTGCATGGCCGCCGTCATCTTCATCTACTTTGCGGCGCTCTCGCCCGCCATCACCTTCGGCGGGCTGCTGGGGGAGAAGACGGAGGGCCTGATCGGCGTGTCGGAGCTCATCGTGTCCACGGCCATCCAGGGCGTGCTCTTCTGCCTGCTGGGAGCCCAGCCACTGCTGGTGGTGGGCTTCTCCGGGCCCCTTCTGGTGTTTGAGGAGGCCTTCTTCTCGGTGAGTGCCGCTGACCTCTCTCCCTGGGTTGGTTAGGTTCAGTTTTTTTCTTCCATGTGCATTTTTTTTCCCCTTGCGTATTCATGACGTTCAGTTAGTGTAATAAGCATTGGTAGTGCTGGAAACTGTACTGGTGGGGGGCACCTTCAACTTGAGTTAAATGGGAAGATGAGGTGAGGTCATCTTATTTAAGCAATAACCCCCGAGAGGCCGTAGGTTACACTGATTCTACAACAGCTAAGGGCCGTTGTTAGGCACGACGCTCGGTGTAACTTACGCACTCGAGTGGCTTATTGCTTTTCTAAAACTGTTACTATAAATACTAAGTTTCATAAAGTAAAGGCACAGCAACTAGAAATGGAACCGATTTATTCATAGATAATCACTCTTCCGCCAAGAAATATATTTCCTCTATCTGAATGGTTGTCAAGCAACGTCGAGACTCAGCTACTTTAACTTTTGTATCAAGTTATGGTATCGCAGTAATATAGAAAGAAATGCGGTCAAGGTGTATGTTTATGCTGCATTTTACAACGGCATCGAACGCGATTCAGCCAATCACAATCAAGGACCGGAATTATCAGTTTTAGAAAGTCCTTCTTGTTTGTCCCCCTTTGCAGTTTTGTAAGGCGAACAACGTGGAGTACCTCACAGGCCGCGTTTGGATCGGCTTCTGGCTCATCATCATAGTCGTGCTTATGGTGGCCTTTGAGGGGAGCTTCCTGGTCCGCTTTGTGTCGCGATTCACTCAGGAGATTTTCTCCATCCTCATCTCCCTCATCTTCATCTATGAGACATTCTCCAAACTGGGAAAGGTCAGACTGGACACTGGGTTTGACTAGTTGTTGAGTAGCTGTTTGTCTTTGGTTGATTACTGAGAAATGGGAGAAAACCTCCACTATGGTTAAGTGTAAAATGTAAGCCTGATCCTCCCATATTTCAGATATTCCTGCACCATCCACTGAAGCGATGCACTATCATCAATAGCACCGATGGCAACAGCACATCAGAGAATATCACTATGAGTGTGCTGCCAGACAACAACACCACCACCCTCACCCCCAGTAACCGCGGAGAGCCCAACACAGCCCTGCTCTCCCTGGTGCTCATGTCGGGAACATTCTTCATCGCCTTCTACCTGCGCAAGTTTAAGAACAGCGCATTTTTTCCTGGCAGGGTAAGGCCATATAAGCAAAACATTAAGGGCCCTAATGTGAATGATTGGGGGCAAAGGTCTAAGATCATATGCTAATATGAGGTCATATGCACACTTATAAACATTCACATTAGGCCCCATAATGATGTGTCCTAACACAGTGGAGTTCCATTGAACCTGTTCAGACGTGGAGGTTTGATGATTACCCCTTTTGTGTGCCTCTTCACAGCTTCGCAGGGTGATTGGAGATTTTGGTGTCCCAATTGCCATCCTCATCATGGTGCTGGTGGACTACAGCATTCAGGACACTTTTACACAGGTGAGGCTTACACACCGCATACTTCCCAATTAAGCGGATACAGATACAGTGTAGTATCTTTTAAAACAATGCAAGATTGAAAGATGCAAATAGCCAAATAAAAAGTTGTGAATATAACATAAAAAGCCTACAGATTTTTAAAATGCTTGTCCTTTTAAACATTAAATGGTTTTCATCCTTTCACAGAAACTGAGTGTGCCCAATGGGTTATCTGTGACCAGCCCATCCAAGCGTGGCTGGTTTGTGAATCCTCTTGGCATGAATGACCCTTTCCCCATCTGGATGATGGCCGCCAGCATCCTTCCTGCTCTGCTAGTCTTCATCCTCATTTTCATGGAGACACAGATCACCACGTAATGTTAATGACTTAATGATGTTATGCAAGGGATAACTGGCGCAGCGGTGTCGTGTTACAGGATTAATGGACGAGGGCAAAGAACTCCCCGATGTGCAGTGGAGCCTCCGCCCATGTCTATTAATTCCGTATAACAGGACACCTCGAAGGCTGTTATCCCACTTATCACCCGGTTGCCACTATAGGCAATAGTCATGCCTTTATAGCACGCAAAGGAAACAAGCGGCTTCATTTAAAAAGAAGCCGACTTTTTTGTTGTACAACTTTCTTTGGCCCTAACAGCGATAGCATGGACAGTTAGCTTGTTTACAGTTGATTCCATTGTTGTGAAGCCTGCTTCCAGGCTCAACCGTTGTCCTACTATAGTTGTTATAGTTTCCATTCGTAATTAAACTTTTTTTACCAGATCTACTTCATAGGTGTCCTGTTATTCAGAATTAATAGCCACCCTACCAGCCAATCAAAAAGATTATTTCTTCTCTCCGGGTGATAAGTTAGGATTAATGCTCTGAGTCAAAGCCATTCTTTCTCTACATAGCACCAAGATGACGCATGGTTGACATAACCAGTGAACACAGTAACTGAAGTAACAGCTTGAGAACCAAGCAAGCTTTTTATTCTGCAACATTGCAGGATGTGTTGTCATGTGGTCAGGCATGTGAATTATTAAACAATACTGTATCTTTGTATACCTCATACTCTCAAGTCATTTTAATATGAAACCATCGATCTCACTCTGGCTTGATCTCTCTCCATCTCTCTCTCTCTCTCTCTCTCTGTCTTCCATTCTCTCCCATGTTACAGCCTGATAGTCAGTAAAAAGGAGCGGATGCTGGTGAAGGGCTCCGGCTTTCACTTGGACCTGCTGGTGATTGTGGCTCTAGGGGGTACTTGTGCCCTGTTCGGCCTGCCGTGGATGGCCGCCGCCACTGTCCGCTCCGTCACCCACGTCAACGCACTCACCGTCATGAGCAAGGCAGTGGCCCCTGGAGACAAGCCACGCATCCAGGAGGTGAAAGAGCAGAGGGTGACTGGGCTTCTGGTGGCCATTCTAGTGGGTGAGTAACACTACTTCAGCGTGCTGCAGCACAGGACCTAGCTTAAAGCATATAGACCCTTTCAATCAGCTCCTGGAGGGTTTCTGGTTGAAACGTTCAAAACCAATGCAGATACTTTGATATGAAAATACATAAATTAAATACTGAAATTAAAACGTTACCGTAATGCTCTACAGAATGTTGACGTTACAACTTTTTTTATTTTTGTTTGTTCCGACGTTACCACTAGCTCAATTTTGTTTGCTGTGCCACCGGAAATGCCTTAGGAACACACATGTTTGTTTATGCAGTTGAAAGGGTATATATTGTGCTGTGTATAAGCAAGTATATTGAACTTTGAACAACAAAATTTGTTGGTATGATGATTTTACCTTTTTTTTTTTTACCTTTTTTTATTTTTAACTTTTTATCCCTCCTCTCACCCCTCCCCGTTACTCAGGTCTGTCAATTGTGATTGGGGACCTCCTGCGTAAGATCCCCATTGCTGTTCTGTTTGGGATCTTCCTCTACATGGGCGTGATGTCTCTCAATGGCATCCAGCTGACTGAACGCATCCAGCTGCTACTCATGCCTCCTAAGTACCATCCTGACCACATGTATGTGCGCAAGGTGAGAACTCGGCACAGCACGGACAATTCCTTGAGTCGTGACAGACAGACAGACAGACAGACAGACAGACAGACAGACAGACAGACAGACACACAGACACACACACACACACACACACACACACACACACACACACACACACACACACACACACACACACACAGTAGAGGCAAAGGGTGAAAGCATAATAACATACCTGAGCTCTTCATATGATAGTAAGCACCAGCATGGACCACTGTAACAGTGTGCCCTAACAGGATCCAAGCGAGCGACTGTCTGGTAGCATTCGATGTTATCTGTCTACACTGAATCTGTTAAATATTCCCTTCTATTGCGTCATATTTCACATTTAAAATAGCAGAGCAACATGAGCGACAGAAAGAAAATAAAAACGGAGAGTCTGACAAAAGTTCTCACAAAACGCTGCGTTGCACAGCACTGCTTCATGTTGCGTACTGTTCAGGACATTCCAGTTCAAAACAGTGTAACTAAATTGATTTTTTCGTTAATGTTCACTTTCTGTTTGGACAAGCTGTAGAACACAGTGTTACCCTTTCACTGAGGCTGTGGTAGAGGAATAACTAACTATGTGATCTGACTGTGTAATCATCACCTTCTCTGCTCCCGCAGGTGAGAACGCTACGCATGCACCTGTTCACAGCAGTGCAGGTGGTGTGTCTGGCTGTGCTGTGGGCAGTCATGTCCACTGCTGCGTCGCTGGCCTTCCCTTTTGTCCTCATCCTCACCGTCCCCGTCAAGATGTTCCTCCTTCCACGAATCTTCACTGCCAGAGAGATGCAGTGTGTGAGTTGACCGCACACATATACCACTGCTTATACAAATGGCACTTGTACACCAAATGACGGCTGAATGGGTTTAAAAATATCCCAGGTGGTGAGAGGATGAGTTTATCAACAACAGTCATAGAGCATAGAACAGTGTGTGTGTGTGTGTGTGTGTGTGTATACTGTGTGTATATATACTGTATATACGTGTGTGTATATATATATATATATATATATATATATATATAAAAAAATTAGAGACCACTGCACATTTGTCTGTCATCCTACGGTTGGTGAGTGACATTCAAATTAGTTGACAGTCATATTCAAAATTTAGAGACCACTGCAAATTTGAATGATGACTGTCAACTCATTCAAATGTCACTTAGCAACCGTAGGATGACATCAGAAAAATGTGCAGTGGTCTCTTATCTTCTTCCAGAACTGTATATAACATACAGCATGTATAGATATTTTGTTGACAATGCTAAGAATGTCTGTTTGTGTCTGTGTAACCCTCAGCTGGATGCTGATGATGCTGAGCCCACTTTTGATGAGCGGGAGGGCCAGGACGAGTACACAGAGATGCACATGCCTGTGTGAGCCACGCCCAACGCCAGCTCCCCACATCAAATGTGTCCAACCGCCACTCCGTTCCAATGGCCAATGTGAAGTGCCTTAGGGAGCTTTTTCTGTAGCCAATCTGAACTGACGCACAGAACACATATACACACACACATATATGCACACGCACCACCCACCTTCACCCTCTCTCGTTCATGGGTAATCACCTTTGTATCTCTCCTTGAACATTTCCAGACACCAGAAGGCAGACACACATGAAGTAGACTCTCCCTTACCAAAGCCTGTTCTGCTTCTGGTCTTTTAGAAAGCATCCGTCCATTTTCTCCACTTTCCAAATGAAGGATGCCTTTATGGTGATGACTTTCACATGGGAGGTTGTCTATGGCAACAGTGTCTTCCACTGGGCTCAGAGAATATTCTTCCTATTAGAAGAAAAACTAGTGTTCCCTATGGTGGAAATTTTATATAATCGTAACTGGACATTCCCCCCCTCGTCCTGCGACGTAACGTGACTCAGAGGTCAATGATTTCAGATGTTTTGTAATATTTATTTTTGTATACGTCACTACACATTTCAGAAAATGTGAAGCTGCTGCATTGGAACATCTGTGCTTCACTAGTGTTCCATTTAGCCACATACACATAGGAACGAAAGTAGGTGTGCTTTCCCCCGCTCGTTTCTGTTGTCTGATATTGTTATTGTACCAGGGAGAATGCTGTACTGTAGGTATATGTATCTTGATCACATGGGTATTACTATGTTTGTATGATCCCTGACTATCACTGTGCTGAATATTTCAGTGTTGCCAATCTATGCCTGCAGCATAACTGCAGTAATGTCACTGCAGTAATTGGTTTTCAGGCTCACTCAGTTCATGCAACGCTACATTGTGTTCCAGTGAACATGAACAGTGAACAACTGGCTTTGTGGACCGGTAAGTGGTCACATCCACCTCTCTCTATCTGAATCGGCCATCACTTCTCAGTATCTCAGTAGCTTTAGTGGATGCCAGCTAATTGGTTTACCTGTGTGGCAGTTACTGAGCCCCTAAATAACTCTAACTGTCAGAGAGATTTAATAACTGCACTTACAGTGTAGTAGCAACCACAGGCTTAATGCTGCCTAACCCTGTTTCTCCTGTCCTGCTTTATGAGCAGGACTCTATGAGCATCCAGTTGAGACCAGTTTGACACACACTCACTGGTGTATTGGTGTATTTCAGTTTGGGTATAAAATCATTCATATTATGTTTGGGAGCATTGCTGGTGTCTCACACTTTTAGAAATGGTGGAACTAGACGTCATCTTGACAAGACTTCTTGCAGCTTGTTGTAATTCTCTTAAATCATCGTGTATTATCCCGTAACACATTTAAGTGCCAATTCAACCAGGTCTGTGGGAATTTTTGTTTTCAGATGATGTGCTGGGCTTCTTAGTCATAGGAATGATGTCACAAAATTAAATTGTAATGGTGGTATGGGTTTCCTCAGCATCCCCTTGATTTAGGGTGACATGGCCCATAGATGGGAGGGGAGGGTGGGGTGGTTGCTGTTGGCTGTTACGGGCTACATATTGAAGTAAGCTTAACTCATTTTCTTGCTTTCTTGTCAGTCTGTTGTGTCCTCTTTTTAGTTTTCCCATGTATTTTAGACAAACCTCTGTATATATATTTGAATGTTTTCAGAACAAGTTATATCAAGGCTTACTTTCTCTGAATTCTTCCAAGTGCTTCAGCTGGTCAGAAAGTGCTCTTAACATTCCACATATAACTTAGTTTTGCTTACTTGATGATTTTAAAGTAATATAATAAACATAACTGACTGCACAATCATAGGAAGAAACGCTGCTCTTAACTAATCACAGTACATTAAAATATCATGTATCCTTTTCTTATCTGAGGATCAGTTGGACTCTTTGTGAGGTTATATTTTTTGAGTAAATTATTAATGAAGAGCTATACATATAATTTTATAAACTACAGATTTTTATCTTCAGACATACAACTGGATTCCTTTGTAGGCCAAGTTCTTTTTATGGTTTGCCTTCCCCTGCTCTGGCAGTGTCTGCACTCCTCCACAAAGCCTTTATTGCTGTTGTTTGTATTACCAGCTTTGACTGTATTGTCTTTACTGAAAGTGTTTTGAGAGTGCCATGTAACTGTTCTTTGCATTGTCTGAACTCTTTCATTCACTTTTTTTGTGAACTGCTAGTATCATGTATGGGAAAGATGTGTTGGTGATGTGATCATGTTTTTTTTTTTGCACAGTCTGCACAAGTTTGTGTCTACATGTGCATTATCTCAAGAAAGTCAAAATAAGGCATTTTTGATGTCCGACACATTCGTTCTAAACCTACAACAGAAATCTCGAACCTCTTACAGAAGTCCTGTGTGGAACTGTATGCATATTGTATCTGTTTCAATCAAACATTTATCTTTTTTTGGCTTACCTTATCTGTGCACATGTGTGTAGGTCATGGATATAAAATAAAGTAATTTTGTATTAATTCCCTGCATTTGTGTCACCCCATTTTTTGCAAATTTCCAAGAATGAAGATGCGTGCGTGCATGTATGTGTGTGTGTGTGTGTGTGTGTGAGCGTGAACAAGAGAGACCGACACAGAGAGACCTGTGCTACTGTTGAGACTGATGTGAGTAGCAGACATGCCAGCAAAGACTTAAAGAGGCTTAAAGAGTCTGTTGCGAAACATCCTGAAGAATCAGGTCTACTACTCCTTGGTCTCAATCACCTGTAGGGCGGTCATGAAATTTCCGTTGACAATTACCATGCTAATCATTACAATCATAGACTGTATATATAGAATCATAGACAGTTCTATATATACAGTCTATGATTACAATTGACTATTTAATTGCCATTTTCTGATAATATTATGCCCTTTTTATAGTATAAACCTCACCATAGTTTAATAATACAAACTTATTAAGGAGAGGCAGGGATAGTCATTGGACATTGGAATACAAATTGGGGGTCTAGCACCGAAGGTAAAAAGTTGTGAAATTCAGCACACTGATTGGGGACAGTCCCATGATTCATTTCACCAAGTTTCATGTCAGCACTTCAACTGCTCTAGCACCACCAATGGGTCAAAGTTGGCATTACATCCATGCGATTAACTTTGTAACTGTACTGTATGCCCGATTTTGAACATTGAGGAATATTTGGAATCCTTGGATGATGCCTGCCCAGTTCGACGTACCCCACAACATCAATTAACACCATGTTGGACCTTCCGCCATATTGGATTTTATCGAAAGCGAAACTAAATTTCCACAGGTTACACATTTTTTCCGATTTTTACGAAACTTGGCACAGATGATGTTTAGACCAAGCCTCACAAAAGTTACCTATAGGTGTTTCGATATTCAGTAGTGTTCACTCAATACAGCCCATTAAATTTGGCGGTCAAGCCGCCCAAACAGGAAGTGAACTCATATCTCAGTAAGGCTTTCATGTGCAAAGTCCAAACTTGGTACAGGGACTTGGTACCTGATTGTGAGGACGCACTAGGAAATTGGCATCATTTGGCCTCTATAGGGGGGCGCTGGTAGCCTGGTAGCTGGTACCAGGCTACCAGGCTTCCGAACTTAGTCCCGCCCACAACATTTGAGGTCGGGAAGTTCGGTCTGGCATTGCTCCATTGTGGAGCAAGTATGCTCGCCCTAGATCGGGCGGACCAATCAAATCGGGCTTTGCGATGATGGACAGGTGAGCAACAGCGCCTGGTCTATCACATCATCTGAGCACGCTTAGATTAGGCTTATGTTTGAAACAAAAATGCTGTGACTAGAAGGATACATGGCTTTTAAGACCCCATATGGAAAATGCATATTATTTAATGAGGTTTTATCACTGAAAACGATTATTTCTGAAAACTTTGGCCAAAGTTGAGATGTGGGAAAACTTGTGGTTTCACTTTCATCAAGGGAAAACAGCGCTATTGCATTGCGACATGTTCCCTCGTTTGTTTGAAATCTCTGATTGACCACCTGTTCTAAGGATTTGCGACAGCCTTTCCCAGCTGTTTAACATGTTTGTAGCATATCAGTGTTCAACAGAATTATTTTTAAAAATGGAGGGGATATAGGCTATCAGTTTTTTCCTAATAGCCTACCCTACTACGTATCTCTTAGAATTCGCTAATGAGTGTTGTAGGCTAGGAGTTATTGACAGCACTAACTTTTACAAAACACCAGAAAACAATGTTAAGGCATTTGTGAAGAAGAAGGATGGTTCGTGTGTTTTCTTCCTACACCTCACATTAAGCTATTTCGTGGCTCTGATTGGTTAGGTCTATCCAATTGAGTGCAGAGGCATTCCCCCCCGTATCGGTTGAAACGCCCCATAATTATGTCCCAATGGAGCAGTATCAGACTCATTCTGACTAGAATTGAGTATGACTACGTCAGGCTAGGGCACTGGAAGGGACTTAGTACCTGATTGTGAGGATGCACTAGGAAATTGGCAACATTCAGCCTCTATAGGGGGCGCTGCAATACAGGAAGTGAGCTCATATCTCAGCAACACTTTGATTTACAAAGTCCAAACTTGGTACAGAGACTTAGTACCTGATTGTGAGGACGCACTAGGAAATCTGCATCATTAGCCTCTAGAGGCGCTGCAATACAGGAAGTAGGCTCATATCTCAGCAACGCTTTGATGTATGAAGTCCAAACTTGGTACAGGGACATGGTAGCTGATTGTGAGGACGTGCAAGGAAAGTTGTGTCATTTGGCCTCTAGGGGTGCTGTAATAAAGAAAGACAGCTAATATCTTAACAACACTTTGATGTACTAAAGGCAAACTTGGTACAGGGACTTGGCACTTGATTGTGGGAACGCACAATGACATTGGTGTAATTTGGCCTCTATGGGCGGTGTAACAAAGTAAATGAACTGATATCTCAGCCTTTATTTATCCAATTGCCATGAAAGTTGCTGTGAAAGTTGACTAAAAGCCGGTATAAAAAATGTATCTGTTGGTGATTTATTGTAATCACACAATGAAAAAAATAGAAAAAAATCCAACCTTGAAAGGAAGCAAATTTATTTTGAGAAAAATGAAAATCTCAAGAAATAAATATTTTTCACAAAAACATGTCGCTCACAATTATTGCCACCTCTTGCTACCACCTTCTTAAGCCTCCATTTGCCAATAAAACAGCTTGTAATATTCTCCTATGACACCCCATAAAGTTGGAGAATACAAAGCAAGGGATTTAAGACCGTTTGTCTTTACAAAATCTCCCCAGATCGTCCAGATTCCTAGGTCCACACTAGCCTGGGTGTTCCCATGCTGCCTTGCGCGCGATTTGATTCACGCTGCTAAGGCAGCCTGGAAACTACCGCCCTAATTTTTGCCTCAGATAGGGAACCAATCACAGAACAGGGGGGAAAGCAAGATGATGATGAGCTATACACAGACGCATTTGATAGACATCCGTGGCACCCAATAAACGGATCTGGGCATTTTTTTCAAATACGAGAAAATGAACGTTTGGTTCCCAGACCACGTCTCATTGAGAAGTGGTGGCGCTAGCCAGGCTAGGTCCACACTTGTGCATTCCCCTTTTTGGCTCACCCCACTGTTTTACTATGGATTTAAGGTCAGGGGACTAAAATGAACCAGTGATGCATTGGGCAGTTTTCACCACCCTCTGCAGTGCTTTCCAGTCATGGGCAGAGCAGTTGCCATACCAAACTGTGACAGTTGATGAGGATGGTCTCAATGGTGCAGCGTTAGAAGTTCACCAGGATCTGAGGAGACAGATGGACCTTCTTTAGTCTCCACAGAAAGAAGAGACACTGGTGAGCCTTTTTGATCAGGGTAGAGGTGTTGAGGGTCCAAGAGAGGTCCTCAGAGATGTGGACACCCAGAAACTTGAAGCTGGTGACACGCTCCACCTTAGTCCCGTTGATGAGCATGGGTGTGTGTGTGCCAGCTTTAGACTTCCTGAAGTCCACAATGAGCTCTTTGGTCTTCTTGGTGTTGAGAGCCAGCTTGTTATCAGTGCACCACAATGTTACTGTAGGTGTTGGACCTCCTCCCTCTACCTGGCATGCCCTCTAAATAATCTATTAGCACTGAGGTCACTTTTGAAGATTTTTTGGGGGAGTTGGTGACCCCAAGATGATACCTTTGTATGTAACTCTCCAACAGTGGTTCTTATGGATTTTTTTTGCCTATCTTGCCATCCTCCATACTGTACGTGGGGGCAAGATAACCATGGGTCTTTGACCAAGCAAGTACCTAGTTTTCATAGACATTCTCTGACTTACAAATTACAACACACTTTCTTTTTATTTAAATTTAGTATATTCTGTTGTCTTTCCGATGTTAGATATAGATAGATAGATAGATAGATAGATAGATAGATAGATAGATAGATAAATAGATAGATACTTTATTGATCCCCAAGGGTTGAAAAATGACTAGAGGATTTACCCTCTGTGACTATTTTCATACCATAGTAAAAAAGAAAGTCATGAACTACTTCTGAAAGTTCAGAGACACTCTGATTAACTTAAATAAGTTGAAATTAGATAGGAAAATGCACCCCTGCTCTCTCTCCCATTCGCTTCCTGTCACACTCCACTGTCCTGTCATTAAAGGCATAAAAAGCCCAAAAATATATACTTAAAAAAATAATATATATATTTATTTCTTCATGACATTTTCCTTTTTCTCAGAATAAAATTGCCTCCCTTCAAGGGTGGATTTTTCCTCATTGTTTTCATTGTGGGAGTACAATAAATCACCAAAAGATTATTTTTTATACTTGTTTTTAGTCAACTTTACCAAAGATCCCAATAATTCTGAAGGGTAGTGTAGTTACACTGTCAGTAATTACTAACAATGGCAGGTACAAAGGTACCATTGGCATAGTGATGGGAATATGACATACTGTTGCAAAATGATGCACAATTATTCTCATATAATTGGTAACCGGCAATTATTTAATAAACGTGATGTGTCCACAAAGGATGTGTTTTTTTATTTTATTATTTAAGACTGAAGTCCCATCTTCAGCTACAAAGCAGTATCAGTGTAGGGTAGTTCCTGACTTAAAATGCTTGGGATTTTTGGGGTAATACTTTTTGAGGTGGAAGTCAATTTAAATGTCAATGTCATGATCTGAATACAATTGTGCATCACCCAGTAATGTTTCTGTTGGATTCAGAGGAGGGTGTACAGTATCTCTGAGCATTGGACTCTACCTATATTTGAATGTGACGTTTCCGTTACACTTTATTTGACAGTTTCGACATAAGAGTGACATGACACTGTCATGAACATGTCATAAACAAGTCATAAAAAATATTATTAAATACATTTCATTGCTCTATAGTAACCCAATTGCAAAGGTTTCCACAAATGGAATACTTTCAGAAGGCTTTTCTTTACATCGAGGCACTCGACAAGGTTGCCCCTTATCACCTTTACTTTTTATTCTTTCTCTAGAACCACTTGCTTGCCAAATTCGATAAAATAAAGATATTTATGGAATTCCTATTAGAGATTTTTCTGTAAAACTATTCTTGTATGCCGACGATATCTTACTAACTGTACTAAATCCTGCCTCCTCACTTACATACACTCTAGAATTAATTAAAAATTTCAGTCAATATCCGGCTATAAAATTAATTGTGGTAAATCTGAGGCATTGCCACTTAACAAATCCTGTCATAAAGACTGTCTTGGAAATCTGCCCTTTAAGTGGTCCCCAGAGGGTATCAAATATTTGGGTATTACTCTAAATCCCGACTTTGAGACCATAGTTTCGACAAACTTGACCAACATCCTGAAGAAGATTAAAGATGATTTAGATCGATGGAAGTACTTACCTCTCTCGCTATGGGGAAAAATAGATACAATCAAAATGAATGTTCTTCCTTGCTTAGTGTATGTCATAAATGCTCTTCCCTTACCCTTTGAAAAAGTTTATTTTAAGAAAATCAACTCTATTCTATCTTCCTTTATATGGAATGGCAAGAGAGCGAGAATTGGTGTACACAAACTATATCTCAGCCGCGACAAAGGTGGAATGGGCCTCCCAAACTTAGAGAAGTACTATATTGCCATAAACGCTAGATATCCCTTAAAATGGGCTTATAATTAGGCTATACTGAATCAACAATTTGAGAGGACATAGAGTTCAACATTTTTTCAGACAACTACAAATTATCTTTAAAATCATTGTGGTTCAATACCAAATATCTGAGGAATATAGATAATCCTATCATAAAATTCTCATGTGAAATAATAAAACTTCTACAGAACATGCTACAATTTGAACCATACCTCTCCCCAAATACCCCGATATGGGAGAACAGTGCCTTTACAGTTGATAAGAAAACACTGCAAAATCAGGAGTGGGAAAGAAAGGGGCTCTGTACACTTGGTCACCTTTTTTCTGAAGACATAATGTCCTTTGAACAACTGAAAAACAATTTTGAACTTACAAACAAAGGCTGGCTGAAAGACTTCTGGTTATACCTTCAAATTAGATCACAACTTACAAAAAGTTTTGGACAACGCATACAACTCCCAGAACTATCCAATATAGAAAAACATTGTATGGTAATAATGAAAAAGGGGACACACTTGAGCAGCAAAATTTATAAGATAATAAACAACTGGAAAAGTGATGCTGTTACATCGTTAGAAAAGATTTGGGAGAAAGATTTAAAGACAAATATAGATTCAGACAGTTGGCAATCAATCTGGCAGAAAATGCATAAGATATCCAATTCTGCACGCAATAAAACTATAAATTTTAAGTTTGTCAATAGAATATACTATCCAAGGAAACTTGCACTTATGGGTTCATATAACGATGACAAATGTTGGCACTGTAACAAGGTGAAAGGAACGTACTTCCACATGATCTGGGAATGCCCTAAATGACAAACATTTTGGAAGAATGTCATATTAAACTTATCTATGATTACTAAAGAAAATATCTCTCTAGACCCTAAATTATGCATTTTTAATTATATGGACAATATGTACTGGCCCCCCTTCAAGAAAAAAAACTGTATCTATTGGCCTGATGAGTGTCATAGCAGTCAATTGGAAGACCACTATCAACATTAATGAAAGAACATGGCTACAAACATTTGAAACATTATTGAGTCTAGAACAAATGTCTAACTCCATATACACAGGTACCCCAAACATTTGGCACAAAATTAAAAAACAAATCTATAGTAATATTGCATGCTATAGTTAGATCACATGATAAATGTTGACTGTGATCTATGTTTCAAATGTAATAATGATCTGATGAACACACATCCCATATCTTACGTTAATATAATCAATGTCTTTAGAAGAAGTATAGTCTAGGTATGTATGCATTCATGTGTAGATAGATTTGTGGCCTGTACAGTATGTATATATGAGATATTGTAAATGAGTGTTTATGTATATATATTTGTATGTAGCCACTTGTGTATGTATGCATTTCCGTATGCATGCATGCATGTATGTATATACTGCGTGTGCTGGCGTAAACATACAAGAATGTAAGATTGTACTTGCACATCTATGCATTTCCGTATATGGGCTTGCATCGATATCTGGCTGTGTATATATGTATGTATGTTTGTGTGTGGGTGTGTGTGCGTGTCTAAATGTATGTTCACATGCATTCATATACGGGGGAATGCATATAGAAATGTACTTATACAAGAGACCTGATGAGATGTAATGTACGGCTTCAACCATCAAAATACTTGTTATTTTTTAAGAACTGTTATTTTCTGACCTTAAATTATAACTGATGTAAATGATGTGATTCCCCAAGCAAGGAAAACAAAAAACAAAAAAAATAAAATAAACAAGTCATAAATGTTTATGACATAACACTTCTGTTATTAAGTGTAATTCGTTTTTTGTCATAACAAGTTAGGGTTAGGGTTGGGTTTCATGTGTCATGACAGTGTCATATGTTCATGACAGTGTCATGTCCCTCTTATGTCGATACTGTCAAGTAAAGTGTTACCGAAGTTTTCCTGAGAATGATTGTATAACATCAAGCCATGCGAGAGTCCTTTTTATACTAAACTGGAGCACCTCATCTGTCATCAGTAACTTTTCCAGTCGTAGACTAGAGTAAAGAGTCAGTGTCACTGTCAACATCTGTGTTTACTCTTCCCAGGGGTTGGGAAGGGGCTTGAATTCCACATATTTTTGAGGTTAAAAGTTAATGTTTAGCCAACGTGTAGTCCAAGAGACAGTGCTACTTGCTCTAAAGTAGTCAAAAGTCTGGTGGAAAGATGGCGTTTCTCCTGAGTGTCTTTCTGCTGGCTGCTGGAGCATTGAGCTGCACTGAAGCTCAGGAAGCATACAGTAAGCTACCTGATCCCTACAGGAAAGGAGTGGACCTGGCCTTGCAGCACGTCAACAACCACTCAGCCGTCCAGCACCACTTCTTCTTCTTCAAAAGCCTCGTCATGTCAGACATAAATGTAAGTGGAACTCAGCTGACCAGGGTTTGTAAAAAAACATGCATTTCATTTAGTCAACTTCATTTGCTATACTTTATTTTTTTAGACTTATCACCCTGAGAGAAGAAATAATCTTTTCTTATTGGTGGTGGGTTGGCTATTCATTCTGAATAATGGGACACCTATGAAGTAGATCTGGTAAAAAAAAAGTTTAATCACCACCATGCTTATGGATGGTAACTATGACAACCAGTAGGACGATGGTTGAGCCTGGAAGCAGGCTTCGCAACAATGGAATCAATTGTAAACAAGCTGTCTATGTTATCGCTGTTAGTGCCAAAGAAGTTGTACAACAAACTGAACTGTTGGCTTTTTTTTAAACAGATTCTCCCTTTTTTTATATCAAAGCCTACCATACAATTGTATCACCAATGAAATAACTTATGCAAATGTTCATGTTATGAGGTAAAGTCTGATGCTACTCTATTTTAAAAGGCTGGATTTAATGTGAACTTCTACTACCACAACTTTTACCTGAAAGCTACCAAATGTAACAAAGGAACTGTGGATCCTGATCTAAAGAAATGTGTGTTCAGGAATGACAGAGTAAGTGTGTTTGTTAAAATGTCTTTGAACTTAGATGGTGACAAGCTGAAAAAAATAGTTCCAGTTAATACATTAGATTAAAGCTAAAATTGTTCTAATGATTGTTTTTCTTTGGCTGTGCATTTTGCTTGTTTAGCCACTTATAGACTGTGCCATTTGCTACAAAACCTTTGAGGGAGAAATTGACCCAGAACCCAAACCCTATGTACACTGTGTACACAAGCCTTCACTGACAGAGGTACTTCAGCCCATCCCTCAGCCCAATTTTTTACTTAAAGGAATAAGGACTCTTAAAGTGTCCTTTTCAAAGAATGGTATAATTGCTCAGGAGTTAATTTTTTGTTTGTCTGTGACTATTAGGAAATGAAGAAAGCACGAGTGGATCATTGCAACACTTTGAGCTATAATAATGGATCCCCAACCCTCTTGGCTGTATTGAAAGAGAATTGAACATCAAAATGAGGAATAACTGAAGATTATATAATACTGCTGTACAGAGATGCTGACTGATTGTCTGATCATTACTGACTGTAAGACATGTGTATCTGATTAATTTGGTCAAGAATTTCAAATGGAATACACAAGACGAGGAGTTAAACGAAAAAGTGGCTTAAAGGTGCTTGACAACGACTGTGTTGAGCTGACTGTTTTAAATCAGTGAAACATGCCAATATTTGTCTTCTGTGGAACTTATGTAATCTCTGTCCGACTAATAAAAGCATGTATTCAAACTGTTATTTGTAGTTGTTTTATTTTTTGGTAGTATTCGAGTTCACCACAAATCATGCGCAGCAACTATCACAAGTCTGGACTTGTGCAACTTCATGTTGAAAGAATGCTACCCGCCGCCAAAACAACAAAAAAAAAGAGTCAGGGGGTGGCGACAAAAGAAAACATGTGAGCTATCGACCGTCCTCCTCTATTCCCATAAAACCATTTGCGCAATCTCCTGCAGTACAGCAGATCTCTCAGTCAGGGGACAGAGTTAGTTTGGCACTTTTGTTTTATACAGTATGCGCAGTGGGAGACTTAGTGGGAACTCGAGTCCCGAGTCTGGTGGAAACATGGCATATATCCTGACTGTCCTTCTGTTGGCTGCTGGAGTGCTGGGCTGCACTGAAGCTCAGCAGGCCTACAGTAAGCTGCCTGATCTTTACAGGAATGGAGTGGACCTGGCTTTGCAGCAACTCAACAGCCACTCAGCCATCAAGAACCACTTCCTTTTCTTCAAAAGCCTTGACACATCAGATATAGATGTAAGTTTTCATTTTATGTTTAATCCTTTTGCCTTCTATAGCAGAAGGATTCTGATACTGTGATAATTTCATTTTTTTACGTCTAACAATCATTTATATATGTTTGGTATTTAGATCCGTTTTGGTGTGAGGTTCTTTTATCATAACTTTTACCTGAAAGTGACTAGCTGTGCGAAAGGAACTGCCAATGCTGATCCCACTAAGTGTCCATTCAGAAATAACAGAGTGAGTATAGTGGGCAGTGCCATTCAGTTATTTAATTTTTTTTTCAAAAACTGCATTGTTCAATAATGCTTGTTCATATGTTTTGTTTAGCCACTAATCGATTGTGTAGCGTGCTATAACACCTATTTTGGGAAAATCGAGCCAGAACCCAAGCCCTACATTCACTGTGTCCACAAACCCTCCTTTAACCAAGTAAGTCTTTCATTTCATATTGTATTTGTATTTTACAGTGGAATAGAGATGGAGAGGTAGTACCTCTCCTGGCATTTTCTTTTTGAAAGCCACGTCTCTGCTTTGCTTTAGTTTCACTTTCCTGGTAAAAACTTGGCTTTCTCTTTCAGGAGGTCCAAACAAAAAGAAGAATTCACTGTGATGGAATGAATCACATGAGTGGAGGGGGAACTCTGCTGGCTCAGAAGAGTCCGTAGAACAGCTCTGGCACATCACTTCCCTTCTGCAAGTCAGATGAAGTGACCAATACAAGAAAACAATATAAACAAATATTTGTTTTACTTTGAAATAGTTACTTTTCTTGAAAGATGCCACTTTTGTACTAAACGTTTTGCACTAAACTCCCCAATATTATATTTATAATAATAATTAACAATCACCATTTATCATCAAACTGGTGTAATTATTATGCTATTTTCCACCAATAGATGTCAGCATAATACTATTATGATATTTCAACAGCTCTTTGGTTTCTTTTCAGTAGAGTAGAATAGAGTGTTATTTGGTCCACATTACAATATGTTTTAAAGATTAATAGATACTTTAAAAAATCATATTACTTTAAGGTTTGTGATGATGTTGCTGTAAATTTGTCATTCTGTATTGTATTTACATTTTTACAATTAATATTATATGCACTGAGATTACTAATAAAGGCGTACATTCCCTAATGCTGTTTACCGCACTGTGAAGTTAGCAGCAGAGGTAATCACTGGACAAGATATATAAGTATAAGTATATATACTTTTTATAGGGGGCTCGAACCGGCAACCCTCCGGTTACAAGTCCAGAGTGCTAACCAGTGGGCCACGGCTGCCCAGATGGTTCCAGTACAAGAAGAATATTTATTTTAAGCTGCCGGCAGGTGGACAGACAAGATGAACAAATACATTTAACATCAACTTTTGCCCAGCAGACTGAGTTCCCTGTTGCCTGAATACAGGTAACAGCAGTAACTCCTCTCCTCAAGAGTAAACCAATATACATAAACCAATTAACTAGCAGAAATGCATGACATATAAAGACATATAAAGATGACCTATATTGTTAACACATATTGTTCCATGTGCCCTTTTTGGATTTTGAGCCCATGCCCTGCATATTCATAAGCATCATATTTTAATGCATTTGATGCTTCTGAGAAGACAAGTTCATTCGATTGAGCGCTTTATTCACTTCCCTGATCATTTGTGGAGCCCATTTCCACAACCCTTCATCCACAATTAAATCATTCCTTTTCAGTGCTGTGTTTTTCCTGCGCCGGATGTGATACATTCTCCCCAAGGAGGGTGGCACCTTGACAGTACTAGTGCTGCTTCTCTCCACTAGGTGCACGTTCACCTCAAACACAGTTCGTGGATTGATGATCAGTTTCCCTGTCCTTGGGGGAAACATTGGAAGTGGCTCTCGAAGAGTGTGCTGTAGGAAGCTCTCACCCGGAAGGGAAGCCCATTCCTTCAGGTAGTATCTCCCACTGTCATCAAACTCCTCAACAGGGAAGACATTATTCTCAAAGTAGTAGATGACTTCTCCATACTTGGCCCTCAATCTCTCTAGGAAGTCCCTCCAGTTTTTATCCAGATATGGAAGAATGATCTCATCCGGATCGTGTAAAAACACATACTTGGAACTATACATGTTACGATACATACAGTCGTGGAGTGCTTGGATTTGTCCATTGTAATGGAGGTCACCAGGGGACTCTGAGATCAACCAATGAGAGGACACATTGATGTGGGCACCAATTAGCCAAGGGAGGACTTCCACAAATCCCATGTTATCTTGGTAGTAGCGCAGCACTTCTTCCATGTCTGGGCTGCAGCTACTTTTGTAAACCACCACCTTCTGGGCTCCTAGTAGACGATAGATCTCCATAGCCTGGATGAACTGGAGGACATTGTTGTACCCATTAAACATGGTACTGATACAGATGGTGATGTCCACTGGGAAGTCACTGTCTCTTGGCTCCTGATTAAGAACACTTATGAAGGTGCTGTTCACATAATCACTCCCAGCAGTAGTGAGGGATGCATGCTTAGGTTTGCAATCCCCTGGAATGGTGCAGAGAAAATCAGCCATTCCATAAGGGAAATAATAATGGGTGCTGTGAACTGTCTTCTTTGCGGAAACTACAAACAACATATCTTCACAATACAAAACACAGTAATGAGGAGTTTCTTCAGCCCGCCACACAATAGCTAAGACTCTGACACTTGGAAAAGAAGTCCGATGCTCCAAGAAGGCATTAAAATATAATGTTTTGCATCCTTGGATACCAACAAATGTTTCTGTTGATACTGTATGAAGACAATTGGAAACAGAACAGTTCATTTTCTTTACCCAATGCTGGCCTTGTGACTCAGAGGACCAGTATCCACTTGACCAGATATGTGAAAACATAAACATAATCCCAAGGAGTGCAACAACGAAGGTGATTACAATGCCACATTTTAGTTTCTTTATAGTACAGTTATATGAAGCATTACATATCATTGACTTCTTTCCCATCATGAGGCCTGAGGCAGGGGCTTCTTTTTCTAGAGAAAAGAGGCAGAAATTAGGAACTGCTACAGATTCAATCACATCTAAAACAATGTCAGCATAAAGCATAGAGCATAAAACAACCAGTATAAAATATTGTTTTTCATATTGTGGCGTTTATAAAGAATGCAGACTCGAGTATGTCTCAGACTTGGTTGGCAGCTTTATTAATGCGCATAAGTATCCAATACACACACTGGCACTTCCTGATAGACTGGCGTGGGTATTTGGGCACAGGGGTAAAGGGTAATACAGTACATACCCATACATCAGGAATAGTCTACAGCAAAGGAAATGACATTTCCCAATACAACATGCTCGTAATCGCCAGTTCGTCACAACCAGGCTTGGAATTTCACCATTTTAGGGGCAAGACCACTTGGCCTTCAGTTGGGCATATTTGGTGGGGGGCACAAAGGCCACATGTCAGGGCACTAAGGCCAAAGTTAACTATACAGTTGTAGGCTATAACCATGATCACAGTTGTATTTAGCCTATTCACAGCAGTAGACCAGCATCACTGTATGAAACTTACGAAAACATGAAACATGACATATTACATAGAACTGCAAGTCTTGTGTAGTAATCATTTCAGTTCCTGTTTATCTATTGCACGATGGGTAATAATTTAAAAGAATCTAGTTGCAGTCCTGTAAATAGTGACCCTGCAAGATCCCTAGTCATTGCTAAATCATAGTCTGTGATTTAAAACTCTACTACTTGTCTTTAGATGTGGGAGGGTCTGAGACTGTAGTCTTTCAAAAATCTTTTCCAAATCTTTGCAAATCTTTCCAAAGTCTGTCAGTGTAAGGAGGGCTTAAGGGGAAAAAAATTCTGTCGGTCTGTCCGAGTGACATTACAGTAACTAAATAAATCCAAAATATAGCCATTGTTGTAAGGTTAAATTGTGTGTGGCCTATGGTGAAGTTATAATCAGACTTCAAGCTGTGCAAAGCAAATGCAGCAGTTGGGAATAGGTTGGAAATTATTGATTTTCAGCCACTTAAAGGTCCAGTATGTAGGAAATAATGGAAAATAAACTGTAACCATTCCAAAAATTATCACCATATGTTGTCAGAGAGTAAGGAAACACGATGAATTGAAGTAATGGCTTATTTGACAACATTACTCTAACCCGTAAAACCCCGTAAAACCCATGAAAAAAAATGAGTTACGGGGCGGAATCTCTTGGAATTTTCGTTTATGTTTTGAACGATTAATTCTAGAATAGCGTATTAATAATGGGCTAGCGCATCCTCCTATTTGGGTTGCCAAATTAGCAAAGGCCAACTGTCAACATTTGTCAGTTGTAGTCATGAACGCCTACGAGAGGCAGGCAAATTTCCAAAATTAAAACAAGAAACACATTAAGTGGACATCGGAGGAGCTTCCTGAGATGGTGACGTCTTCATCAAACGAAGAATATCAAGTCTGACGCAGAGCTGGCCATATTTCTCCACAACAGGTAGCCTAGGCTAAACTTCATCTGCATCGCTAACTTCAGCTAAATATGTTACGTTGGTTAGAGAGGTATTTTTTGTTTTCACTGTTTTCGTAATGTGTAGCTGGGTCATGGTTGGAGAAACGTTAAAGCAGCTGCAGGTCAACGAACGTTAGCTAAGCCTTCATTACATCTGGCAACCCAGAAGAGGCTCGCGTCTGGTAGTCTTGAGAACGTTCACCAGTGTTTTGATTTTGGCCTACAGAACGTTTTGGTAACAATCCTACAAATCGCACCTTTAATGCTCATTCTGGTGTAAAGCAAACAGATGTAAAGGGGAATTAAGGGGCATCACCGTTTTTTTTTTTTTTTTGGGGGGGGGGGGGGGGGGGGGGGTCACGACCTGTGTGACGTCATCTAGCTACATTTAGCGACTTTTGGAGCTGGCTTTAGCTACTTTCCATTTGAAATAGTTGGCAACACTGATTTTAACAGAGCAAGCAGGGCTCGTCTTCTGTCTAACTCAGCTAGGTGATGTGATTGGCTAACTTATCACTTCACTGCTTGACACTAGCCTACCCTGCATGGAGACTAGGGTTGCCAACCGTTCCGTAAAACACGGAATCGTCCCTTATTTGAAATTATAAAGATGTGTTTCGGATTGAACTGATAATGCATATTGTTCCGTATTATTGAGAATCACCTCAGTGCAAATCCGACAGATCAGTATAATACGTTAGACTATGAACAAAGAATGCACGATTAGTAGGCTATGAGATAATGGGAAACTCCTGTCATTTATCCCTCTCGGTTTGTCTGTCATCACTATCCCAACAGAGAATGCACATTTCGTTAGAGCCACTGTGAGTATATAGCCTAGCGTGTAGGCCTATCTTGTTTTGACAGATATCTAGTCCCGTGTTACATGGCAACTGGCACCCATGTTAACTGGCTGCGTTGGTGACGTTTCACGAGTGATGACATTTCTTTGACAGATGTGGCCACTTGCAGATTTTTCACTTTCTGATGGAAACTGGAGATGAACAAATATAAATTTGCATCATGACATATTTAAATGTCAAAATTGTCTGTAGTATGCTACATGCACTGGACCATGAATATGCCACCAAAAAAATAAATATTGAACCTGCCTCCTAAATTACACTGCTTAGCCTAGGCCTACATCAGGGGTGGCTAACCAGTCCAGCATCAGGAGCCAAAAAAATCCACACAACTTAAAAGAGCTGCACAACAAAAAAGATGCCCACACTACAACATTGACTTAGGCCTAGGCTACACTTTAAATAGGCAGTTGGCAGAAGCTACAAATGATAATTTTCAGGAATGAGTAGCAAGCAACGAAGATATCTGACACATCAAAAATTCCCCCTCACTGAATGACCACAAATTCCTCCTCACTGAATGACTTATTAGCACGAGCAATGCTTCAATGTAACAACTGATATGATGCCAATGTGACCGTTGAGTGTTCAGTAGCTACATTTTTTAAAAGAAAATACACAAAAAGAAAACGAGTCTGCTTCTCTGACTGACGTCTATATAGCCTACTTTTACCTTGTACTTGCAAAGGGCAGTGCCTTTGGGAAATGTTCAGGTTTGAAGTTTTATGCATCAGTTAAATCTGGCATACCAAGTACCAAACTAGAACACACTAACGGTGTTATTTTGGTTACATTGACATATCAACCAGACCGCGGATTATGCTACAAAAAGATAAATCCTGACCCCTGGCCTACATGATAACCATTAATCTACGTAGGCTACTTGCGCCACGAACTAGCTGACAAATCCCAGTGAAATTTACTTTACTTAGGCTATACAATTAAAAGAAGTCAGCTATATGGTATAATAATTGTAGCAAGTTGTAGCACGGCTGATCATGGTAGCCTATGTGGCTACCTACCGTGTTCTCGGCCCATGTTATCACTGATGTTCCTCGGATGTTCCTAAACATCGGCCTGTATGACCTTCCTGCTGGTACACAGGCCTAAGGCACAGTTATGTACAAAAATATGGACCTCTCCCTGTTGTATACTACACACAGAAGTAACATATGAACACATCAGAATACAATACCCCAGAATTCTACACCACCTAGTCTATCTGCCTAAATTGAGGAATCATTGCTGATCTAAAAATAAATGAATAATAATAAAAATAAAAAAAACTGATGGGGGAGGATTGAACCCCATGTTGAGTGCATGAAATAGCAATCTATATAACTGTTGCACCACTGGAGAAGCACGAGAGTTTGTGGATTGAGAAATAAACTATAAAAAAAAACGATCAACCCCATGTTTACATGTCAGCAACATTAACGTTAATAGCCTATAAGCCTAAGGGCCCTATCATGACAGTCAAAAGCTCATCGTCACTCGTCAAAAGCTTATTCAAATTTAGTAGGATGTGTCCAGTCCACATTGGGAGGGTTTTCGTTATCAAACGTCGAGCGCATGGCGCAACAAGGTGTTCCTAAGTTTTTTAATCAGTCATGTGTGTTTGGGGCGTATAACCTCATTTAAACCAATGAGAATGACATCTGTCATTCACTTTAACGGCGCAAAGCGCGATGTCAAATAAATTCATCAGTATGTTGACATTCAACTGCGCATTTGAAGGAGCTGCTTGCGAGATGTATGGAATAGCCTAGTCATTCCACTAAACCATGCTTTACTAAAACCTAGCATAGCCTTCACGCATTTGCACTCCTCTATTATTTGAAGTCATTGGCAAAGTGAAACTAACTTCACCATGGTGTCAGTCAAAGACAAGACAGTTATATGCAGTTACTTTCACTATTGACTGACAATGAGTTACCATCCAAAACATAGGCTGGAAAAAGCCACACTTACCCTAATATTGCTCAAATGATTATCCTGCAGAGGAGTTGTTTATATCTTTTGACAGTGGGTCTTCAGCTGTGCTCCATGCGTGTCTCTCGCCTCTCCCCTAATCACTTTTAACCGTCATTACCAATTTGCAAATGATGGTGAATAACTACTCATCATGAGATGTACAGTATTTCGTAATATTGTTATTCTAATTATATTTCCCATTGAAATCGTGCAATTTGTAATGTTTTGCATGGACGTGCTGTGCGTTCATGAATGGTAGAAGGATGGTGCGTGCACCTGCCAATATGACTGTTGACAATGTGCTCTTAAAATAATAAATAATAAAATCAACTCGCCATAGACTTCTGACCAGGTGTAGCCTACAATAGCGATTTTTAGACAATGCGCCAGGCCACTCCCTAGGTTGTTAATTGCCACACCCCTGGGCGCATTGTTTGAAAAATAAAAGTGCAAAATACCGAATTAAACTTGGCACCGGGTGGAAAACGAGTATTATGCCATGCGCCATTGTGCAAAATACAGCTCCAAGAGTTTTGACTCTCCCTGTGCGCAAATTTTGTGTAAAATATGGACACGTTATAGACTTCTCCTGCCCATTGCAGTGTGCATTTCAATGTCTGTGTTTCATGAACTGAATTCTTAAAAGAATAGGCTGGACAAAATGATATACAATTAGACAACATATTTTTATTTTATTTATTTGCTGGCGTTCATGTGCCTCTCAGACACTTTAGGTAGGGCCACAGCCTAACCTCAGTGAAACATTTGTAAAACTTAACCATGATACTTTTGAAGGCCTACTAAATGGCTTGGGCAATGGTAGCATGATAACATGGTAGCCAGATGACATGATCAGCTATGTTAATTTCTATAAGTGCCGTCAGCTGGTTCGTGGCGCAAGCAGGTAGACGTCTGATTATCAAGCCCACAGTTCAATTTATTCATGGTTCGATACACACGTGGAGTTAATTTAGGCTATTTAGGTGTTTTTTAGGTGGCATATTCATGGTCTAGTGCATGTAGTACTACACACAATTTTGACTTTTAAACATGTCATGCATATTTGTGTTTCTTCTCTAGTTTATATCAGAAAGTGACAAATCTGCAAGCAGCCACATGTCAAAGACTCGTCATCAATCATGAAACGTCATCAACGTAGCCAGTTAACATGGGAGCCAGTTGCCAACACCGGCAGCCAAATGCCATAATTCAGGTTAACCTGGTTTTGTCGGTTAAAGTTTTTTTTTGCTGTTTCTTGTTTTTTTTTTTGCTGTTTCTTGCCCAGTGATATCCCTTGGGCAGTTCTCGATATTAAGCCTTTCTTGTCCAATGTGTTGAATATAAGGCGAGGCACCACAGGTAAAAAGAATAACTAACAGATATCACTATGAAACTTCCCCAGTTGATTACTTACATTAAAGTGGAAAAAAATGTATTACAATTTATCTGTTATATAAAGTTTAAATATGCAAATTAGGCATCATCTAATTAAATATGTGCTGATCTGCATAAACTAAAACAACATTGGATGAAGCTAGGTTCAAAATTACTTTTTCATTGTGTTTACATATTAGATGAAAAGTCTTTTACACAGGGAATTTTAGATATCTCTTTTAGTTATTTCGTAAATCAGAAAATACTGCCAAAGAGTGAAAATCCTAATACCTAATACTAGAGGGAAAGTGTACATATTCAGAATTATTACAGGCGATATCTGAAATTATTATTTCATTATTTGCAAAAGGGTTACATTTTCCCAACATTTTACCACACTGCAAACTCTATTTGAGTTGATTTGCTTTTGATATGCTTTTCCTATTTTTTTCCATGATTTCGGCACATACTGTAGGGCTTTAATGGTTAATATAGGACATTACCCAATAGATATCACCCTCCTAAATATTAAGTCATTGAGTGCCAAAAACGTAATATTACGTTTTTCCTTCCCATGCGTTGAGTGCCAAAAACTTAATATTACGCTTTTAGCTTTTTTTTTTTTTAAATTACGAAACTAGACAATCTAACACACCTTATATGTGATTTTGGGAACTCTGTGATGAATGGAAATGAAATATATGACGATCGAAAACTCATGAAAACATTTTATCTGGACATTTTATCATACAGTAACTCGGTTGTCGCTTTGGGTCGAATCAGTGACGCATGCACGTCAGGTCAAAACCAGGCCATTTTCGTTGGTTTATCACTAGGTGGCAGTCTCGCCAGATCTCGCTGATCACTTCCCGGAAAGTTTACACAAGTAAGTAACAGGCAACACTTCATATTTCACGAAAGACGTTATATCTCCATTTCTAAAAAAAAACCCAGCGATTTTGATGAAAACTAGCCACTGTTTAGCTTGGGATATCTCAGGAACAGAGGCGTGTAGAAATACACGGTTTGCACCCACCGAGAGCTTAAAGTCTCACCTTTTAATCGAGCGATTGTATGTGTTCATAGCTATAACACAGAATATGCTGTGGCTGTACAAAAATCATCAACAATGGTCTAGATTGCTGGCACTAGGACAAAGCTCCCAAAAACAGCTTGAGGGCTGAACTGCCCTTGAGCAAGGCACCTAACCCCTCACTGCTCCCCGAGTGCCGTTGTTTTTGCAGGCAGCTCACTGCGCCAGGATTAGTGTGTGCTTCACCTCACTGTGTGTTCACTGTGTACTGAGTGTGTTTCACTAATTCACGGATTGGGATAAATGCAGAGACCAAATTTCCCTCACGGGATCAAAAGGGTATATATACTTATATATATTTTGTACACTGGTGCACCCTCCTAAATCTTAAAGAGATACAGCTAGTCTACAAGATTCTGCAAAAAAAAAAAAAAAACCTTTAACCGACAAAACCAGGTCTGACCCCATGGCTGCCGGACTAATCTCACTTCCTGAAATCATGGCTTTTGTTGTGGCTAGACAGGCAGCAGCACAAGAGCCATATGAGAGATGACAATGTCACTGTACTCACATTTAAACAGTTTCTGAGAATGATGTGTTATTTTCCTAGAGTATGAGGTTAAAGAGTATAATTTTTTACACTGTGGAGTATATTGAGGATTTTGTACACTTGTCAGTGTGTTTTATATACTGTAGTTTTAGCGGTGTCCATTCTTTCGTCAGTGTTGGTCCAGAGTTTATTTTTTACTGCAAGAACTCCCAGGGTGTCTATAATCTGATTGAGTCCTTCGGGTTCGCATATTACGTCATTACGTCGTCGGACGTCTCTGTCTGGATAAGTGAAGTCGCCTGAGAACAATGGCTGCCCGACAACGGCTGTCTGACTTCGGCGAAAGGTAAGGTGAAATGTAAGATGTATTTTGTCTGAAGAGTTTTCTTTGCCCAGCATTTGTAACTTTCTTTGAACGTTCCTTTCGTGCATGTTTGTTTGTGCTAAGGATGTACTGGGTTCACGAGGTGTTGTGGAATTCCCGCATTAACGTTATTAACGTTAGAACTAGCTGAATGGTAAGTTAACTTTAACGTTAGCGCACTAGCAAATTTTAGCACGCCATATCAAATCTGACCAAACTCTTTTTCTGATAAATGTTGGGATTCGCTCGCCATGATTGAATTAATTTGACGTTCGTCAGTGTTTCCTCTACGTTTATTTCAGCATGGCGGCCCGCCACAGTTTAATTAATACTCCCACGGTATCAGAATCAGGGCAGACGCACAATGTACAGTTGCTTTTTAAATAATCCTGCCGACGTATCCTCCCCTGCTGGCTGCCGCTCACATTGCAATTTAACAATTTCACGTATTATATATTGTATTGATGTAGCCTATTTAAAACATTAACTTTCTTCTCAGTGTTTCCTCTTCATTTAGCGGCCACTGCTTCAGAATTAGGGGAGACACAAAATAATGTCTGGAAGCTAAATGCACTCTGCTGGCTGCTGAAAATTGCAGTTTAACAATAAACAGCAATGCTAAAACGAGGTACCTGTCTAGTTTTATTCCATGAATATATTGTTTTTATAGACGTTAGTGGCATGCGCTATCAAGAGCTTCCATGTGCTACGCATGTTTGTCAACATCATAAAAACTAACATTTTCGCACAACTTGGTGGAAAGATGTAGCACAGGCTAAGGAAAACCCATTAATTTCTGAAGCTGATCGTATTGAAAGTATTTCCCATATCGTAGCCTATTAGCTCGCTCGCAACAACAGCAGAAATGGAACTGGAGAGTGGATGTCTCCGCGAAGACACCGCTGTTACATTAGATGCGCATCGACACAGTAAAAAAGCAACGACTGGTATACAGCCTATGCCCACACTAATCCCGGCGCAGTGAGCTGCCTGCATCAACAGCGGCGCTCAAGGAGCAGTGAGGGGTTAGGTGCCTTGCTCAAGGGCACTTCAGCCGTGCCTACTGGTTGGGGTTCGAACCGGCAACCCTCCGGTTACAGGTCTATAGTGCTAACCAGTAGGCCACGGCTGCCCCCAAACAATTAACAACTGATTAACAACTAGAATTAAAAAAAACATCCCAGGAGTGACACCCCAGCTGTAACCTTTTTTTTTTCTTGGGGGGGGGTTGCAGCCGCCGCCACTGTTAAAAAAAAATCTAGTGGAAACACTGCGTTTGTGCCATCAAATATTGGTGAATATAAACGTTGGTCATGTTGTAGAATCTACGTTTCTGTAAGAGACTGGGTTAACGAAGCTAGCCTACTGTGAAGTTTCCAGGTTATTTTAACTTAAGGTAGCATGCTAGCATAACGTTAGTTAGCTCACCGTCAATCTTATATCAAAGCCCATATATATATATATATATGATCAAAGCCAAGGAACTTGCCGTTTGCACAAAGGTTTCTTTTTTTAATGTGTTAACGTCTCCTATTTATTTATTTGTTTTAAAGGATATCAAGAAAGAAGTGGTGGACTGGAAGATGCTGGATGGACAGGTCTAATCAGGTTTTCTGGAGTGATATATATCTATATATCTATTAAAGGAGAATTCCGGTGTGATATTGACCTAAAGTGTATTGAAACATGATACCGAGTGTGAACGTATGTCTCATAGCCCATCTCGACTTGTCCCCTGCACTCCAAAATCTGGCGCTAGTTAGCCGATGCTACCAACAACTTTTTCAGTAGTGGTGCTTCGGCATCGGGCTAGCCATGCAAATAAATCACTGTTTTACACCCATTTACGAGGCTCAATGTATCTCCACACTTCATTGGTAGACTTCCTAGGGCCCTGACATTTAAAACGAGACATTGAGAACTTTGAAAAAGCACTGGTAGTTTACTTACAGGACGATTTATACAGACAGTATCTTCACGAAGTTTAACGGTTGCAGCCATCTTGAATTTAGTCACGATAAGTCGAGCAACGAGTAAGAATGAACAGGTATGATAAGGGATCAGATTCCAAAAATAATTCAGTGGAAATGCATGGATTCCAGTTTCTTCCAGTAGCAGCAACTGGAATCCATGCATTTCCACTGAATTATTGTGGAGATACATTGAGCCTCGTAAATGGGTGTAATGGGTGTATTGCTTTAGTCATGAAATGCACAATTGTTTTGCTTATCAGCCTAACTACATAGGCAATCACATTATGATGCTGCAGTTAGCACCAACTGCGATGTTTGGGTTTAAATTAATGTAAACAGCCTGTGTGTCATGCTTTGTTTCAAACTGGATTGTGGATTTAATCCAAACATTGTAATTAGGGCTGGGATAAACGATTATTTTTTAAACGATTAATCTAGCGATTATTTTTTCGATACATCGATTAATCTAACGATTCATTTTTTCAGTCCGATTCGATTATTTCCCCATTAATTGATTAATAGCAATTTATGCTGATTAATAGCTATTATGTTGATTTACATATCTAAATGAAAAAACATGAATTCCTTAACATTGCAATATATGTTTATTGCTCTTAAAATTCCAAAATAAAAGACTATACAAGTGCAAAGTAATGCATTCTTAGTAAGAGGTAGCATTCAAAGTTCAGTAGTGTATAGGTCTAATTGAGTGCCTGTCACTTTAAGACGTTTGCACTAAGTTAACACAGTTAAAAGGCTGCTGATGTGTGAATTCATAACATAGTTAGTTCAAATAACGGTTTGTAGCCTACTTCTCCTTGGGACAAGCACTTTTGAGTCTTGGAAAACACTCTTCCATTTACATCGGGATTTTGTGTCAGAGTGTCAATAAAATGAGCCCTGCATGAGTAACGAAATTGACAAGCAGCTGTAAGTCAACATCCAAACAGTATTTTAACGTTAGCTTTGAGATACTGCTTGATTGCTTAACTTAACTTGCTGTAGTTTAGCCTCCTCAATGTACTATGTTGTGATAAGACCTTAGCAGAGTTAACTTTAATGCAGGAGTTTTGAACAAATTTGCGCAGCATGGTCACGATGCTAAGCGGATTTAATAGCAATTTAGCCCGCCGTATTCTATGCAATGCGTCTATATGGCATCAACAATCCTTCAACAATTTTGTTAAATGCACATGCAGAGGAGGGGCAGCAGGCTCGTTACGAGAGAGAGCAGGCAGGGCAAGGAATGGCTGAGTGCGTAAAAAGCACAGCTCAATGAAAGGATTTCATCTCATCTTTAATCTAAATAGGCCGGTTTTGATTTCGTAGCGCCCCACCACAGATTAGTCAACGTATGAGAAACACTGAAGGTGTAAAATTAAAAATATTTGGTGGCATGCATTATGCTTGACGAACGATTTTTGACACTGTCTTGACAGGTCTGAAATAAAATATGTTGAACCGTGAGTTGTCTAAATCTATTGGTGTAAAATAATTTCTAAATGAGTTAATATTGTTTTGTAGTCATAGGTGTTAAATGTTATTTTGAGCGTACAAACCTAACAGTGTTGCATAATTTCTGCATAAGAGTATGTTGTACTCAAAATCTGTATTTCTTTATATTTTGGAGATAAATATTATTAAGTGGTACATTTTACCTTATCAGGTGCTGAAAGGACACTGAATTGGAGTTTTCATTTTATTATTTCACTGTTGCAGAAGTTACTATTACAGGTGTTGAAGTTACTCAAAGTAGTGTCAAATGATGCCTCTGAACGAGTGCATTTGAACACTTGTGGTGTTAGGAATTTAACTCTGTTATAGTGTTAATATTTTAACTCTGGTATCCAGTGTTGGGAGAACACTGGAAACTTGGACCCATATATACACCAAAAAGGGTGTAAAATGTACTCCTATAGAGTACCATTTACACTGTCCAATTTTCTGTGTACGTGACCTGTCAGGAAGCATATGTGAATGTACTTTCAGCTACGTGCAAACCAAAAGCTACGTGACCTTGGTCAGAGTCAGCCAGAGTAAGACGCAGAGACCACAAGATCCGTACACTTTAAAGGGCAACAGGCTACGTGCAAACCAAAAGCATATGTGACAGTCAGAGACAGCCAGAGTACTGTAGGTAGGAAACACGGCGGGGACCGTGGAATTTATCTTATCTTTAATTTAAATAGTACAACATAGAAGATTAATGTGTGGCGGTCGGTTTTGATTTGTGGCGCCCCGCCACAGATTAGTCAATGTATGGGAAACACTGATGGAAGGCTCTACGTTTATACTGTAGCTTGACTTACAATATGAAGATGTGATCATAATTTATAATCAGAATCATAATTTACTATTAAAAGATTTTTAGTCATATAACTGCTTAAATCTAGCTTGCTCTAAAACAAATAAAACTATGCAAATGCTGCAAGGTAATGATAGACAACCAGTGTGAAACAAGTTAGACTTATGTTTAAAAACTTAGAAGCTTAGAATTGAAGTGTGTTTTCTTAACATAAATTGTTTTTGCTAGAATAATCTGTTATAATTTTGCTTAAATTTAGAGAGTGTTTTTCTTAAACATAAAAGAAAGTTTGCTTATAAAACTTAAAGTGTTTTGCTCAGACTTAAGGAATATTTACTTGAAACATAAAATGTGTTTGCTTAGATATAAAAAGGTTGTGTTAGATTTAAAGTGTGTTAAGCTAAATGAAAAGTGCTTTGAACAAAATTTAAGGACAGAATGTAAGAACATAATGCACCAGCTGGATCGAGCATTTAGCCTTTTAGATTGAGCATTTAGCCTTTAGACTTAGACAGTTTTCTTTCTTTGTATTTAATAAAAGTCAAAATCCTAACCTTTGATTAGGGGTTTGTAAAAAGACTGTCTAGCGTTTTCTCGTATTTTTCTGCCTCTCCTGTGTTGCTGAGAACCCCGGACGCCTTGCAACATGGGCCACGCCCGAAGACTTGACTTCGCTCCGGGTAAGTAGGTGTCCGTTTGATGGCTACTTTCTAAGACACTATATATGGGCAAAAAATATACTGCGCACGCACTGACATACACAGGAGTAGTGAACTCAGCCAGGCATTTAGGAAGGAAAGTCCTATGCTCCAGGGCAGACAAAAAACCAAATAGGCTTTGTTAGCAAATGTATTTGTTGTGAAAAATTGTTTGTGAAACTAAGGTCTAGGACCCGTTGTGGTCTAAATGCACATCACACACCCAAGCGAGGATATGGAAATCTGTCTGATAAATACAAGTTTATTTATAGATAGGACCTAAATGGTTATAGATCCGTTGTGGTCAATTGAAGTTCTTATATGTTACAAGAACTGTTATAAAAAGGAGCTTTAATTTAATTTTGACAAGAATCCCCTAATAATAGGGTAGTTGATTTTCTCTCAAATCTGGACGGGCAGACGAACGTCTGTAGTGAGTTTCTGACCTCTCTCAGATCATGATGACAAACAACTCTTGCAAATACAGCTCTGATTTTCTTCCTCTTTTAGTGAAGTTAACCACATTTTGAAGTACGAACCAAGGGAATAGGGAACAGCGACTAAGAGATAGAAAGTGACTCTGAAGTAGTCCACCTTCCTTAGCCCCCAAACCCCAAATTAGGGAATATGATTCAGATAGAGAAAACATCTCAATCAAGTCAACCCTATCGTACATCCTAAACCCGTTGAAAAGGGGCCCTCGCATTAGACACACACACTGAAAGATACTTCCTCTTTTGCCCTGTGATATTATCACAGTCCGAAGACGAACACACGCAGGAGTAGCAGTCTCAACTGTGTTAAAGGGAATCCCTTTAGACACCAGAGTAGTCACAAAACGCATACTGTACCTCCTCTTTTACCCTGTGAAATCCTCACAGTCCAAAGACGAGCGCACCCACACCTACAAGAGTAGCGATCTCTACTGTGTTACGGGAGCCCCATAGACACCAGAGTGGACACAAAACGCAACAATACCAAAACATAATAATGTTTGGCTTCACAGATGATGTATCTGACAACTCAAAGGAGAAATGAACAACAGTCTGCAAGTGCGCAAATTAGCAGCATAACCACCACCACGTTGATTTTCATCTGTCAGAAGTTAGTCGTGTTTGAAACCTAATGTCAAATCTGAGGCATGTTAAGAGTTGGCTTTGAATCTATTACGCTTGATTGATTGATTAGTTCACTTTTTCAACATTATTGGGTCCCTGGTGACAGGTCAGGACAGGTGTAACTTGAACTGTTATCATGATGTAACTTGAACTGAATATATATCATGATTTGATGTAGCTTACCTAATATTTGAGGCATATTGAAACAATAGGCTATTATAATAAATATAGGCTAATAGGTCTACATTTCATCTTATTCCATAAACCGTTCAGATGTATGTGGCTTGAATGGATGCAATGTCTATTTGTTACAAATAAAACTCCAGCAGTTCATAACTAGCCTATTGTAGCTTATTTTAAAATGAAAACATGGGTAAATCATCATGAATTTGTATGATTTGGCTATGACTTGACTTGACTTGCTTGACCCAAGCTATGACTTGTCTTGACTTGCTTCATTGTCAGAAAAATGACTTGGACTTGCTTGAGACTTGAAGGTTAAGACTTGAGACTTGCTTGTGACTTGAAGGTTAAGACTTGAGACTTGCCTGTGATTTGAACATGTGTGGCTTACTCCCACCTCTGCTGGCTAGCTGAGGGCAAGCTGCTGCCACATTCTTGAAATGTATTAATGTTCCAATACAGTCAGTTTCCTAATATCGAAAATAGCAGCAAAAATTTTTTTTTCACTGAAAGAGGCTGGAGGGGAAGGCAGGGTGGCCGACTTTTTAGCAGTGGTGGCCGTGCCGTGTTCAAAGAGAAACAAGGATCCTGAAATTGGATTAGATCACATAATCTATTATTGTTTTTGATCAGGATAAAACCTTTGTGTTGTTCAAAACTTTTGAGTTGGATTGGAATAAATTTGATCCATAAAATTAGGATTACCCTGTGCTGTAACGTTATAGTGTGCTAACCTCCACAACCCAACAGTATTATAACAGTATTCTATTCTAGTATGCTAACCTCCACAACCAAACTGAAGGAACTAAAGGGGGCGATGTGGGTTGAGGTAGAGTGAGTGTGTGGAGCGCAGGTAGAGCCTCGGTCAGAAGGCTCAATGGTATGGAGTGATGACACGGAGATGGCAGGTTTCGGTGCAACACAAGTGAACTTTATTTGAGTTTCAATTCATCTGTTCTTTTGTTCTTTACTTGTATGTGTGCTGCATCAAAGAGGAAACAAACAGAAAATGGAGTAATCAGTGAAATGGGGTAAATCAGTACAGATCCCAACTCACAACAATAAACTGAAATCATATGGCTATAGGTACTACTAAACAATACTTGACATCCCAAGTCAACCAACATCATCTAATCATCTCTCACATGCATCTCTCACATGGGACTCCAACACACCAAACCAACAAACAAAGACCTTAACTTTACACATGATGGCAGAGCTACTCTACAAACTGATAAACATCACAAAAGTCATAGTGAAGGTCATAAAGTGATGACTTACGTTAACTCAAAGACGCACACAAAGCAGGACACACTGGAGTGCTGGGTTGAGATGAACAAAAGAGTGAACTGAGGGCGAGCAAACCATTTATCCTGGTCTGAGCCCCTGCTTTGGAGCTACAGGGTTTTCCAGCAGGTAAACTGGGCGTGGTTAGGTGGCAGAGCTAGTGTTAATTTTGTCACCTATTTTTAATTTAGTCTTAGTCTTGTGACAAAATGTCCTTTTTAGTCTTTGTCATATTTAGTCATTCAAATATCATTTTTGTTAATCAAGTTTTAGTCGACTAAAAGTCTCGTCATTTTAGTCTAGTTTTAGTCAAAAGAAAACTAAAGGTATCTTAGTCTTAGTCAGTTTTAGTCAACACATTTTAGTCTTTTTTTAACAAATTATTTCTGATTACCATTTGAGTCAAATAGTGTTTCACACATCTCAATTTTCCAACAATATTGTGTGTCCACAGGGCTACTCGTCTGTTATAATTACTCATTCTGATTTTTTGTCAGTCAGTATGTTTACATGCACTGGTAAGTCGAGCATGCAAAACATTTTAGTCTCGTCTTTTTTCGTCAACAATAATGCATCTTAAGATAGTCTTAGTCAGTGTTTCAGGACATTACTGCCGTCTCGTCATCGTCTCGTCTTAGTCATGAAAAAAAAGGTCGTTGACGAACATATTTCCTCTCGTCTGGTCTGACGAAATTAACACTAGGCAGAGCCAAACAATCCTGCAATTTCTCCACAGCACTTTCACCTCAAGGACTTTGTGCAGATTTAAGTGTACATTCGAAAAATTAGAAACAATATAATAATAATAATATATATATATATATATATATATATATATATAAAAACTTAGGGAGTCTTTTCATCAACAGTATTCTAACAATACTCTATTGTAGTATGCTAACCACCACAACCCAACAGTATTCTAACAGTACTCTATTCTAGTGTGCTAATCTCTACAACCCAATAGTATTCTAACAATACTTGATTCTACAGGACTATTTATTTGTCGTGGATAAGATGAAGGGTTTGATAATGGAAGGCAGTGTTTCCCAGAGAATTGAATTGTGTGAATTTGTGGTGGTAGGTGGGTTCTGTGTTGGAGTCAATAAGATAAAGAGCCTATAAGTATACAGTTATACTTGCCTTGCACTACAAGTCCATATTGACAAGTAGCTGTAATGTTATAGTGTGCTAACCTCCACAACCCAACAGCATTCAAACACTAATGCTTCAAGTGGGATTTGAACTCTCAACCTAAGGATCACCAGTACAAGGCATTATCCCACTAAGCCACTGTCAATCCTACATGTTGGCCAGTCACATTCACATGGTGAAAATGTGTATTGGTAAACACACAACAAGAACAATTCCAAGCATACATTTGACAATAAAATGAAGGGCTTCCCTAAAAGAGTACACCTGAAAACTTTTTGAAATTCTGGGGCAATTAGACATTTGTAGAGATGAACACTAATGGATGAAATATAAATATGATAGACGTAATGATGAAGGAAAAATAGTAAACAAAGAAGTTCCCCTAAATGTAATAGAGAGTACCGGCATTCTGATTCTTGGTAACTGATGAGTGTGAATGTTGATTGACTGATGTCATTCAGGTGCTGTTCAATGGTGTGAATCTTAAATGACAAATCCTAAAGCTCTAACGGGGATTCGAACACTCAACCAAGAAACAGTACAAGGCATTATCCCACTGAGCCACTAACAATCATACACATTGGGCAGTCACATTCACATGGTGAAAATGTGTGTTGGTAAACACACAAGAAAAACTCCAAGCATACATTTGACAATAAAATGAAGGGCTTTACTGAAAGATACACCTGAAATCTTTTTGAAATTCTGGGGCAATTAGACATTTGTAGAGAAGAACACTAATGGATGAAATATAAATATGACTTAATGATGAAATAGTAAACAAAGAAGTTCCCCTAAATGTCAGAGTATCTCGGCATTCTGATTCTTGGCAACTAATGACTGTGTATGTTGATTGCCTGATGTCATTCAGGTGCTGTTCAATGGTGTGAATATTCAATAACCAATAGTATTCGAACTAGAGCCTAAAGCACTACCGGGGATTAGAACTCTCAACCTAACAAACACCAGCACTAGGCATTATCCCACTGAGCCACTGACAATCCTACATATTTGGCAGTCACATTCACATGGTGAAATTCCTAGCATACATTTGACAATAGAACTAAGGGCTTTATAAAAAAAGAGTACAGATCTGAAAATGTGCACTTTTAATGTTATCCACATAATGATGGTTGTATGGTTGTTCTCCAAGGAAAACAATTTACTCATATGGGAATATAGGTGATATAGGAGAAATGGCCTACTGTAAGTGGTCTAACTTTATTGGCCTATATATCTGAAATGGAACAAAATATCAAAATTCTGAGCGATACCTTTTGTGAGGCTTGGTCTAAACATTGTCTGTGAGAATTTTGGTGAAGATTTGATTATTTTTGAAGAGTGTGAAACTTTTTATAATGTTTGGCTTTTCCATGAAATTGTGTCAAAAGTAAACATTTTTAGACCATAAGACCAGGGCCAAAAAGATGCATCTGAGTTTAGGGATTAATATTATGAAAGAAGTTTGAGTCTAGGTAAATCTGGTAAGGAGAAATAAGGATTTTTGACAAGAGCGCCACCTTTGGGTGCAGTACCCCAGATTTTGGGTTATGGGTAGTGGGGGGTACTAGTAACAATACTTGAAAATGTGAAGTTTCTAGGACTTAACGGTTTATAGGAATATAGGTGATCTAGGAAAAATGGCCTAAGTGGTCTAACTTTATTGGCCTATATCTCTGAAATGCAGGGCCGGCCCGAGGCATAAGCGAACTAAGCGGCTGCTTGGGGCCCCCTGGCCACCAGGGGGCCCCCAATCGAGTTTCTTTCTCTTTTTTTACATAATAAATAACATAAACAAGTGACATCAATGAATGAATAAATGAAACAATTAATAATTCAAAACAAGAAAATTCTGATTTCATGATCAATATGTCTGCCTACCTCTACCGTGTCTGCCAGCCTTTGAGTCACGCGCATAAACTAGACACCTCGGGTGCATAGACAATTCGTGCAGACACTGCATCAAGTTCAAAAATCGGAAGAGATGGTAATGTTAAGAAAAGTCACAAAAAAGGACGTATCCCTCTGGTGCCGAAAACAGAAAGAAGAAAATGACAGAGGAGGAGAAAAACGAGCAAGATACAGGTATGTTTGCATGATTATTTACAGTATGTTTTGTGCTTGAGGTAGCTAGCTAGCTGTCATGATCTAATATAAGCCATCACCAGAGCTAAATCCCTGCCATCAACAGAGAAATGTCTCCCATTAATATATATTTATCTAGGTGTATTTCAGATGTCAAGGATATTGGGATTGTTTTGGATGTTCAATCAAGCATGTACCCTAGCCATAGGTGGGCTTATGTTGTAAATTAAAGTTAGCTAGCTGACTGAAGTGGACATTAGCACTACAGTAGCTACATGAAAACGGAGCTGAAGGCAAATTTACCACAGAGGGATTGTTTCTGATTTCGCACCTGAAAGTGTTGATAGTTTATTACTGTTCTATAATATGTGACATAGTGGTAAGTCTGATAGCAACAGCAGGCTAAGCCCAGGCTCCCAGTCCCAACCCACTGACTAGCGCGACTCTGGGCATCGGTAACGTTCCAGCTTCATAGGCAAAGATGGAACAGTACGGGCGCTCTGCTCTAAGATCTTTGGAGAGAGATGGTAGTGTTTGAGAAAATATACCATGTTGGGTGGGGAGACTTCTGTGATGGAAATAAACTTACATTTGATTAAGATAGTGGCAAGTGATGTAGCGGTGCTACCCTAATATTTAGGCTGCAGTAGATCACCATGTTAAGCGTTACTTTTGATTATGCCTCATTTGCCAATAGAATATGAATTGTTACATGTGGAATTGCTTGTTGATGAGTGTAAGTAATGATAGCAAAATAAACTCATTCTGCTCGATCAAATATGCACTTATGCAATATTTTTTTTTTTTTCAGAGACACTGTTGAAGTACTACACATCTCTACCACTACTTAACTCTACCTCATCAAGTGTCTGCCTTCATGGCTGATGACACAGAAGGTGAGGTTTTCTTGATGGCAAATGGTTACATAGCCTGTTAATATGACATGACACATTTAACATAGTTTTTGTTTTATTTATTTATGTATTTATTTAATCATTGCAGGTTCGTCCACTGCAGAGCTGCAGATACCTGAAAGCCAGGAACGAAGTAGGAATAAGTATCTATTTTTTGGGACATTTTATTTTTGATTATTAATGTTTGTCTATTTTGGTTTTATTTTGTAGTTGAAGATTGATCATTTAATGCACATTTGCGGATTTGTTCTGCAAATCTGTTGAAAAACAAATAATTAAACGGATGTACTTGTTTACAACAAATACAAATGCTGTTGTATTTTGTTATTTGTCAATTCAACTTCAGCAAACCACCCTTAGTGCTTCACTTTGAATATGAATGTTTCAAATAAATCTGTGATTTTAGTACCCTCTAAGATTAAAAGGTGACAGGGTTGGTGTAAATAACAACTAATACATTGGTTTACCAAGCACATGGGGCCAGAAGTGTAGAGCGGAGCCCCAAAACATTTTTGGCATGTCAGCAAGGATGGATTACTGAATGAGCCTACCGAGTCCTTATGCATGTGTGTCCAGGGGGACAGTAGTTCATAATCAGTCACTGTATTAATACATAACCTCACTGTATTAATTTATAATATGACATTATAGTGTGAAGTTGTCAATTATCGCCAAGCACAGGTGACTCTGCGTTGTGGGAGGGGGCCCCCAAATCAAATTCTGCTTAGGGCCCCCAAAAGGCTCGGGCCGGCACTGCTGAAATGGAACAAAATATAAAAATGCTGACCGATAACTTTTGTGAGGCTTGGTCTAAACATTGTCTGTGAGAATTTTGGTGAAGATTTGATTATTTTTGAAGAGTGTGAAACTTTTTATAATGTTTGGCTTTTCCATGAAATTGTGTCAAAAGTAAACATTTTTAGACCATAAGACCAGGGCCAAAAAAAAGCATCTGAGTTTAGAGATTAATATAATGAAAGAATTTTGAGTCTAGGTCAATCTGGTAAGGAGAAATTAGCATAATTAACCTTTTTTTTCCAACAGCGCCACCTTTGGGTGCAGGCCCCAAATTTTGGGTTATGGGCAGAGGAGGGTACTGGTAACCATACCTGAAAATTTGAAGAGTTTTGGAGTTACGGTTTAGGCTGCAGTATGACTTTTACAGAATGTTGGCCAAAAATGAACGGTACAGAAACAATAGGGGTCCTGCAGCTACGCTGCTCGGACCCCTAAAAAGGTTGCCTATAGTAAGACATAGCACATGAGGCAATACTATTGCATATTTTTCCAAATTTAGAAAGTTATAACAGATGTATAGATCTAGGTAAGATGTATAACCAGACTTAAGGGATGCTCTCATGAAGGCCTGTGACCATGATCATGACAGTGATGCTATGCATTTGGTGAGAGCAGCACAAGTGGTGCGCAAAGAGATTTTTGATTCTAAGTTTCACTTTGACAGCTCATTCCATCCCAGTAGTCAGAACGATTCTGTCCCACCATCACTTTTTGCATTGATGTCTATGATCTTTGATGGAGCAAACATCAAACACCAAGCTCAACACAGACCACCATGACTACAACCATTTCAGAGAAACACCCAGCAATCCTGAAAGAATTCTATGCTGGGAGGTTCGTTGTGCATTAGACATGCAACAAGTTCTCAGCCATGGCAATAGACCAGTGTCATGAACAGAACAATGCACTCATCAAAAGATCTGGTGGAGCAGTTGGACTAACAGAGAATCTGCAATGCTGGATGGTGGCTGGCCCAGAAATTGCCAGAATAATTACTGAATTTGAAAATGGAAGGTCACCACAACCTGAAAACCATCATCATGAGCAACACAGGAAGCATGTTAGGTCCCTGATAACAGTGAATCGATTGAGGAGATGGGGAACCAATTTCTTGAAGAGTCAAAATCTGCTAGTGCTTGATACCAAACCCTTCTGATTGGGGCTGGGTTATGATTATGGTTATGGTATTTAGCAGACGCTTTTGTCCAAAGTGGCATACACATAACAACAATACAAAGTAGCAGTAAACAATTTAAGACTACATTGAGGCAAATAGCAATAGTATACAACAATGTCAATTCAATCAATAGCCTAATAAAAAGAAATAAATACTTTAATATAAAAACCATAACGCATAAAAAAGGTTTAATAAACTAAGTGCATGTTGAACAGATATGCCTTTAGATCCCTCTTGAAAGACCCAAAACCATCACAGGAATGGAGAGCACTCGTTCCACCAACGAGGAACCACTGAGGAAAAGAGTCTTGAATTTGACCTAGCGTTTATGGCTGGTCGACACAACAGATGCTCATCAGAGGACCGCATGTGGGTGGTTAGGGATATAATATCTTGATAATTGAATTAAGATAACAGGGAGCAGATCCAGTCAGTGTCCTATAGGCCAAAGTATGGGTGAAGGATGACAGCCATTAATCTAGACCACTCTTCCAGAGGCCTCCCATGGCTGTTATGAACTGGTCCATTGTGGCTACAAAAAAGGGTGTACAACTGTATGCGTTGCAGGTGCAAAAAGGCTGCACTCAGGTGCACTGATCTTTGCTCTTGCTCAAGAGACTGTTAGCCTGGACATACACAGCCAATAAAGACATGGCATTAATAAACGAAAACATTGTTGAGACAAATACTTGTGTATTTTTTTTAAAGGGATTCCCAGATAGCAAAATGTATTTGGCCCGGATCCGCAAAACGGACCCGGGCCGGTGTCTTTTGGCACAACGGGCCAATACCGTTCCGCATCCGTTTTCATGATCTGGCTCAGCTCTGGGACGGCTCTGAACCGGATGTGTTTTTTATTTGGCGGATCTGGGCCAAATGTGCAAATTATCGTCATGATCTGGGCCAGATCCGGACCAGATGAGTGTTCGATAGTGGCGATTGCGGCCCTTATTTGGGCCAAATGTGCACTTTATCATAATGATCTGGGCCAGATCCGGACCAGATGAGTGTTTGATAGTGGCGATTGCGGCCCTTATTTGGGCCAAATGCGGGCCAGCTCATTTTACGTCTGGCACCCATTTGTACTATATAGTCAATGTCACTAACAAATCAAGGAGTTACAGTATTTGTTCAGAATTTCAAGCTTTAAAAAGTTAAGATTGTCAAATGTATAAAGGATTACTAATAAAGCTTTTTAAACAGTAACATCCAATACCCCTAGTTGAACTCAGTAGCCAGTAGTTTAATCATGTATATTGAGTGTTAAATGATCAACATCTTGGAATAAATTATCTAAAAATCAAAACCTTGTACTAATGTATTTCAGAAAAGAAGCACAAATTCAAAATTTTACTTACTTTATTAAATTTCATTTATCACACACACTTTCCCTCTCAATTTATTACACACACATATGGGTGATTCTCACGAAACCGTCAACTGAAAGATTTCTGACATAGAATTTTTCAAAAGATATGTATGAATAAATTTCCTTTTGAGACATCTGAATTAAAGTGTAAAGGTGTTGTAAATATTACTTTTCTCACAATATTAGGCTTTTTAATATATATTTATTTATATTTTCAAGACTAAGTCCATCAGAACTTCTCATTACCGCAATAGATCATTACATGAAATATAACATAGAAATATAATTCTTTATGCATTTTTTTAAATGGATCATTAACATTAATACCAAGGTCAACATAAAACATTTTTAAAAGTTATTGTTAAATATAACATATTTTTAGAATTTCTCTCATTTGTCTCATTACCGCAATATGATGAGTGATTTGCAACTTGTATTTTACAATATCTAAGTAAAAACTCACAACTTTAAACAGAAAAATGTGGCAGAGGTGAAGGAAGAATACTTGGAATAATCTAATTTTGAAAATGGAAATTAATGCTGTTTTCTAACAGTTGATTTTTTAAAAAATAAACATTCATTTCGGTAATGAGACAGATATTTCAGAGATGAGACTGATATTTCGGAAATGAGAATAAGAACAAAAACCCTGCTGAATCTTGTCCAAATGTATAGCTTATTCCTTTAATAGTCAGATTTTTTTTTTACATTTTAAACAGTGCTTAAAGCCACTTACTTTTTACAAATTTAAAGTACATTGGTATCCCATTTTCCATCAATTCATAACCAAAATGTGCCCATTAACGTAAACAAACATTAGGTCACACTAATTTCATAGAACAAACAAACAAACCAACATCAAAACAGTGTGACACCGGTACCACTGAGCTTGGGAAATAGGGAAAGGCCTATCCCATAACTGTGTAACAGACTATGGCAAGTAAACTGACAGTTTCTTCATATTTTAGAAGGACTTTTCTTGCTGTGTTTATTCCAAATTTCTGGCAAGACACAGAAATGCCTAGCAGAAGATGTGATTGGTAGCGGCTTGGGGATGATGGCCTTGATATCATCTTGGAAGTACCACACTTTATCACCTGGAAACTTCACAGTTGGAATGTAAAACTTGTTCTCTCCAATAGCAGTCATTGTGTCAACTTCATATTGGCCATTTGAAATCTGGAGAAAGCATAAAAGAGTGCATTTTAATAAATTACATTGTGCTGGACTAATATAACAATACCTTCCTTTGCTGGGTTCAGATTTTACACACCTGAGTGACAGTGCCTGGGAATAAATCCCCATCATACTGCACCAAGACCCATGTCCCCACTTCAATGGTGTCTTCACTTATTTCATTTTGTGCAACTTCACAAAGACATGTATTTCCATTAATCATAAAATGACCCTGATATGCCACTAGACAATGTTCATTTCAAATACTCAAATCACTGACAACTGTAGTCCGGCCAGTATATTGTCATTTAAAAAGTGAAGTAGCAGCCCTCAACTAATGTTTATGTTGTGTTTTGTCATGTCATGTTGTGTTTTGGCCTGATGCGCCACCCTCCACCTATCTACTAATCACAAAGTCAGTAGTGTTTCGGCATCCGGGTTGGCAACCTCGAGTATGGGGGGAGGGGATACACCGCTCTACAGTAATTTGAAAGTGATTGCAGTACCAGTTTTGGCCACAATCTTACATATGGTTCCTTTAAGGCCTTAGGTTTTGGCATTTTGAGACACTCGAGTAAATTGCACACTGATTTTCTAAAACTACTCGTTGACTGCGAACACCACCTAAACCATTTAATCCTTATCCATCACCTCTCTCTTTCCTTCCTTCTGTATTCCTCTAAAAGTTCTGGGTTGGTGTATATCTTTTCCCTGTGCTTCCTCAAACTTTCCTTTGCTGCAGCTTTCTTTTGTGCACTTTTTGCCAACCTGGTCATATGAATTCAATCATGGAAAGAAAAACACAGATAAGGAACATCATAGTAATCAATCTTTAAATTGTAAACATGCACTTTCCATGACTCAGTAATGTGACATTTTAAGTCTATGGCAGTAATCTACACGTGATGTAGGCCACTTATTACTATGATATGACACTAGCAACTTTCATGAGATTCAAAGGGGAAAAAAGGGTAACAGGGTCTCTGATACAATGTATCTACTTCATTAAGTACAGTGTAACAACCTAAAAAACTTTTATGATATTGATCTTATTAATATCCCTCCAAAACATTGAGGTTGTCTCTTATTAAAAAGTAATTAATGTCATGAACGACATTGAAAAATGCAAATTCCTTTAATATTTTCATTACCGAAATTGAAATTATCATCACCGAAATTGGCTTTAACTATTGCGGTAATGATAAAGTGCATTGCGGTAATGAGATGACCGAACACAAAAATGCTAATTTTAGATTTAGCTAGCATGACCTAGCTAAAAAATGACCTCCATGACATTGTGTGTTTTATTACCTTATTACTAATCAAATTTGAATTAAGAAAATAGTTTTTTATCACAAAACTATTACTAATTTCGGTAATGAGAATCATTAGTGTTGTATTTAGACCGTTTTGAGACAAATCATGGAATTTCAACACAAAGACAAAAGAAGACATGCTTACCTTGACGCCATCTTTGATCTTCTGTTATTACTGATGCATGATGGGAAATTCCATTTCATGTTGAAATTCCTATAGGGTTTTATTGCAGTGCTCAAAAGTATTGCGGTAATGAAAACTATGACTGACGACAAAACATTTTTTTTAAATATTATAACCATTATAATGTTAATATTATTGAAACACACATTTTGATGAAGCAATGGACTTAAAACGATATATGTATAACTTTATTTTATTTTAAAGTAAAAGATAAAGATTTTCTTAATGATCAAACACTTGGGATTTGAGCCGGGACACATTGCGGTAATGATAATTTACTCATAAAATGCATAAAAAATACAAAATAACAATAAAATATGGAGAAATTACCTTGTGTGCAAGATAAAGCACATGTACGTATATTGTTAAATAGTGTAATCAGTGGGTTTTATGGCATATTTGACCATCAAATCCTTAGTACCATAAGATTTTGGGGTTTCGCGAGAATCACCCATATGCACGCATCCACTGGGTGGTGGGTGGATCTTGTCCTTACTGCCCCTGTTAAGACAAGAAAAGCAATCAGCACACATGACAATCCTTGGCTAATGCTTCCTGTACAAAAATTACATTACTCAGCATTATCAAGATAGTTAATGATTAGAGTTGAATTTGAGAATGAATGATTTGTGATGCAGTGTGTAATGCTTCCACTAGATTGGAAATGTAAAAATCTTGTTTGAGAAAGATGACAAGTCTTAGAGTCTGTCTCAATTGGTGTACTTATGTGAGTACACTTTTGTGTAGTACACTATGTGCACTGTGTGCTTACTGGCGGAGTGCGCAAATTTTAACAAAATAGTATTGTCTCATATCAAACACTAACTCCGTGCACTTCACGGAAATGACGATCGCAAACATTTTAATATAACTTTATTGGCGTCCTCAATTCGACAGTGACATGGTCATACTGTGTCAAAACATGAACCGTTTATGTTATAACTTGCTTGTACCTCCGTAAAGTCGGTTTTCCACAGCTGCTGCTTCAGCTTTCTCAACCGCAATTACCACGAGTTTGAAAACGCTCCCTCCCCTTCCGCTATTTGGCCAAGATGGCGTCCGTTAAGGGCGAAAAGTGTCCAGCGTTGCACACTCAGCTTTTTGACCGTTATGAGTGCACCATCCGGGAACTTGCAGCGCCCTTCGTGTCGTTGGAATTTTCAGTGTGAACACCCTCATGCACTCAAATTAGGTATTGTAAGTGCAGAAGTACGCGATTTGAGACACAGTCTTAGTCTTTAAATTTGAAAAATGTGAAAATGGAGGGTACAAATTAGAAGACAAAGTGGAATGTCTATTTCTATCCCTGTTCAAACAATTTAAGCAAAAAAAAAAAAAAAACAGCGTTCCACATTCAGCTTTTAGAGAGACAGTTATCTTTGATTATGAGTGCACCACCGGGGACTCGAATTTCCAAATGACGATTGTCCGTCATACGAACGAGAATTTTAATCCTGATAACACCTTGTAATATATTTTGGTTTTTGAGTTTTAAATGTCAGAAACATAGGCTAAACAGTGCTACAAGACTTACACTTACCTTACTGAAAGGCAGGATTGCAGACAGGGCACGCCGAATTCACGCCAGTCACGCCACCTCAACGCCTCGGTCCTGGGGCTGAAGAGACAGGGGAGGAGGGAGAAGGCATGATTCATTCGATACTTAGATACCCGTCTAACAGTATAAAATCATTATTTTAACATATAAACACGTATCTCACAACATAGATAGCTCGCCAACATCCCAATTCGTTCCGTTTTTTTTTTTTTTGGGGGGGGGGGGGGGGGGGTCTAGACATTTTATTAAATAACAATTTAATAGCCTCCCTTATAACACCAGAAGATCTTTTATTTTATATCCTTTATCCGGTTGAGTGGCGCATGTAGATGCAGCGACTCCTTGCTTCTCCTGAACGTGCAGTGTTTTTTTTGTTGTTAAAATGTGTTTTTCGGAATGTTTATCGCATGAAACTACGTCGGAACGCATGTACAGCTGACAGCAACTGTTGCAGATACGGGAGGAAAACAACAGTATCGATGTTTTGGACATAAAAACAGAGACGCTGGCTGAACTGGGAATACTTCGCCTGCCTACCACAACAACGGACCCGTCTGCTTCACCTGGCCGGCGTCACCGCAAGCGGTGTGCCAGGACAAGGAAGAGAGGCAAGCGAGCTGGCGTCGGAACAAGGCTAGCAGCCAACCCAACTCGCCCAGCAATACCATCCATACTCCTGGCAAACGTAAGATCACTGGACAATAAGATGGACGACATTCGGTTGCTAAGATCAGCAAACAAGACAGTAAGTAACTGCTGCGTGACTGTTATCACTGAATCATGGCTCAACGATAACATCCCCGACTCTGCTATACACCTGGAGCAGCTAACGTGCTATCGAGCAGACCGAGCCCTAGCAGACAAAAGACGTGGTGGAGGAGTTTGTGTTTACACACATGATGCTTGGTGCCGAGACGCTACGGTAGTACACAGACACTGCTCTCCACTGGCGGAGTTTATGATTATTAAGTGCCGACCCTTCTACCTCCCCAGGGAATTCACTGCGATTCTGCTGGTCGCGGTGTACATCCCCCCCAGCAACAAAAACAGTGACAGGAGCATGGCACTGAATGAGCTGTATCGGGCCGTCAGTGAACAACAAAGTGAACACCCGGATGCCTTCACAATCATCGCTGGAGACTTCAACCACGCCAATCTCAAAACTGTACTACCAAAATTTCACCAACATGTAAACTTCCCAACAAGAGGACAAAACACCCTGGACCTTGTTTACACCCCACAGAAAGAAGCCTACAAAGCCAAACCCCTCCCCCATATCGGGCAATCAGACCACATTAGCATCCTACTAATGCCCCGATACAGACAAAGAGCAAAAGTCACCAAACCGGTTCTGAAGGAGGTGAGAATGTGGCCGGAGGGGGCCGTCTCACAACTTCAGGACTGCTTTGAAACAACAGACTGGGATATCTTCAAAACAGCTGCCACCCACAACAACCACATTGACATTGAGGAATACACAGACACTGTGACCTCCTACATCACCAAATGCATCGATGATGTTACAGAAATAAAACACATCACCACTCGGGCCAACCAGAAGCCATGGCTGACAGGAGACGTCCACAGACTGCTGAGGGCCAGAGACAAAGCCTTCAGAGCTGGAGATGTAGCTGGCCTAAGAACAGCGAGGGCTAACCTGTCCAAGGGCATCAGGAAGGCAAAAAAGGATTACACAGACAAAATAACAACACACTTCAAAGACAGCAGAGATGCACAGAGCCTATGGCAGGGCATACAGGCCATCACTGACTACAAGCCTGCGCCACGGAGCTGTGAGAACAACACCTCTCTGCTAAATGACCTGAACAGTTTTTTCACCCGTTTTGAAGCACAAAATGACACTCACCCACAGAAAACCCCACCTCCCCCCCACGACCAACCCCTGTACCTGTCCTCTGCCAGCGTGAAGAGGACACTAGCCACCATTAACCCACGCAAAGCAGCAGGCCCAGACAACATACCAGGACGAGTGTTGAAGGACTGTGCAGAAGAGCTGAAGGATGTTTTTACAGACATTTTCAACACCTCTCTGGAGCAAGCAGTCATCCCATCACTTTTCAAAACTGCCACCATCATACCCGTGCCAAAGAAATCATCACCATCATGCTTCAATGACTACCGTCCTGTAGCACTCACGCCCATAATCATGAAGTGCTTCGAACGGCTAGTCATGTCACACATCAAAGCCACCCTACCCCCCACCCTGGACCCCTTCCAGTTTGCATACCGAGCCAAACGATCCACGGAGGATGCAATCTGCTCTGCCCTCCATCCAGCCCTCACCCACTTAGACAATAAAGACTCATATGTGAGAATGCTGTTCATAGACTTCAGTTCAGCATTCAATACCATAATACCACAACAACTCATCAGCAAACTGGACAAGCTAGGATTCAGTACCTCCCTCTGCAACTGGCTGCTGGATTTCCTGTTGCAGAGACCACAAGCAGTACGTGTCGGGGACAACACCTCAAGCACTCTGACCCTGAGCACGGGGGCCCCTCAAGGGTGTGTGCTCAGCCCACTGCTCTTCACACTGCTAACACATGACTGTACAACCACTCACAGCTCCAACCATCTGGTGAAGTTTGCGGACGACACAACACTGGTGGGCCTCATCACTAAGGGCGATGAGGCTCACTACAGAGAAGAAGTAGACCTGCTGGCTAAATGGTGCAAAGACAACAACCTCCTGCTAAATGTCAGCAAGACCAAGGAGATTGTTGTCAACTTTCAGAGAGGCCACAAACAACTGCCACCACTGTCCATCGACGGAGATGCTGTGGAGAGAGTGAGCAGCACAAAATTTCTGGGGGTGCACATCAGCGACGACCTCTCCTGGACCACCAACACAGCATCACTGGCGAAGAAAGCCCAGCAGCGCCTCTACTTCTTGCGCAAATTGAAGAAGGCAAGTGCCACGCCTCCTGTCATGACTACATTCTACAGAGGGACCATCGAGAGCATCGTCTCCAGCAGCATCACAGTGTGGGGCGGAAGCTGCACAGATCAGAACAGGAAGACCCTCCAGCGCACTGTTAACACAGCTAAGAGGATCATTGGAGCACCACTCCCCTCCCTGCAGGACATTTACACCACCCGCCTCACCCGCAAAGCACTAATGATTGTCAAGGATACAACCCACCCTGCACACGAACTGTTCAGCCTCCTGCCCTCTGGAAAGCGGTACAGGAGCCTCCGCTCCCGCACCACCAGACTGGCAAGTAGCTTCATCCACCAAGCAATCAGGATGCTGAACACTCTACCCACTCTCCCATCACTGACAGCCCCCCCCACCCACCAGCCAACCAGGAACCTAGGAAACTAGGATCCTGTCTACCAAACCCCCCCCCCCCCCCCAACACCGCCATGTGGAACTGCACTGTGACTGCGCAGCCAAACGTGTTGCTGCTTCACATCAAGCCTGATATACTTGAATTACTGCATACTGCATATCAATGTAAATATACAGGTCACACAAGCACAAGTTTAAACTTCATGTAACTGTTAAGACTACAGAAATATACAACACAACTACCTCTATTTTTTTTTTTATATATATGTCCTATATTTCTATTTTGATACATACATGTTCTATATTTCAGTCTTGCACTTTAATTTAATGTTTATTGTCTATGGCTATGTCCATAGTATGTCTATGTCTGTATTTAAAGCATGTCTATGTCTGCATGGGAAAGTAAGAAACGAAATTTCAATTCTTTGTATGACCAGTGCATGTAAAGAAATTGACAATAAAAGCCGACTTGACTTGACTTGACTTGATATTTTTCTGAATGACTGATATTTATGACAGCACACTTTATGCAGATTAGCCTATAGCCTAGGCCTACTATTTATTATTACACACAATTCAGCTGTCTGGTTGAAGCCTGGAAATGTTGTAAACAAAGTAGCATAGTTGCCTAGCTTAGCCTATCATAAGTCTACTGATTAGACTGTTCAGTTTCCCCATGTGTTTAAGTTTCAAGATAATACTTGTTCTCCTTGGGACAGGCCCTTTTGGGAAACGTTGGTATTGAGATGATCAGTCAACTTCAATGCAAGAGTTTTAAACAAATATGTGCAGCAATGATAGCTAATGATGCTAAGCGGATTTAATAGTAATTTAGCTAGTCGTCTTCTATGCGTCTTTGTTTTCACGATTGTGAATGTTTTAAGTCGCGCGTGTTCATTGAGCAGGAGAGGGAGGGAGGGAGCGCGAGAGAGCGGGGCAAGGAGAGGGGGTTTACTTCTATACTGTTTGGTAAAGTTGCACACATAGTCTACAATGAAAGCAAGGAGAGGTGTGAAATTATTATTTATTTATTTGTTTTTGGACAACGTAGGCTACCGATAAGTAAAGCGGGAGATGTGGGTTGCTTTTGCGGCCGCATAAGCTGCAAAGCAGTGCACTAGAAAGGGTGTGTCGCGATTCTGCCTTTTCACACCGCGACACAGTATCGTGGATATGAATGTCGCGATTTCGGGTCCGAATCGTATATCGTTACAGCCCTACTGATAACACCTTTATGTAATATATTTTGTTTTTTTAGTTTTAAATATCAGAAACATAGGCTAAACAGTGTTACAAGACTTACACTTACCTTACTGAAATGCAGGATTGCAGACAGGGACGCCGAATTCACGCCACCTGAACGCCTCGGTCCTGGGGCTGAAGAGACGGGGGAGGAGGAAGAAGACATGATTCATTCGATACTTAGATACCCGTCTAACAGTATAAAATCATTATTTTAACATACAAACACGTATCTCACAACATAGATAACTCGCCAACATCCCAATTCGTTCCATTGTTAGGGACCTGAAACCGGTCTATACGGCTCTGTAAATTTTCATGGTGGATTACGTTGAATAAGTCGACCAATCGCTGCAGCACTACAAAGAATCGGTCACTGTTTGTGTTATAACTATATTGTAACTCTGTAAATTGTGTTATCCATTGCTGCTGCTTCAGTTTTCTCAACCACGATTACCACAAGTTTGAAAATGCTCCCTCCCGCTATGTAGTCAAGATGGCGTACGCTGAGGGCGAAAGATTCTAGAGTGAAGCCATGAAGCACGTATCCAGCTTTCCACATTCAGCTTTTAGAGAGAAGTTATCTTTGATTACGAGTGCACCACCAGGGATTCGAATTTCCAAATGACGATTGTCCGTCGTACAAACGAGAAGTTTAATCCCTGATAACACCTTTATGTAATATATTTTCGTTTTTGAGTTTTAAATGTCAGAAACATAGGCTAAACAGTGCTACAAGACTTAACACTTACCTTACTGAAAGGGAGGATTGCAGACAGGGCACGCCAGTCACGCCACTTGAACGCCTCGGTCCTGGTGCTGAAGAGACGGGGGCGGAGGGAGAAGGCATGATTCATTTGATACTTGGATACACGCCTAACTGTATAAAATCATTATTTTAACATACAGACACGTATCTCACTACATAGAACACATCTAAATTATTTTCTGTCTTACAGAGGATGCGGCAGCGGTTAAGGAATCAGGCTAGCATGCTAGCCTGGAAATTGTGGGTTAAAATCTCAGCCTAAGTTGCTCTAAGGGAGACTAGCCCTGAAGTAACAAGTAAATTGACCAAATTAAGTCGCTTCGGATAAAAAGCGTTCCTAAATTAATTTGTAGCTGCTACATGGATAAAATGAACATTTCATTAACCCTTGTTTACCCCAAAAGCTAACGTTAGCTAATTGTCCAAGACCAGTTTAAAGTAAACGTCAAAAGGAGCCATTCACATTATATGAAAGCAAAAATAATGTATTTCATTCTAATATACTTGAAGCAAATAGACTTACCTGAAACAAATCAAACGAACTCTTCTTTTCACTAGCTCTGGTGTTCACCAACCGCTTCCGTTAATGTCTAACTCAGCTCTGGCAGCAGTAAGGCAGTTGAACTCGTAGAACTAAAAATTCGCGCTTCTGTTTCACGACGGCTGGCCGTATCAGTTGTGACTGTGCTTCCCGCCCCCTGGTGTCTGATCCGGGTCAATGTCTCCATCACGACAGTAAAACAGAGGTGACAGTTACACGGATTTGCCAGTTTGAAGGCGGAGTCTGTCCGGAGTCTACTGCTATCTGGGATTCCTTATTAAATTGCTCTATCTTTATCATATTATTTACTATATCTACCATTCCACTATGTATCTATCTATCTAGGCATAATAGCAGTATAGGCCTAAAGGTGAAACAATGTATGTGATTAGAATGTTGCCAGTTAAAGGAGAATTCCGGTGTGATATTGACCTAAAGTGTATTGAAACATGATACCGAGTGTGAACGTATGTCTCATAGCCCATCTCGGCTTGTCCCCTGCACTCCAAAATCTGGCGCTAGTTAGCCGATGCTACCAACAGCTTTTTCAATAGTGGTGCTTCGGCATCGGGCTAGCCATGCAAATAAATCACTGTTTTACACCCATTTACGAGGCTCAATGTATCTCCACACTTCATTGGTAGACTTCCGAGGGCCCTGACATTTAAAACGAGACATTGAGAACTTTGAAAAAGCACTGGTAGTTTACTTACAAGACGATTTATACAGACAGTATCTTCACGAAGTTTAGCGTTTGCAGCCATCTTGAATTTAGTCACGATAAGTCGAGCAACGAGTAAGAATGAACTGGTATGATAAGGGATCAGATTCAAAAAATAATTCAGTGGAAATGCATGGATTCCAGTTTCTTCCAGTAGCAGCAACTGGAATCCATGCATTTCCACTGAATTATTGTGGAGATACATTGAGCCTCGTAAATCAAGTGTGCTAAAACAAAAAGTTATTAGGATCACACTGTAACATTACTTTACAGTTTCAGTCAAAACTAGATGCACCGCATAGCGGTACAAAATATGACCGCCGCTCAGTCCTGTACATCCGTTACGCGAAAATAAATCACACTTCAATTTGTCTCCATATTTTACTCCATCCCCCACTCTTGAAACTTTTGTGTATGCTTGTTTGGCATGCCTGAGTGTGTGTGTGCGGCTGCACAGAAAGTAGCCTACTGGTGCTGAAAAGGTGAATAGATTGTAGAATAGCCAAAGAAGATGTAGCATTGTTATAAAACCTTTAAAATCTCTAAACAATCACAAGTAGGGCAGTTCATCACAGTTCATCCATTGCAACTGGATTGATGAAAGGTCACTTACACTTGTAGGCTACATTGTATTTGGGAAAAGCAAAAGGTATCAGCATAATGTTATTTATTTTTTATTTTTTTAATGTATTTATAAACAAAAACATCTGTCAGTTCCATGCCGTTTTCAACAGCTATCAAAAACAAAGGTCATTTTTGGATGGATGGATTTTTTGTGAATGTTTCTTCTTCTACATAAGATTTTAGTCATCTTTTGTTCATGTAATACTTCATTGTCAATGCACAAATGAAGTAACAGTAGTCTGAAACGTTATTGTTAATGCACAAATTAAGTAACAGTAGTCTGAAACGAAATGCTGTTTTACATCTAACCAGTGGTGCAAATAACTGACATGTCCAAATGGGCCTTGATGAAATGCGTCGCTAGACTGTTCATACACATTTTAACGGGTCAAAGTTGAAGAGCTTTTGTCCGTTATTGTTCGTGCAAATATAGGCTGATTCATGTTCCCTTGCATTGTGTAACTGAGGTCCATGGCTAGTCTGGCTTTCATTAGACCAAGCTCAATCTTTTAAGAAATCAAAAAAGTCCATAGGCACCCGATATTGTTTAATTTTCCGATTGAGATATACACGCTCTGGCTATTCTAAATGCAAAAATGCATCAGGGAGTTATGACAAAACTGTAACTAACAAACTAGATCCTAATAGAAAGCTGTTAGCTTCCCTAAGGATTATAAGGTAGGCCTATTTACAACATAAATTGTCAATAGGCTATGCTGGCGACACAAATAAAATCTCCTTTGGAAACCAATGGCTTACGCCTTACAGTATCAAGCGGACTTAAACTGCCATATCGTGGCGAAAAGTTGTAATAACATTCACGCAGCTCCATGAGTCAAGGAAAGCGCGAATGAAGTAGCCACTTCTAAATGGGACCCACTACACAGTAGCTTAAGGTGTGTCCCCGCGGACGAAACTACATTTTTCCGTAAAAGTCTAGTGGGGCTACATACCCACCAAATTTCATGTACCCCGGTGGTTCGGTGTCCCGGGTATCGTTGACCAAAAATTCAGGAAGTAGATGACGGGAAAAATTCTTGAATTGTGTGCATGTGTGCGTGTACAAGTTTATGTTTATGTGTGTGTGTGTGTGTGTATGTGCGTGCTTGTGTGTTTGCCTGCGTATGTGTGTTTGTGCATGTGCATGCATGCGTACATATGTCTACTGTGTGAGTATGTGTCATACGTATGATTACTGTAAATGTATGTGTGTGCGTGTGTATCTGTTTATGCACATGTGTGCACATGGAATGGGTTAACATGACCCCTGGAGGCAAACATACGTAAAAAATTGGTCATCCTAGGCCCTACGGTTCTCAAGATATTCACAGAAAACTGTGTCTGCCCTACCCTCCTTTCGGGGGGTCCAGTACAGCGGGGGGGCTACAGATCAAAACGAAAACCGATGGTTCCATGCTATCCATGTGGGGTTACATGCCCACCAAGTTTCGTGTACCCCGGTCTTTCAGTGTCCCGGGAATCCATGTTGGTGTACGGTCACTAAATGTACACATAAATTATTTTATTGTAAGGCCCCCCATAAACGAAAGTTCACAAAACTTGGCATGCATTCGGAGGGTGTCATAATGATCCTACACTTTCAATTTCGTGCAGTTTTGACCATGTCAGCCAGAGATATTGTGGTGAAAACACCTAATTTTTTGCTTTTTAATTTTTAACTAGGTGGGGCTATACATGAAATAAGTGGTAATGGGATGGGTTGACATGCCCCCTTAAGACCAACATACAAAAAAAAGGTGGACCTCCTAGGCCCTACGGTTCTCGAGATATTCACAGAAAACTGTCTCCGGCCACCTACAGGCCAGATGGTGTATAGTAACATAAATTCATTTATTGTGTGGCCCCCCATGAACGGAATTCGACGAAACTTGGTGTGCATTCAGAGGGTGTCATAATGATCCTACACTTCCAATTTCGTGCAGTTTTGACTATGTTTTGACAGATCAAAACGAAAAACGATGGTTCCATGCTATCCATGTGGGGTTACATGCCCACCAAGTTTCGTCTACCCCGGTCTTTCAGTGTCCCGGGAATCCTTGACGGAAATTTGGACATGCAAAAAAAAAAAAAAAAAATCTGACTAAACCTATATGACCGCCGCTTCGCTGCGCAGCGGTCATAATAAGTAGGGCCTAGGTTAATAATTAAGATGTAGGCTATTTCCCATTGTTTATGGCTCAATGCATGATAGCCTTTTAATAGATAAAAGAAGCAGGAAACAGTAACTGGCAGTCACATATGATAGTAGGCAGGGTTGGGTCAGATTACTTTGAAATGTAATCCATTACTGACTACAAATTACATGGCAATTTTTGTAACCAGTAACGTAATCAGTTGGATTACCAAAAACATGTAACGTAATCTGATTACTTTAGGATTACTTTTAGATTACTTCAATAAATATGCCCATTAAGTAAAAGACACCACCACAGAATTGATGAAAGAATTCTCATTCTATTTTTCTTCTCCACTCTTCTCCAAACATGCACAACTCAGCTTAACCTTTATAAGGGCACACCTGGACAAATAATTTAGCTTTCGCTGGATTTATTTGACCCAGGGACATAGCCTGAGATTGGCATAAAAAAGGGAAGCATTAAACACAAATGACACCATGTCCGTTTCAATTGTGGGGGTGAGAAAATTATTATTTTGGGATGTTTTTCAACCAGGGGGACCTGGTGACTTTCTCAAAGTAAATGGTAACACTAAAACAAGAGGCTACATTAAGATTAGGAGGAAAAGATCAGGCAGTGTGCCGAGAGACCTGCCCCAATAGTAGTCTATGTAAGTTAGTAAGTAAGTATATCTTTTGATCCCGTGAGGGACATTTGGTCTCTGCATTTATCCCAATCAATATTTGCCAGGGGTATGAATAATTTTGTTCTTAACTATATCTTTAAAAAGTCTAAAAAGTGAACATCCGAATAAACTGCTTGTCAAATTAAAAGATAGCTAGGCTATCATAAAAAAGTTGCATTGTTTGCATGATAAAATGTAATCTGGTAATCCCCAACAATGTAACTGTAATCTGATTACACAATTTTTTTATTGTAATCTGGGCTGATTGTAGTTACTTGATTTTTGTAATCTGATTACGTAATCCAGATTACATGTAATCCGTTACTACCCAACCCTGATAGTAAGTTTATAATGGGAAAAAAACACTGTCTGCACAAAAGCCAAATAGGCTACTTCAGATTGTAGATTTATGCTACAAAATTATCCTGTTCGAATCCATCCAGTATTCCCAAGAATACCAACAATATGTTGAAAGGTTAATTTCCCGTTTCCTTTTTTTTTTAGAATGTTGAGAAGGCTACACCCTGTAAGTGAATGTGTGTGATATCTTTAGTTAACCTACCGTTAAAATAGGACGATTTTTCAAAACAGAAAAAGCATCCAAGAGAGTCTCAAAAATGATATCCGTTGCATAGCCCTATCTACGGCTTATCATCCTTGGCGTAGCCTACCCGGCGTGCAGGCGATATAGCCACATAAGGGCAGTGCTGCCCAGATTGATATAGCCCCAGCCAATCGGAAGTGCAAACCAGGCGCGTAGCAAGCGTGGGGGATGTGGGTGTTATAGCGTACAGACTTTTGCTGGAACACGATTATATCCCCCACACTTTTTGTCAGATTAAAATGAAAGTAAAATAATGGAAATAAACGCTCCGTAAAGAGTTGGAACCGTATCTACCATAATGCACACACAGAGAGACACAAATAGGTCTGTTGATTTGATTGAACGGTCATCCAGCCAATTATGCCAATTTAGTAGGCCTAAACCAAAGTTTTTGTCACAATGTAGAAATGCAGGGAGTCAAAGTGAAAGCGGGGGTGCGCGCACCATGGCACTTGTTGTTTCTGCAAAAAGACCTTTGGCTACTGTTCTCAGAGCATTATGCTTTTTCTGTCTATGATCTGCAGCTTTTCTCAAACTATGGGACTCCTCAACAATTAACCTACTGGTCCACGTAGCCGCGAAATTAAGTTATGCCCGGTGCTTCACACGTCTGATAAATTGCAGCAAGATTGAATGGAACCGCGGACTGAAAAAAATAATAGGCTAAACGTTTCCCCAATCAGATACTTACTAATTAGGTGTCATCAACTATATCATACCTGTCAACATTTAGCTTTCCAAAAACGGGAGATTTTTTTTCGGGTGGGGGGTTGGGGGGTCAGTGGATCCGGATCTGTGTTTGCATATTTAATACGTTTCATACACGTGTTTCAACACTGCATTTTGGTCGTTGCTTTTACCTTACTATTACCTTACGCATGCCAGTTATGTATCCACCAGCTGCCTGCCTGCAGCCTACTTCCAAAACTCCAAAGCTGCTTGCTGTCAGATTTGGTTCCGAGGGCACAAGTTCAGTGTATCAACAACACTCAATAACAGTTTATGTGATGTGTTAATCAATTAAATTCCCAACAATTTCACAGCAGCTAGTTTTGTAGTAGGCTTAAACTAGGCCGCTTGCTTACGACGAGACTCAGACTGCGCAGTCGGCACCCGCTTCCTTATTTGGGTTTTGGGTTGCCAGGTTTTAGCCTATGACAAAACGGTTGAAATTGAAACTAAGTGATCGTGTTTGTATAGTGGGGTATTTCATACACAATCTGGCAACCTGAATGGATCAATGATTTTAAAATGAAGTTTGATGGCCATGTAAATTACGGGAGTTTTCCTGGAGAAATAACAAAACGGGAGGGTGCTGGGAGATGACCTAGAAATACGGGAGAAACCCAGGAAAAACAGGAGTGTTGACAGGTATGAACTATATAGACATAGCCCAGTCAGCACACATATGCCTACGTCTCCAAGACGCTTGGAAAAGATCTGAACAGCTTCGCGTTCCATTGTCTTATTTGATCTGATCTTACACACGTCGGCGGCATTTCAATGTCAATGTGTGTCGTAGTGCTACATCTACTGGAGATCTTAATGTCTTAAATACGATCGCGTTCCATTTAGAACATCTTATTATGACCGCCGCGCAGCGAAGTCAGATTTTTTTTTCTTTTTTCTTCTTTTTCGCATGCCCAAATTTCCGTCAATGATTCCCGGGACACTGAAAGACCGGGGTACACGAAACTTGGTAGGCATGTAACCCCACATGGATAGCATGGAACCATCGTTTTTCGTTTTGATCTGCAGCCCCCCCGCTGGACTGGACCCCCCGAAAGGAGGGTAGGGCAGACACAGTTTTCTGTGAATATCTCGAAAACCGTAGGGTTTAGGTGGACCATTTTTTTTTTGTTTGTTGATCTCAAGGGGCCATGTCAACCCATTCCATAACCACTCATTTCATGTATAGCGCCACCTAGTTAAACACAAAAAAGTAAAAATGAGGTGTTGTAATTGAAGGTATCTGTGACCTAACATAGTCAAAACTGCACGAAATTGGAAGTGTAGGATCATTATGACACCCTCTGTATGCACGCCAAGTTTTGTGGAATTCCGTTCATGGGGGGCCACACAATAAATTAATTTATGTTACTATACACCAACTGGCCTGTAGGTGGCCGGAGACAGTTTTCTGTGAATATCTCGAGAACCATAGGGCCTAGGAGGTCCACCTTTTTTATGTATGTTGGTCTTAAGGGGGCATGTCAACCCATCCCATTACCACATGTATAGTGCCACCTAATTAAAAATTAAAAAGCAAAAAATTAGGTGTTTTCATCACAACATCTCTGGCTGACAAGGTCAAAACTGCACGAAATTAAAAGTGTAGGATCATTATGACACCCTCCGAATGTATGCCAAAAATGTAAGTTTTGTGTACTTTCGTTTATGGGGGGCCTTACAATAAAATAATTTATGTGTACATTTAGTGATGTACACCAACAAGGATTCCCGGGACACTGAAAGACCGGGGTACACAAAACTTGGTGGGCATGTACCCCCACATGGATAGCATGGAACCGTCATTTTTCGTTTTGATCTGTAGCCCCCCCGCTGGACTGGACCCCCCGAAAGGAGGGTAGGGCAGACACAGTTCTCTGTGAATATCTTGAGAACTGTAGGGCCTAGGATGACCAATTTTTTACGTATGTTTGCCTCCAGGGGTCATGTTAACCCATTCCATGTGCACACATGTGCATAAACAGATACACACGCACACACATACATTTACAGTAATCATACGTATGACACATACTCACACAGTAGACATATGTACGCATGCATGCACATGCACAAACACACATACGCAGGCAAACACACAAGCACGCACATACACACACACACACACATAAACATAAACTTGTACACGCACACATGCACACAATTCAAGAATTTTTCCCGTCATCTACTTCCTGAATTTTTGGTCAACGATACCCGGGACACCGAACCACCGGGGTACATGAAATTTGGTGGGTATGTAGCCCCACTAGACTTTTACGGAAAATGTTCATTTCCTCTCCGGGGACCACCCCCCCTATAACGTTTCAGACTACTGTTACTTAATTTGTGCATTCACAATAAAGTACATGAACTAAAGATGACTAAAATCTTATGCAGAAGAAGAAACATTCACAAAAAATCCATCCATCCTAAAATGACCTTTGTTTTTGATAGCTGTTGAAAACGGCATGGAACTGACAGAGATGTTTTTGTTTATAAATACATAAAAAAAATAAAAATAATAAATAACATTATGCTGATACCTTTTGCTTTTCCCAAATACAATGTAGCCTACAGGTGTAAGTGACCTTTCATCAATCCAGTTGCAATGGATGAACTGTGATGAACTGCCCTACTTGTGATTGTTTAGAGATTTTAAAGGTTTTATAACAATGCTACATCTTCTTTGGCTATTATACAATCTATTCACCTTTTCAGCACCAGTAGGCTACTTTCTGTGCAGCCGCACACACACACTCAGGCATGCCAAACAAGCATACACAAAAGTTTCAAGAGTGGGGGATGGAGTAAAATATGGAGACAAATTGAAGTGTGATTTATTTTCGCGGAACGGATGTACAGGACTGAGCGGCGGTCATATTTTATACCGCTGTGCGGTACATCTAGTTTTGATCTTTGGCCAGGTCAAGACACGTTTGAGTTCTACATCTGAGAACTAAGATTTCCAGCATGTAGAACTCAAATAGAACGCATATGACCGCTTAGGGACCGTTCGTTATTTATAAACGGGGCCACCGGAGGAAAATAGGGGAGGGTCATGTCTTTTTATTCTTTGTTGAGGGGAGGGTCACCTAACTTTTTTTTGTCTAGGAGGCAGGGTCACCCATCTTTTGTATTAATGAAAACAGCAAAAAGTCCAAGTGGCTTGTTTGATTGTTGATTTCTGTTGCCATATAACGTTCTCTTTCGTTCCATAGCTCTGTCAACATTGAACAATGAAAATAAGGGAGATTTCCCGGGTTTCTCACGCAAAATACGGAAAATGTCAACATTCGTCTCATTAACTTTGGAAGGGTTGGAGCAACAAAGTAGCCTACTTTATTCACGCCTAACAGCCTATAGGCCTATCCATTTGGTCAACTTGATCCAGCCCTAAAAAAGTTCAATTTAACTTTGGTTTACTTGTAGTTTACCGTGTAGCCTAACTTTAAACAGTGTGCATGCTTAACATAAAGCACACTTGTGCTTCATTCATCCACACATCCAGCTCCTAACGTTTTGACAAGCATTTCTACCAATTGACCTCGTTCCTGCCCATCTCTAGCTTTGCTGTCTCCATCCTTTCTGTTTTTGTTGTTTGCAAAAAGAAAATATATAGTATTTATTGGTAACCAGCAACAAGTGCAATTTGTTCATCGCTGTCATTCTCTCTCCTGCCAACACAAATGTGTTACGTTCCAAATAGCAGTGCGTAATTCTGCTTCATAAAGTTGAACAAATACATTTGGTCATATAAATAGCCAGTTTATGGTCTACAGTGTAGTTGGTAAGTTATGGTAGGCCAACTTGGAGTGAATATACAGGGGGAATTCTTTGTCTAGCTGAGTAGCCTGGCAGGTGCGCACTTAGGCATAGCCTACGGCCGAACACTGCAAGCGCTGATGAATCGTGCTCTCACGACAACCACGTTGTTAACTTAAATAGGCCTAGGTTAACATCACTCTGAGTTCGCATTCAAGCAAGCAAAACGATGATTTGAATACATCTGTTTCACTGGAGGGGCTAGGGGTAACAACAGGACAACACAGAGACAGGCCAGAATGCAGGACTAATGTTATGAGAGTATTACAGTAATATGGGATATTCTACGGGAAAATATTAAAACGGCAAGACAGCGGGGAAACGTTAAAATGATAAACCCGGAAAAAGTTGGCATGTTAGTTATTCTTCGGTCCCTGTGATTATTTGTGAAATTGTGCATTTGAGAAGGAAGGAGTGTAGCAAGCTCCCAAATTGACGCTCGTCTAAAAAATTGAGTTTTGGATAATGTTCAGCTTCGGCAGCTTTACAATGACTGAGGAAGCCTAGAGACGAGTCCATAGCAACAAGTTCATGTGTTGAATTTGTTATTACCCAGTGTGCTTTGTTGAATGGTCTCAATGCTTTATTGTTTTATTTCATGTGAATACTTACTAGAGGAGTAACTTTTCAAGTAGGCTAATGCAGTTGCAGGAAGTGTGCATTTAGTTTCCATGCTTATTGTGTTTCCACAACAATGTTAGTGAGTAAATCAACTGAAATGGCCACCATCTTGGGGAAGTGTGATGTGTAAGATCAGAAAGCAGAGGTTGGTTATAAGGCGGTAGCATATGTAGATGTGTTTTCATACCGCGTAAAAGCGTGGGCGGAAGACATCGAGAATTGGCCGGGGAGGGTCATGTCAGTTTTGAAAATGCTGCTGGAGGGTCGTTGAAAATTATTCACCCCTTGCTGCAAGTGACGTCACGTTTTGTTCGCGCCACAGCAAAATAGCCTAGTGGACGGCAAGAACACGAATCAAATCAATGGGTTGTAATGGGACATATCGCACAGCTAGGAGATTATAGTGAGATTTAACCGTAGTAATACCCTTCCACGACTGTTGGCTTATTGTTTGGAATACAACAACATCTCATGTTCTTGCATAGATATATTTTGGTTTGTTTTCTTTGTGTTTCGGGAGTATTTCAACCACAATTGCATGCTTATCTCCTCAGTGTATGAAGCACAGCAGCGGTTGCTATAGCAACCATAGACTCTGAACAGGACGGCAGATAGCACTTAGGCAAAGTCTTTGGCAAGATCTGAATGTAAACATATAATACCGTTCAAGTTTTTTTTTTTTTTTCCTATTTCTTTCAATTCTTTAACTTAAGACATGTAAGAAGTAAGTTTATTCGCTGGGCAACTTACAAACTGACGAGTTACATTAGCCCTATGAGCTACGATAAACGTTAGCTAGAATAGCTAGCTTCTAAGTGTGGCAGCTAGTTATTATTTCATGTTCTGATATGACATTCTTAACGTTTTGACTATGTTACAACTGATAAAAGCAAGACAAATAAAGTAACCAAATCGCTTTGCAATATTTTAGTCCAGAAATACTTATGGGTGTTCATTTACCATAATGTTAATTACAGTAGCCTAACGTAACGTTATCTCCCCTTGCTGTTACCACCAGTTTTAATAACTTTACATTTGCGATCATGACCCATTTCATCTAACAACACCACTGGCATCTTCTTTGACTATCAGACCCCAAACAGCAATACATTGAACTACAAAGATGTTATAGTAATGGTGTTCAGTTCATCATAATCTGTATGACATAATGTAATTTGCCGTCTGTCTCCCATCTTTTTGCCGTCCAGCATGGAGCAGTCACGTGTCTGCAAGGGGTGAATAGCGCAGGCAGGGGAGGGTCATGCAACTCTTGATCGAAGCACTCAAAATCCCTCCAGTGATCCCGTTTATAAATAACGAACGGTCCCTTATGCAATGTGTGCGTCCCTGCAGCAAGTGAAACTGGTGTGGGCTAGAAGCAACAATAGTTTAAACAACAACGTGGCTTCCCGTAACTATCAATGGAATAAGCATAGAAACTGCTAATCATAATCTTTAAATTGACATTAATTAAGCTGGCTATATGCAACACAATGTATTTGTATTCCCTTTGCATATGGGTAGACTTCAAACGTTTTTGAATTTGAGCTTACAGTTCTGCACTATTCTGTGTCCTTTACATTTATTTAATAGGTATCCTCGAAATTAGGCTGCTGTCTGTTAGGCAATTTATTGTAGCCTGCTAACCCATATGCACAAAACATAATTTCTGAAATTATTTCTTGATTTATAACATGAGATATCAGATATGTCTCCGTATAGGGTAGTGTCAAATAGTGAAGTGATAGCATGCAGGCCTACATGTCACATGAGCCACACATTGGGGCGCTGCTTCTTCTGTCCCTCCCAAACTGCATTAAAATGGTGTGTTTAGCAATCAGAATTTCAAATTTTTTTTCGGGGGAGAAACTCCAGGACACCAATATAGTCCGCACCCCTCTCAGAAAATACTTACAACGTCCCTGTAGGGAGTTATTTATAATTTGGCCAGATTGTTTCATTTACCTATCCCACAACCCCCACACTTTTAAAAAGCTTGATAGGCTACGCCTCTGTGCAAAGCATTAACTTGAAATTCAAGGAAATCTTCCGATTTAATTAATTTAATTTTTCGACCTGAAAATGAGACCCACGCTAATTCGTACCCTATAGATCCGCTGAGTTTTTTTTGTTTGTTTTGCTTTTTTAGGTAGCCTAACACCTTGTCATTTCGCGTTTGTCCAGTCGTTCACGAACCTTAATTGCGCCCCATGTCATCTAAAACATATTTCGGGATGGCCATCTCACCATGAGAAAACGTAACGTTAATGGTGACAGTGCTGAGAGATCTATTAAGCTTTCGCATGCTTAGTAAACATTAGACTGGCACATAATATTGAGCTGAATATTTAGTGGAAATAGCCTACTGTAGCATTTTGCTGATAGATAAAAGTCGCCTATTTAAAGCAACACCAACGAGTTTTTTGTAGGCCTACCTTAAAATAATGTTTCCAAAATTGTTTCCGTGTTTCATCAACTCGTAAAAGGGTGAACGGCACTTCTGCATACATGAGAACAGCGTCTCGTCACCAGCAATGCTAATGAGTCCCAGAACGTCCACGCCCTTTTTTAGGTGAAGGAAGTAGGAACTTTGCTTCTACTGTCTACTGCCTAAAAGCTGCTGTGTTGTATTTTGCAACAACAACAAAAAAATAAGGATTTGCGGTTTAGTATGTTGCCACAAAAAGAAAGGGAAGGGAAAATAAGGGGTTTGTGGCTCCAGGCAATCAGAAGAGAGAATCCCGATGGGAGGCTAGATAGATAGATATACTTTATTGATCCCTAGGGGGAAATTCAAGGTCACAGTAGCATACAGTGTACAACACACACACACATTCAATAACAGCAGAAAAAGTCATTAAAAGTATATAACATAAAAAACACAACTAAGCAATAAGGACTGTAGAAGATAAAGAATATACTAAATATACTAAATATAAAAAATACAAATTATACTAAATAAAACTTAATCAAAATCAATTCTAAAAAACAGTATCCACATGGTGGGTGAATAATCAATCAGGTGCGCTTGCAATGACTGAAGCAGGGACTGAGCCTGTGGTTCTTGGTGCATAAGGTAAGGTAAGGTGCTCTGTGTGAATGAGTGTCATGGTGATGGTGCAAATGAGTAAGTCAAACAGTGCAACAGTGCAAGAATAAAGTCTATATATCTATATATAAATAACTATATTAAGAAAGGTATGTGGCATGGAGGGAGGGGTTGTGCACATAGTTCGAATTACAGGGGGTACTATACCCCCCAATGAAGACCCAGTACCCCCCAAAGAGACATAAATATCAGTTTTGGGGGGGGTCAGATCATTTTTCTGATATTGTGAAAAAATATCGTTACAGTTACAATACAAGTCAACTCCTATTTTCACCATAGGAACATTTGAATGTAAAGCGATTTCTGACACCCCTATTGTGGACTGTACCATTTTAACCACCGTGGCGCTAGAAGCAACTGAGACAGAGAACGACTTCAACTTCACAAGCAAGTGTCAACATTGAATGACAAAACTTCCTCCAGTAGGCTAAATTCGGTTTGCTGCTGAGGGCATGGGTAAGTTGCTGACGTCTAGCTTGTTGAAAATGTGTTATTTTACAACCTTAATTTATAAACGTGTTTTGTTCTTTCATAGCTCATGTCACGTCTTCATACATTGAATTAGTGGCTACTTACCCACTGAGGCTAGTAAAGTGGACCTTGGTTAGTTACCAAGGTTAGTTAGGAAGATAGACTAGTTCTCTATTTAAATCAAGCTTTACATTGTGGTGAGGTAAAATCGATTGTCATTTCCAAGGAGATGAACTCCATAGCCTATGATTATTCTCATTTTATCTTGAATAAATGATTGTGCCCTTTTGAAATTAGTTTGGCACAGATCCTGTGTTTTTATATTACCGGTAGGCCTATGCACAAGAGGGTCTGGTGTAGCTAAGCCTAGGCTACATAACATCAGTGAAACCTGTGGATACATAAAAAGACCCAAGTAGCCTAGGCTAAATAGTATGTGCTAGTATTTGAGTTTGTTTTTAATTGTTTGGTATTGTTTTTACATTCTATTATTTCATATTTTTAGCTCAATAAATGTAGTTTAATCTGAGAACCCTGATACTATCTTAAAGGAGAATTCCGGTGTGATATTGACCTAAAGTGTATTGAAACATGATACGAGTGTGAACGTATGTCTCATAGCCCATCTCGGCTTGTCCCCTGCACTCCAAAATCTGGCGCTAGTTAGCCGATGCTACCAACAGCTTTTTCAATAGTGGTGCTTCGGCATCGGGCTAGCCATGCAAATAAATCATTGGGGGGTTTAGTACCCCCCAGTACCCCCTGTAATTCGAACTATGTGCACAACCCCTCCCTCCATGCCACATACCTTTCTTAATATAGTTATTTATATATACACGAATCCGGCGAAACTACCAGAAGTAAGCCGGCGCCATTACTGAGCTGTCGCTGGGTAGCATTACGCCCGTGCCTCCTATTGGATTTGTTACGTCCACTGGGATAACAGCCGGCGATTTACGACTGTCTCACTACTTCTTTTATAATGTCGAGTGGGAAAACATGTTCCGTTTTCAATTGTTCCAATAGCAGCAATAAAATTACCAGTTGGAACAAAAGAAAAACGTGAGACACAAAATACCCTGGGTCGACTGCCCCTGTCTGGTAGATAACGTTACCATACGGTTTGCACAGATAGCAGTTAGTTGTACCTTACCCTTTCCTTTTGAAATGTGAAAATTAGATAAACAATGGTCACAAATGAAAAACATGAATTCGTTTATTTGATATCCATTTATTTATTTATTGTTGCCAAATGGACAGATATTTGTTATAGTTTCCTCGTTGGCTAGCCTAGCTAGCATAGTTATTGCTGACGTTAGAGCTATCGATACAGTAGTTAAGTAGATATAATATCAACCTAGTCCCAATTATGTCTTTATATCCTCATTCTCTACTCTAAGCTATTTTCATAAATAATCTGTAAGATCGCTTGTATCTTCATCTGTGACCGGAGGCCACTGTCTAACATCATCAACCCAACAAGCCATAGTGCTACTGCCTGGCTGTAGCTGTCAATGAGGGTGCGTTATCACGGAGGTTTGTTTACATACCATATTGGATTGGTTGTGTCCACTGGGATAACAGCCCGCGATTTACGACTGTCTCACTACTTATTTTATAATGTCGAGTGGGAAAACATGCCAACTTGACAGATATTTGTATAGTTTCCTCGTTAGGTAGCCTAGCTAGCATAGTTATTGCTAACGTTAGCTAGCTACAGTAGTTAAGTAGATATAATATCAACCTAGTCCCAATTGTGTCTTTATTTCCTCATTCTCTACTCTAAACTATTTTCATAAATAATCTGTAAGATCGCTTGTACCTTCATCTGTGACCGGAGGCCACTGTCTAACATCATCAACCCAACAAGCCATACTGCCTGGCTGTAGCTGTCATTGAAGGTGCGTTATCACGGAGGTTTGTTTACAGCTCAGTAATGGCGTCGCCACAAGATGGCAGCCTACACAAAACGCTCGCCGGATTCGTGTATAGATATATAGACTTTATTCTTGTATCTCCACACTTCATTGGTAGACTTCCAAGGGCCCTGACATTTAAAACGAGACATTGAGAACTTTGAAAAAGCACTGGTAGTTTACTTACAAGACGATTTATACAGACAGTATCTTCACGAAGTTTAGCGTTTGCAGCCATCTTGAATTTAGTCACGATAAGTCGAGCAACGAGTAAGAATGAACAGGTATGATAAGGGATCAGATTCCAAAAATAATTCAGTGGAAATGCATGGATTCCAGTTTCTTCCAGTAGCAGCAACTGGAATCCATGCAAAACAGTGATTGATTTGCATGGCTAGCCCGATGCCGAAGCACCACTATTGAAAAAGCTGTTGGTAGCATCGGCTAACTAGCGCCAGATTTTGGAGTGCAGGGGACAAGCCGAGATGGGCTATGAGACATACGTTCACACTCGGTATCATGTTTCAATACACTTTAGGTCAATATCACACCGGAATTCTCCTTTAATGAAATTTTATTCAAAGAGACACTATGAGGAGAAGGAAAGCGCACACAGACATCTGGCACTTGTTGGTGCTAAAAGAGTAAGCAGGAAATATTACTAATATTACACTAAGATCTACAAACAATTACATTAAAAGTGTAGGTGCAGTTAGGTCTTATACACTGTTCATATGTTAAGGAAAGGGGTGCTGAGCAGACAGGAGAGGCACAGGATGAAAGCCGTGAGCAGGCCCCAGGGAGACGATATATAAGAACGATGAGATATTCTGTAGCCTAGTACTGATCATCAGTTTGTCACATGTTTAGATCTTGTGTGTGTTGCATAACACATGTTGCACTTGGTGATCACGGTGGGGATTGATATGGTAGTGGACCATGATGGTCATAGAAGAAGTGAAGGAGCAGTACCCCCCAATTATGGTGGGGTAATTCGCACTCTGGTTGTGCATATGTGCTAATACAGCACGCAAACAGTGAGGCAGAAGACAAATGTAAAGTGACTAGTGGACAGACAGTTCAAGACATTGGAGGTGGTGAAGAGGCAGACAGACTATGCGGAGAAGTCTATTTCTCCTCTTCCCTTAAGTGATGCATTAAACAGTTTGATGTCCCTGGGGATGAATGACTTCTTCAGTCTGTCTGTTGTGCAAGGCAGTGAGCGAAGTCTCCAGCTGATCAGGCTCTTCTGCTTAACAATAGTGCTGCGGAGTGGATGACACTCATTGTCCAAGATGTTGATCAGTTTGTTCAGGGTCCTTTTGTCAGATATTGAAGTGATGCAGTCCAGTTCAGCTCCCACTACAGAGCCAGCTTTCCTTACCAGCCTGTCAAGTCGCCCCGCATCCTTCTTCTTTGTGCTTCCTCCCCAACATACCACTGCATAGAAGAGGACGCTGGCAACAACAGACTGGTAGAACATCCTGAGGAGCTTGCTGCACACATTAAAGGAGTGCAGCCTCCTCAGGAAGTACAGCCTGCTCTGCCCTTTCTTGTAGAGTGCGTCAGTGTTGGCTGACCAGTCCAGTTTATTGTCCAGGTGGAGACCCAGGTACTTCTAGGTGCTTACCACCTCGACATTGACCCCATCAATGGAGACTGGTAGCAGAGTGGGCTTAGATCTGCGGAAATCCACCACCATCTCCTTGGTCTTTAAAGTGTTGAGTTGGAGATGATTGAGTTTGCACCATTGCACAAAGTCCTCCACCAGGCTCCTATACTCCTCCTCCTGCCCGTTCCTGATACACCCCACAATTGCAGTGTCGTCAGAAAGCTTCTGAATGTGGCATGACTCAGTGTTGTAGCGGAAGTCAGATGTGTACAAGGTGAACAGGACTGGAGAGAGCACAGTTTCCTGTGGCGCTCCGGTGCTGCTGATCATGCGGCTGTGGGACCCAACGTCTAAATTTGTTTACGTCTGCGGCAAACACTTTGTTAGCTAAAGTCAGTCAGTCATGATAGCTAAAGTCAGTTGATGTCCGATGTTAAACTAATCTAATAATGAAGGAATGAATGAAACTTTACGAACTACTAGGAGCTGTGATTATGTCATAGTCGCTCATGTCATAGTTCAGCTCCGAGTTAGCCTGCAACACCTAGCACTAGTGCTATCATGGTTGCACTCTGCATGTTAAATGCGCTATAAAATGGCGACACCGGTCAGGACTTGGAAGAGAGTTTGTATAACTCGTCTGCTGGCTGGCCATAGCATTAGATCGGTATAAATAGCTATGTATCACACTTGGGTAAAGTTCAAAAAGGTAATGCACTGAAATTCTTATAGACCCCCATTCAAATATTTCCGGGTAGTTTCACCTAAAAATGCCCGGATGTGTCAAAAAAATGGAAAGTACCTGGATTGTTGTTCTCATAATTCGCTTCGCGGCCCTCTATCGGCTGTAACCGCACCATGTAGGCCTAAGTTTGCCAGATCGGGTAGTGGGTTTGTAGTTCGATGGAATGAGACATAAGAAACTACAAATTTGACTTGCATGATACATCGTACTTTCATAAAATCATGCAACATATTCTACCTTGTCTATGGACATCGTTATTTGCAAAGTCGTTGCTGGATAAACAAATAGCCAGTCCCTCCAGGATTTCGCGAGGATTTTTTGAGATTGTTGCGATCTAAAATGCCTGATTTCGCGGAATTGAGGGTAATTAAGGTTAGTAAGACCAAAATTACACGGATCATCTTGATGCTTATTAAAAAGGATAAGTAAAGGTAAATAGTAAGGGTTACAGAAAATCAAAGTAGGCCTACTTTATTTGTGTAAATACTTTGACTGGGGTAATTCACAAAGCAGTAGGCCTATAACCTTTTGTAGAACTGTCCAAAAAAGACAGCCCCCTAAAGAGATGGCATAATGTCATGTTTCAATACATTCATATATGTTGTAATTCATATTAAGTTCATATCTTTTTAAGAATTCATATTCTGTGACTTGCATAATTACTGATAGCCAACTAAGTATCTAGTAATTTCATATTGATTTAAACTATTAGACTACACTTTTCTTTAATGTTATTACATTGGTGGTGTGTAAGTCTAATTGACTGCCTGCCACTTTAAGGACGTGAGAGTAGCGTAATAACATATGTAAGTGGATTGGAACGCTTGCATCTGACTGTGTTCGGCTACGACTGGAAATAACTTTTTGCATAGTGCATTACGATATGTGGATAGAATTCGGGATGTTTTCTATGTCATTAGTTAAAATAAATGTTAAAAAATAACTCGTATGAAATCATTCTTGGATCATAGAAGAGGTAAATGTCTTACAATGTTATTAATTTCTATGATTTTGGTAGCACTGCAGTACACAAACTGAGCCCACAAGCTAGCAAACATGACACGAGCTAAAAGGACATCTCCAGGTGTAAACGTTTGCCAATGGGTTGCATATTGTAGCCTACTCAAATGTCAGTAAACCAAGTAGGCCTTAATTAACTTACTTTCATAGCTTAGGCAGGTTAGCAACACTAGGTTGAGATGACGGATGCAAGTAAAGCAGATCATTAACGTTAGCCTTCTATTTATTGTCATCAAAACTGCAGAGGAGTGAACAAGTTATAGGGCAGTCTCTGGTGTCTGCAGAAGTGAGTGTGGCATCTGAGTCAATATTCTGCGCGAGATGCTGTTGTGGTAGGTGAAATTTCACGGGGAAACCATGATGATTGGTCAAATTGTGAAAAAGTTGCAGTGTTTGCGAGGTCGCCCAGAATTCCCGAGGATTTGCTGAATTTGCGTTAATTGTTGCGATCGCAACATCGCAAATTCCTGGAGGGACTGAATAGCGTGCGTGCGACAGAGGAAAAGTTCTTTGGTGTTGCTTTACACCAAAGAGTTTTTTATACCTTAAAATAATGTTTCCGTTTCAGTGGTTCATCAACTCGTAACAGGGTGAACGGCAATTCTGCATTCGCTTCGCGGCCCTCTATCGGCTATAACCACACTATGTAAGTTTGCCAGATCGGGTAGTGGATCTGTAGTTCGATGGAATGAGACATAAGAAACTACAAATTTGACTTGCATCTGATGTCGCAATACATCGTACTTTTATAGGTCATGCAAAATATTCTACCTTGTCTGGGGACATTGTTATTTGCAAAGCCGGTGCTGGATAAACAAATAACGTGCGTGCAACTGAGGGAAAGTTCTTTGGTGTTGCTTTAAAGGCACAGTCTGCATTTTAACCCTAGCTCTCCATTTATTGTGTGCTTGTATTATTGTGCTTGTAAAACTAGGTTGTAGCCTACACAATCCTTGTGCAGTGGCATAACAGAGCCCATTTATTTAAGGAGTAGAGGTGTAGGATCTACAGTGTTACTTTGGGAGGAGAGGGAGCGATGTAATTTGATTTTCTTTGGAACTGAAAAATCAACTACCTTCAAGTTGCAACCGATTCAATCAGCATCAATAGGCATATCACTAGGGTAACCACCTCCAGTCAGACAAAATGTGGGACAAGAAGCATGGTAATGTGGGACAGACATAATAACTTTAAACTTGAGATATATTGTCTATATAATTTACCAAGAAACATTTTTTAAACCCACCAAAAGATTTAGACACTACCCAAAATATAACCCAAGATTTCTACAGCTTAAGGCATAGGCCTATAAAAGACAAAACACTGGCCCCAGCCGTGGCACAACTGGCTGGGGCACCCGCACCGTACGCCGGCGACCCGGGTTCGATTCCCGCCCCGTGGTCCTTTCCGGATCCCACTGTCCTATCGAATTAAAGGCATAAAAAGCCCAACAAAATATACTTAAAAAAAATTAAAAAAGACAAAACACTAATTTTGGAACATCTCGTCTTTATTTGGACTATCAAATTAGTCAACTGTCCGAAGGACCATGCAACTAAAAGAATCCTCTCAGTGAATCAAATGCACCTTAAAATACAAGACAAAAAAAAAAAATAGGCCTAGCCTATTTAAGTTTAACAAAATAAGGCCTAGTCTATACAGTGCAAAATATTTAGGGCTTGCCTATAGAAACCTTTTCAGTGCAAATAAGGTAAACCAAAATCTTTTTTGATAAGAATGGCTATCTGGGATAAAAAAAAAAGAAAACATCCTGTGTGATGTGTCAACACAATCCAGATGGTAGCAGGTCAAGAGCATTCCCCAGCACCATGGATAGCACTTTTTTGAAACACATGGGTAGCAGCAAACCAACCTAGTGTAGCAAGAGGACCACATTAATATTCTAAATTTTACATAACAAATGTTCATTTTACCTTAATTGTTCTTCTTCTTGAATTTATACTTTTTGTCTGACCGTACTGCATCCAGGAGTTTTTTCTTTCAATGCATAGCTGTAGAACTCTGTGCAGCTATATCCAAAGTTGCTCTTGACTTGAATCTCACTCTTGATAAGATCCACAGAAAACTGGTTTCGTTGGTCAGTCCATGCTGCAGTCATCAGTGAAAACACTTTTTCCACATGTGCACTGTTAGACTTCTTTAGAGCTGTAAATTCCCAGTTATTTTACACTAAATACCCAGTAATAAGAAGTATCTTACTGTAGTTTGCTTTGCATTATGGGTATTAAAATAACTGTTCATACAACTTGTGGTAACTCACTGGGAATTGGGGAAAATAGTGGTAGTCTACTGTTTACAAAAGTAGCCTACAGTAGTGCTACTGTAGATTTCAAATTTGCTACTGTTCTTTGCACTGAATCATGGGATTTAAGTATAAGTATAAGTATATATACTTTTTTGATCCCGTGAGGGAAATTTGGTCACTGCATTTAACCCAATCAGTGAATTAGTGAAACACAAACAGCACACAGTGAACACACAGTGAGGTGAAGCACACACTAATCCCGGCGCAGTGAGCTGCTGCTACAATGGCGGCGCTCGGGGAGCAGTGAGGGGTTAGGTGCCTTGCTCAAGGGCACTTCAGCCCTCTGGTCGGGGCTCGAACCGGCAACCCTCCGGTTACAAGTCCAGAGTGCTAACCAGTGGGCCACGGCTGCCCCTGAGAAAAGCCGTTATCCTGCCTGGACTCCTTTTTAATCCTGCGACTATGGAGGTAAGTGTCAACTATTGTTGCATAAAAACAAGGCAACCCAAGGTTATGTACCACTCAAAACTAGTTTACCAATCTATGAGAAAAGTGTGTCGAGCAGGATCGACCAGTCAAAAAAGGTCTGGTTGGTGCATGTTCACTTTTGTAAAGTTGCATTGCATGGCAGACTTTTGACCAGGGTGAGGTCTAGCAACCGGTAGCCATGAACCTGCTAGCTGGTATAACGGGCGGGTGATAGGCTACAGATGGCAACGTTGAGATTAAACAGCAATCCCTGGCAGTGCTTTCACCAGTGCACAATTTGTAATGTTACTCTAGACGTTAGCCAGATATGGCGTAAAACACGGTAGCCTACTTTGAACGATGTTTTGGTAGTAGGCCTAACAGTTACTAGCAGTCGGCTATCTAGTAAGACATTTTTATCTATATACGAAAGTGATAATTAGTATTATTATGTAGTGGAGGCTAAATGCACGTAAGCGCCTTTTACGCACCTCCTGAACCTCTAAATTGCGTCTGGCCTGCACAATACAGTTTATCCATATGTTAACTGTGTTGCGCAGGTGTCATATATTAACCAATTGTCTTGCGGCAGTCAGCAGGAAGCATCAAAGATTAGTCACAAAATCTCCACATATCTACAAGAAAGGAGCTTATTTGTTGCCATCGGAAATTGTATCTCAACACCAACGTCCTTGACCTGTGGTGTTCCCCAGGGTTCGATCTTGGGGCCACTATTATTCAACCTCTAGATGCTCCCACTTGGACAAATCATCCAAAATAATTTTATTTCATATCATAGCTATGCAGATGACACACAAATGTACTTAGCTCTGTCACCAAACGACTATGGTCCTCTTCAGTCTATGTGTCAGTGTATAGAACAAATCAACACCTGGATGTCTCAAAATTGTCTTCAGCTGAACAAAGAAAAAACTGAAGTAATTATATTTGGTAAAAAGGAGGAAAGACTTAGGGTTGCCACTCTCCTTGACACAAAAGGGTTGAAGGCAAAGGATACTGTTAAAAATCTTGGTGTATTAATTGACAGTGATCTAAATTTCAACAGCCACATGAAAGCGATAACTAAATCAGCTTTTTACCACCTCAAAAATATTGCCAAACTCAGAGGGCTGATGTCAAAACATGACTTAGAAAAACTTATTTATCTCCAGCGGGGTTGATTACTGCAATGGACAGTTCACATGCCTTCTTAAAAAGACTATTAAACAGCTTCAGGTGAACCAAAATGCAGCAGCTAGGATTCTAAAAAAACTAAAAGAACTGACCACATTACTCCAATTCTTAAGTCCCTGCACTTGTTTCCAGTAAGTCACAGAATTGACTTTAAAGCACTATTGCTTGTTTATAAATCAGTAAATGGAGCAGGACCTAAATACCTATCAGACATGCTTCAGCAGTACACACCCTTTCGTCCTCTCAGGTCCCAGGTAAAAAACCTGTTAGTAAAACCTACTGTTAGAACTAAACATGGTGAAGCAGCTTTTAGCTGCTACTGTATGCGGCTCACCTCTGGAACCAACTTTCAGATGACATCAAAAAGGCCCTAACTGTAGCCAGTTTTAAATCTAGACTTAAAGCAACACCAAAGAACTTTTCCTCTGTCGCACGCACTATTTATTTATCCAGCACCAGCTTTGCAAATAAAATTGTCCACAGACAAGGTAGAATATGTTGCATGATTTTTAGTGCTGTCAGTTAAACGCGTTATTAACGGCGTTAACGTAAACCTATTTTAACGGCGTCAATTTTTTTAACGCGAGATTAACGTTCTTTTTGGTTAAACAAACTTTGTAGTTTTTTCACATGCTGTTGCAACAACTAGTAACGTTAGAACAACTACAACACCACACTGGATTTAGCTAGACCGGAAACTAAACAATAAGCACTGACGAATGGAATGGAACGTTGTATGTGCTGCACGTACACGCCCCCTTTTAGGGAAAAGATGACTGATATAGACCCTTTCAACAATAAAAACAAAAACAATGCTTGAACGTTCTATTTGGGCCCCAATCTACTTTCTCTGCATTAAGATAACATATGGAATGTTAAAAAGGAAGTCTTGTGGGGCCAACTATGTAAGGGATAATGGACGACACGGTGGTCTGTTCACAGAAGTTAATGCACGGTCGAGGTTGTAAAACGGCCCCGACGCGAAGCGGAGGTTTAAACCTCGTAGTGCATTAACTTCTGTGAACAGACCACCGTGGAGTCCATTATCCCGCTTATTCCACTGTTGCCACTTGCGTTATGTTCATTTCCTGTTACAATTTCAAACGTTTTAATCGCTAAAACTGTCTTGTTTGTAGAACTAATTTCTTCCGACACACATCAACTAATTTCTCAACTCACAGGACAAACTGCCGTTACTAGTTCTAAATGGATGGTTGCTACGGCCAAAGGCCAGTCGTTAGTTCTATCTCTCCCGTTGTCAAGCGGGCGTATCCCAAGATTCTGATGAACTTTAGCTTTGAAACATCGCTATTTTACTTAGCCTGCTGTCATCCATCTAGCTAAAAGCCACCTCCGTCATATGCTACAATGTTGCAATGTTCTGAACGTCTGCATTTTACAGCTCGGATGCAACGTGACAGATCATTTAAACTTCACAACGAGTTTGGCGAATTAATATACAAGTGTGATACGGCCAAAAAATGGATCTACTTCATAGGTGTGCAGATAACATACGGTTAATGGTCGTTCTAAATTACGTAGGACAATGGGAAATTCAACCAAGCAGTGGAATAAGATGCTGATAATGGAACTCTCTTGAAAGGGTCCATAATGGAAACCTATGCTGCATCAAAGTGGGGAGCGAAATGGGCTTATACTTACTAAATCTTGAAACAAACGTGAATAAAAGGCACAAAATAAGGTTGGTGTAAGAGTTATCTGTGTGTTTATGGGATTAATGTGACCATGTTCCTATGGTTTGCTCTTTCTAGTTTACAGGAGTGTCACGAATGTATCGATAGGCACAGTAAACTGCCCGTGGCTGACTATAACTAAGTTCAGCAAGCTTAACTTTACATGTCATAACATCAACTAAACATAAGTCACACATTCATTCTATCACTTGTAATATGAACGTAGCCTATTTCCTACAACTACAGTAGGTGAGATAATTGGCTGTTATACTGAAGTTCCACAGTTAGCTAGCTAGCAAGCTAACCGTTTTGCATGGGATATTATGGTAAGTGTACATGCTAAATTTGTTCTCAACATGGGGTATTGCAAACAAATTAGGTTGGTAATGTACATAGTTTCGACATGAGTAAGTTACATAAACATAATTCTTCATAACTGCCGTGTTAGTAAAATGATTGAATGTCCTGTGAATTAAAAATAGATGTAACGTCAATGTGTGATTACTAGCTGTCTATCGATGATATAATGTTAACTTGTTTTCCTCTAAAATGGGGCGTGATTCAGATTAAATGTATCTTTATGATGATGCGCCGTTAGTAGTCTACGTAAAGGCATGCTGCACACACTTGTTTGGGCTTACGAGCCGGCCAAAGAGTAGTAGCCTAGGCGGACGCATTAAATGTGTGCCGCCAAAGATTCTTTCACCGTCACTTGTTCTGTTATCAACATTTCTCTTTGGCTGCTATTTGCGATACACTCTGCTTTCGACATTCATTTACATTAGATTCCATTCTTTTCAATACAACTCCGCACACCAGCATCGCACTTTGGCGCCGTGTAAATCACGATTCAGTTATATTTGTAGTTCTAGCGTATAGAACTACAGATCCGCTACCCGATCCGGCAAACTTACATAGTGCGGTTTTAGCCGATAGAGGGCCACGAAGCGAATGCAGAAAGTGCCGCTCACCCTGTTACGACTTGATGAACCACTGAAACAATTTTGGAAACATTATTTTAAGGTACAAAAAACTCTTTGGTGTTGCTTTAAGACCAAACTGTTCTCAGATGCTTTCTGCTAACTGCGCCGAGTTACAAATTCTGAATCAGCCTTGATAATTATTCTACCTTGTCTTTTATTACTTTTTTTTACTACTTTTGCCTTTGTTTTTGCTTACTAATTATTCTTTATTTTTAAATGATTTTACCTTGTGTTTTATGTTTTCTTTTTATTATGACCTTTACCTTTTGAACTATTCTTTGACTGTATTGCCCTTCTATGCTTTTATTTGTTATTATTGTTTGTTTTGTTACATAAAGCATATTGAATGACCTCTGTGTATGAAATGCGCTATATAAATAAACTTGACTTGGCTTGACTTGACTTGACTTGAAAGATTAGTCACACAAGTAAACGAGTTTAGATAATGAATGTTTTTTAAAATGGATATACCGATTTCTGAAGCATCAACAACAACCCTCCTACAGATTATGCCAGACAACGGCCTGTTGGAGGCACTTGCCGTAAAGAACTGAAAGAAGTACAATGGAGTATTATGCACTTTGGATACCTGGAGTGATTATAACCATGTCTAAACAACAGAAAAGCTCATCAAAATGCGTCCAAGATGCAAAGGCATATAGGGCAGGACTTGGACCACAAGGAAAGGTGCGATAATTTGAGAAATGTTGTTTATTGGCAGCGCAGATGCTATGAGTTGGGTGAGGGAGACACAGAACCAAGTCCAACCACAAGCGACCCCCCCTTCCTCTGATAACTTCTGCCATTATTCTCCTTTCTCCCTGGTTTTTAATAACTTTTGGAAGTCGATACCTACTCCAGATGTTTTTCTCGGTCTGACCTATTGGTACAACCTAAAACACAGCAATAATTAACCATTTTCCTTGACAATGTTAGGGATTTACTTCAGTGCCTAAGGTTTTCTAATGAGGCAAGTATCTCCAATATGGCGACGTCCCGATCTGATGATACACCGAGCAAACCCCTAATTAAAACCCCTAAATAAATCAGAAAAGGGACTCAAAGTGCTAAATACCGGAATTTTCCTTTAATGGGCCACACTAGCTAGAATGAATATAGTTCAGGACAGGGGCGCCTGCAGGAATTAATGCTATGGTACGCACACCCATTAACCCCCCCGCAAAAAAAAATAAACAAAAAATCACGCGTGGACAATATTTGTCCGTTTTCCGATTTTAGCCCCGTGCATTGGTCAGCAAAAAAGTAGCCTACATAGTATAACAACATCCACACATGCAATAGTAATAACAACGTCTACAATGACCTATTCATTTGGACAACTTATACAGCCCTATACAGGCTAAATGCACCTTGTTTTGTTCTAGCGTACCGTGATGTCTGGCTTTAAACAGCTGCAATACAGTCTAACATTCTGACAAGTACACCAATTGCCTACCTTGTTCTTGCCCATCTGGAATAACTCTTTCCTGCCTCTATGCTTTCTGTTTTCGATGTTTAAATTTGTGATATCCATGATGAGTATTGAGTTAGTGAATTAGCTCAACATTGTGTGCTGATAACCATATATAGATAGCCGAGTAAAAGAAAATAACAAGTAGCCTAGCCTAGTTGCGTGCCTGCGTGCATATTCTGTCTCCTGCTCAAACAAAATGTGCGTGCGTTAATTTTGATAAATGTTCACGTTCAAGGTATATAATAGAAAATTGTAAATAGCCTGATGGCATGCAGCTAATGGGATACTGTGCGTAGTTGGGAAGGTATGGTGGGCCAATTTGGAGTGAATACACATTACACACACACAAGGGAAATTTTCTCTCGTTGTTGAATAGCCACACAGTGCGTGCGGACATACACCTGCAGCCTGGTTCAGGATATAGTCAGATAGATAAGATAACTGGGGCCGGTTCCCCAAAACATTCTTATCGCTAGCGTTGTTTGAGCTCAGGGCCGTTTCAAGGAATTTGGGGGCCCCAAGCAAAATGGACATGGAGGCTGTGACGGTCTAGCTACGACCGCACATGACTGGTGAACTGTCTGCACTCGTCCTCTACACATCAGCTGATATTTGTACACACACACACACACCACACACTCGTACATGGGCCATTGCTATGTGGCTAGCACTTTTAAGATGTGTAAGAAACAACACAACACGGAGCTATTAGCACTGGTGGCACATTTATTGTTTGTCTGAATTAGACACAAGTTTGAATGTTTGTCAACCGATAGCTACCGATTCGCGTTCATGGCGTCCTCTTGTTCCAGCTTCTGAAGGTCCGGTGGCAAAGGAGGGCCGACTGGATCGCATGGACTGTTTATTGTTTCCGGGCGGTATTGGACCGCTCCATTAGGTTAATTGATTGTGGGGTATTTCGAGACGGAACTGATCAAGCCGCATCGACGATTAGTCTTTCCACATGTAACCAAGTTTATTATTTAACAATGTATTTAGCTCATTCTGCTAGTGACAAATGATATATATTTATGCTTGTGGCCCAGGGTCTGTCTTGTCTATTGTGTGTTAATTGATTGTTTAGTGTTTACCTGTCTATGTTAAATGGTGCTGGCCACCAGGTATACTGGGTATGTTCCCTCTGTCTAGTCTGATGTTAGTCTTGTCTTATCTGGCCTATGTGATGTGTAGGCTACTGTGAGTACGATGACTGTTACAATGCTGCTGTATTTTGATTAGAAGCTAAAGCAGATCTTTCATACTGGTTCAATCTCGCAAGATTAGATGCTAAAGCAGATTTTTCATACTGGTTCAATATCGCAATTTTGGAAGATTATTAACATTTTTCTGTGCATTTTTCTATGGACTCTTCTGCTTGGTTGTTCGAGTTCGTTAATGGTAACTTCCGCTCGGTTCCATTACAGAGGCCACCCCCACCGCACGCAAAGCCTACAGGAACCACAGCATAGCCATACAGTTTAAATTCACCCACACTTTATATAAATAAAAAATGTTGACAGTGCAAATACTGCTGTTGCATATATATACTGTGCATTAGTTTTGAACATTTGCAAAAACACCACCGTACCATAAAATCCAATGTCAGCTTCTTTCTCATGAATGGAGGATGAAGTTGATGGTGTACCTGGGAAAATAATTGGAAAAAAATCTGAAATTACCTGTGAAGTACGTTTGACCATTTCACTGTTAGCATATTGGAAATGGTCATTAACAGCTCTAGCCTGGGTGCCATTCCGAACTTACTCCCGCCCCATTGTGGTGGAAGTATGCTCGCCCTAAATTGGGCGGACCAATCAAATCAGGCTTTACGATGATGGACAGGTGAGCAACAGCGCCTGGTCTATCACGTCATCTGAGCATGCTTAGATTAGGCTTATGTTTGAAACAAAAACGCTGTGGCTAGAAGGATAAATGGCTTTTAAGACCACATATGGAAAATTCATATTATTTAATGAGGTATCACTGAAAACGATTATTTCTGAAAACTTTGGCCAAAGTTGAGATGTGGGAAAACTGGTGGTTTCACTTTCATCAAGGGAAAACAGCACTGTTGCATTGTGACATGTTCCCTCGTTTGTTTGAAATCTCTGATTGACCACCTGTTCCGAGGGATTTGCGATAGCCTTTCCCAGCTGTTTAACATGTTTGTAGCATATCACTGTTCAACAGAATTATTTTTAAAAACGGAGGGGATATAGGAGAAGAAGGATGGTTTGTGTGTTTTCTTCCTACACCTCACGGTAAGCTATTTTGTTGCTCTGATTGGTTAGGTCTATCCAATTGAGTGCAGAGGCATTCCCCCCCTGTATCGGTTGAAACACGCCCCATAATTACGTCCCAATGGAGCAGTATCAGACTCATATTTTGACTAGAATTTTAGTATGACAACGTCAGGCTATAACAGCTCAGCTCAGTGAGAGAAATTCACTCTACCTTCATCATTGGAGGTATCCTTAGGAAGAGCCTGAGGGCTGAGAAATTTAAGCAAAGCACCTTGAGGGAGAAAGAAAAGATATGTTAGCATTTCCATATTTTGATATTTAGAAGGGATGCAGCTGCTTTCACAACTACCAATGCTTACTGTAAAAACATCCCAAGCTAATGTTATACATTGACCCAGGCCTACTTGTAGCTTAACATAGCATTTAAGCATTCTGCTGTTTGAGAATTAGACACACACACAGTGCTTTAAAGACAGTAAACAGCTGGCGTGCGTGAATACTGCTAGACATGAATGTTCCAGTCTGCTTTGATGCACGGAATTTATCGTGTGGTTTTCCTAACCCCCATTTGGTATATCACGGTCGAATAGTTAGTATAGCAGAGAAGCTATGCCACTTTCATCAAAACCTATTACAAAGCTATAGCAATGTTATGACATTAAATACGATAAACAGTGATTCTGGAACAGATCTGCGTCTTCCTTATCCCGTTAATAAACATATTACAGTATGTAACCATATTCTGTCAGTTCGAGAAAAAAAGTTGCGCTAACTGTTCTAGTTTGTTACAAGCAGCATGGGCCGTCAGGCAGGTAGTTAAAGCCCGTGTTGCAGGTTAACCACCACTGTTGATTAATGGGTAGGCTACATAAAGCACTCAATATATAGGCTATATCATTTTTAAAAATGTCTCCAAATGGTGTTAAATGCCAGTTTTTGTTGTTTTTCATCATTCGGTGATGACGTCACGTTGGGGACTACATGATCTGCGCTTCATTCATTTCAATACATTCCAATGGACATCGCGGTTACACTTTCAACATAAAGTCTGTATATTTACACTTCGAATTTCATCACAGCATTTATATCACAGCTACCCTATGATCTACCAATGGTAATAACGGTGCCTGATATCAGAATATCAATCAATTCTGAATTTCGGGAGGTCGTTTTGGAGGGTATGTTTTACATTTATTCCTATGGGAAACGGTCGCGGTTACACTTTCAACATAAAGTTTGTATATTTACACTTCGAATTTTGTTACAGCATTTATATGACAACGACCCTATGGTCTAACAAAGATGTCTTCCGATTTTAGTTTAATGCAATTTTCTGAATTTGAGAGGCCTCGTTATGAGGCTACATAATGCACCTATTCAGTTCAATGCATTATGCTTATAACGTTACGACACTTTTTTTGTTACTGTCAGTGAACAGCACCGAGTGAAAGTCAACATTTTCTTTATTTATAGTGATAGTGATCATGTCGTTAGTTCAGATAAGTAGGCTACCGGGTAAACTTAGTCAGAAGATCAGAATATAAAGCATCATGATAGCTAGCTATGGGCTAACTTTCCAGTCCCACCTGTGAGCCACCCCTGTTGTTGCAAACTTAGCTTCTAGCCGCAGCCGATTAGGCTGGTCGTGTCTTCTGCATGAATATTTTCGATAACTACTGCTCGTGATTGATTGCCATTGACATCATCAGGGTACGGCTTACCAAAGAGGGAGATAATATGGGCAAGTCGCAGTTTTGCAGGTGCTTGTGTGGGCTGTGCCTTCCCGATGGAAACTGTGGTGGAGAGCTGCAGTAACCCGCGACCAGCATATGACATGATACAAGGATACAAGGAAATTTATTGTCACATGCATATAGTTACTGGAAGTAAGAAATGCAGTGAAATTATGTCTGGTGTCAGCCTATTTGTGCATTTATGGGGGGGGGTAAAAAGTGCAGTAGAAGAGGGGTTTAGTAGATTAAGTGGCAAGGGCTGCATAAGAAAGGTGGGGGAGGATTGGGGAGGGGCACCAACAAGGAGCACCCAAGAGCAACAGGGGCAAGGAAAAACTCCCTTACCAAGGAAGAAACCTTGGGCAGATCCACGGCTCAAGGGGCTAACCCAACTGCCAGGGGTCTTGGTGTGTAGGTGTGGGTTATGGGTCAGAAAGGCTAGGCAATCAAGGACATGGGTAGATAGATGGAGGAGAAATCAAAAATAATAAATAAAAAGTTCTATGGAGATGTGCAAAAGTTGGAGAAAGTCAGATATGTGTGTGTGTGTGTGTTTTGACATGTGATGAAATAAGAAAATAAATAAAAGGTCTGTAGCATAGGGAGAGGGATGTAAAAGTGCTAAAAGTCATGTAGGTGTGTGTGTGTGTGGGGGGGGGGGGGTCATGAGTGCTGAGGAGTGAATGAGTGCAAAGTCAATATAGTGTGAGTTCAGAGTTCGGATGGCCTGGGGATAAAAACTCCTCCTGAGTCTCTCAGTTCTGGCTTCGTGACTACATAGGCGTCTTCTTGATTTCAGCGGTAGGAATAATCCATTGTTAGGATGAGAAGAGTCCTTCAGAATCTTTTGGGCTCTTAGGAGTACTCTTCTGGAATAGATATCTTGCAGAGCAGGGTGTTGAGTTCTTATAGTACGTTCAGCTGAGCGCACTACTCTCTGCAGAGTACTACAATCTCTAACTGTGGAGTTTCCATACCAGGTGATGATGCTACCAGTTAGAACACTCTCAACCGCTGAAGTGTAGAAGGCCTTCATGATGGATGTAGAAACTTTGAATTTCCTCAGCTGACGAAGGAAGTAGAGTCGTTGTCTGGACTTCTTCAGAACATATTGAGTGTTAACAGTCCATGTTAAGTCTTCAGTAATGTGGACACCAAGGTATTTAAAACTTGTGACTCTCTACAGGTTGCCCGCTGATCATTAGTGGGGTGTAACTGTAGTTCTGCTGCTTCCTTCTGTAATCCACTACCATTTCCTTGGTTTTATTGATATTCAGTGTCAAGCTGTTAGATTGACACCACTGTGCCACCTCATCAACCTGATCCAAGTAGAGCTGTTCATTGTTGTTACTAATCAGGCCCAAGATCACCATGTCTAGCTATCCCTTATTCGTCTCTCTTTACTCCTCTCTCGTTACTCTCAAGGGTCTCAAGGTGGGCTTTGGTCATGGCTTTGGTCTGTAGCCTCGTGTTGCAGCCACAGGGTTGCAGCAACAGCACGTAGACTAGCCTACAGGAAAGCTGTTGCGTATGAACTCATTCGGAATATTTTGAAAACGTAACAGCTAGATATTCTGTCTTCTCATTTTGTAGATGAAAATGAAGAGAGATTTTATCTTAGTTTTTATTTCATGCAAAACATTTTAGTTTTGTCTTTTTTCGTCAACAATAATGCATCTTAACCCTTAGAACCCGATTGACGCAAAGTGCGTCAAAAAACACACCCTTTCTTCTCTGTTACATTGCTCCGCGGCCCATTCATCGCAACGAGATAAAACCTTTATTGCATGACAGAGAAGAAGTAGGGCTTTCCAAAGAGACTACGCACTTGTCTGTACGATCAAGTATGAAAATTAAAAAAAATAATGAAATTAAATCAAATTGCATCATATTTACAGTCTATACTTCTCTGCGTTCACCTGCGCACACATTACTCTCGTTTGAATTACTCGCGAACCCGTGATCACATAGATATGGCAAACATATACCCCACGTTTTTGTCTGTTTTTGTGGCAAAGCGTGTTTATAATCCAACGCTATCGTGTGTTTCTCTATGGCAAAACATGTTCATAATCCGGTTTTGAGATCCTAGCAAATTCCTGCATGGCATCCAATTCAAGGCTCACATTGCATCCCAATTTGTTCAACAAAGAAACACCTTTTTTGCCTTTACTTTGTTCATGGCAATGCAGTAAAAAGTTGAGAATCATCATGAGTGCATACACCATAGTCACACATGCTAACAGGCAAACTTGGGTCAAGTCAGGTCAGATCAGTTCGTGTCACAGATATGGAGCGCAGAATGGTCATTTTTCATCGCTAAATAAAAAATGGCATTTATTTCCGTAAATCACACACCACATATTTCTGTAAATTACTCAGCCCCAGAGTATCCCTCCAACATGGCAATTATATTGCCCGTTTCAGGACAGTCAGCCCTACACACACATGAAATGCATGTAGAGCTATGAGCTTGCTGTGGTGAGATACAGGTCAAAATATAAGAATTTTTATAATATGATTTTTATATTTTAATTCTTTAAAAATCTAAATAAAATCAATGCTAGTATTAATACATGAAATGATGGCAGATCTGGATAGCCTAGACTCTGCTGAAAAAAACAATATATAATATGTGTGTGTGGCACTTACAATGACCAGAATAAATCCTTATGAATAAAGGTAGTGAAAATGCCCTTAAAACAGCTTAGGGTTCTAAGGGTTAAGATAGTCTTAGTCAGTGTTTCAGGACAATACTGCCGTCTCGTCATCGTCTCGTCTTAGTCATGAAAAAAAAGGTCGTTGACGAACATATTTCCTCTCGTCTCGTCTGACGAAATTAACACTATATCTATCTAATAAATATCGAAAGTTATGTAGCCTACAAACACTGTTCTACTCATTGGCTGCTCAAAACTGCTAAAAAAAAAACAAATTCTTTGACATATAGCAACTTTTTTTTTGTAACAGTAACGTAAATAGTTACTTTCCCTGGTAACGAATTACTCTTATCATAGAGTAATTCAGTTACTAACTCAGTTACTTTTTGGAACAAGTAGTGAGTAACTATAACTAATTACTTTTTTAAAGTAACGTTCCCAACACTGGTGGAGTAAACTACCCAGCGCCTGGGTGACTTTAACATAGCTGCATAGTTATTTGAGAGTTTGGAAAAAAATCGTTATTCTTCCAACCGTCCAGTCAAGCAGCTGTCAACATGCAATGGAAATCAGGCGATTTCTGAAGGTATCTGCTTTTAACTTTTTTAAAAATTTTTTTATCCATACTCGTTTTAAAAGTCCACCCAGAGACATACCTTTCGTGATATGAATGGATATTCTGTCTGCCAATTTCTTTCAGCCTCAAGCAGGTTAACAATTGACCTGTCGCTAAGCGCCACCCTTAGAACACTGATGAGCCAATGACAGTCCAGTCTCAACGGGACTCGGACATCAGCTCGGACAACTCCATAGGAAACAACAGGGAGGAGGCATAAAATGACAAATTAATGGTTATTTATGGAGTTTATTAACTCAAAAAACCCAGACGGATAACCATGGTCAAACGTTTTGCATGGGGGACATGTAATACTGACAGCCGGTACCCCGAGAGGCTAGAAAACGGGGTATATTTTCATCAACAGTACCCTACAGGACGTCTCTCGCGTTTGCAACAGCTCGACGTAATGTAGGCTACTAAGCCAACAACGTGGGCACAGGTTCCCTGTTAAATCCCAAGATGAAAATGCTCATTAACCAACTACTATATTCTTACTACATCAAGTATTAACGTAACCTAACATATCTTAGTATCAATCTTCCGCTAGCTAGCATAAACGTCAGTGGTTTTTGCACAGTGATTTGCACGGCTACTCGCCACAACTGCTTGTCACCTTGTATGTATTCTAAAGTTTTGAATACACCCCTCCATAGCATAATTAAGTCCCCTTTGATATCTTCTGGAGGAAAGTAAATCCCTTATCGACCAAAACGTCCTCAAAGCCTGCTTTCATATACTGTCAGCTGCCATTGTTCACAATGTATTTCTAATCAAGTCTGGTTTGTTTGTCCGAGTTTTCACACGGTAACAATGGGGGGCGGGGCTTAGCGACAGGTCAATTGTGCCATTCATGCAAACTAATGTTAGCTAACATTAACTTACAATTACTGCTAATGTTAATATACACAAAGACAGGCTCATAAAAACATAGTTCTGTGTTCACTGGGTATGAACTGCTGAACAGACACAAAACAAACTTTTTCAATGAACTATAGCATAGCTATCTACCAACAGCTGGTTAGCAGACCATGTTAACCCTTAAAGGAGTATGAACGTTCTAAAGAATATCTGGGTTCATTGAATTCAACATAGAATTTTAGAACTTTCAATTGTTGCGGAACTTAGAATGTTCAAAAACCTACACCTTTAATGCTTCGTGGTATGGGTGCTAACGTTTGTCAGCTAAGCTAATATTAGCTAACACAGTCGAGGTAATGCTAGTGTCTTCACAAGCCACACGTTTGGTAATAATCATGCCAAACAGCATCGTATTAATTCATTCAGGGTAGCTTCATATTATAGCCATGCAACTTAACGTCACTGGGTGTTTTTTGTTTCTTGGTGGTAACATTATCAGACAGTCATTTAGCTAATGTTGCCGGTAGCTTCTAACTTATACCAGGTATGTTTAAAACAACTCCAATATATTAGGTGGTCGTGGTTTCCGAGTGTGTTGCGCTAATATTTTGTCTCTTGGTGGATTTTTAATGTTTGTCGACATCATTCACTGATAATGGTTCATGAAAGTCTTGATATAAAGTTCAGTGATTAATGCACTTTGTTTTTCTTTGATTGACAGGGCTGACCTCCCAAACGGACCGTGGAATCTGCCTGCCTTCATGGAAGTATCACATGCTTTTTAGACTAGTCTAGGCTATCTGTTCAAAAAATAAACTGCCAAATAAATAATTATGTCGAACTGTTTTATTTCATTGCATGGCTATTGTTGCCCATTAGATGGATTTTAAAACATTATATTGTAACATTCATAATTTGCAAACATTTATTTTAACATTAACATTAATTATTATGAATGAATAGTGATTGGATTAAGGAGGAAAATAAGATACTTAGAATAACTCATAAATTAGGTCAATATAACCCAGAAATGACAGTGAAAATAACATAAATGCTGGGTTGGAAAAGATAGCCTACCCAACAATTATGTAGGTTTAACCTAACAGTTTTGTTACAATAACCCAATGTTTGGGTCAGACCATCAACCCAACTCATTGGGTTGACCATACAACCCAATTTCCGGGGCTAATATAACACAGTGCTGGGCTCGACCACTATTTAACCAGTGGTTGGGTTGTTTTTAACCCATTGTTTTTAAGAGTGTACATGGCTTCACATCTCAGACATAATAAAGTCCTTAGAGAAATAACTGGGAAAGTTTACTCTGACAGGCTACCCCCTCCCCTTTGCCCTTTTCCAAATGCTACTGGCACAGAGACTTAGGTCAATTAATATAAAGGTGTAGGCTAGCATTTAGACTGGACTCCTACACACTTAATGCATGCTAAATAAACTAGATGTACTGCATAGCAGTACAAAATATGACCGCTGCTCAGTCCTGTACATCCGTTCCGCGAAAATAAATCACACTTCAATTTGTCTCCATATTTTACTCCATCCCCCCACTCTTGAAACTTTTGTGTATGCTTGTTTGGCATGCCTGATTGTGTGTGCGGCTGCACAGAAAGTAGCCTACTGGTGCTGAAAAGGTGAATAGATTGTAGAATAGCCAAAGAAGATGTAGCATTGTTATAAAACCTTTAAAATCTCTAAACAATCACAAGTAGGGCAGTTCATCACAGTTCATCCATTGCAACTGGATTGATGAAAGGTCACTTACACCTGTAGGCTACATTGTATTTGGGAAAAGCAAAAGGTATCAGCATAAAGTTATTTATTTATTTATTTATTTATTTATAAACAAAAACATCTCTGTCAGTTCCATGCCGTTTTCAACAGCTATCAAAAACAAAGGTCATTTTTGGATGGATGGATTTTTTGTGAATGTTTTTTCTTCTACATAAGATTTTAGTCATCTTTAGTTCATGTAATACTTTATTGTCAATGCACAAATGAAACGAAATGCTGTTTTACATCTAACCAGTGGTGCAAATAACTGACATGTCCAAATGGGCCTTGATGAAATGTGTCGCTAGACTGTTCATACACATTTTAACGGGCCAAAGTTGAAGAGCTGTTGTTCGTGCAAATATAGGCTGATTCATGTTCCCTTGCATTGTGTAACTGAGGTCCATGGCTAGTCTGGCTTTCACCAGACCAAGCTCAATCTTTTAAGAAATCAAAAAATAAATAGCGGGCAGATCAGGCTGGGTTCACCCAGCCTAGTCCATAGGCACCCGATATTGTTTAATTTTCCGATTGAGATTTCCACGCTCTGGCTATTCTAAATGCAAAAATGCATCAGGGAGTTATGACAAAACTGTAACTAACAAACTAGATCCTAATATAAAGCTGTTAGCTTCCCTAAGCTACAGGTAGGCTTATAAGGTAGGCCTTACAACATAAAATGTCAATAGGCTATGCTGGCGCCACAAATAAAATCTCCTTTGGAAACCAATGGCGTACGCCTTACAGTATCAAGCGGACTTAAACTGACATATCGTGGCCATGAGTCAAGGAAAGCGCGAATGAAGTAGCCACTTCTAAATGGGACCCACGACAGAGTAGCTTAGGTGTGTTGCTAAAGCAGCCATAATGAAGGTGTCATTGTTTGGATACTTCACACACACGTGCTTTTTAATTTCACAGACTACAACTACCAAGCTGGAATCAAAGCACATCGATTCCCCTCTCACACCCTGCACGCACTTAAAACAAAATAAACAGGCGTCTCAGTCTTATGTATAGGCAAAACTGTATCAGACCGGTGTAACGTTGGTAAATCTTCCATTGCACAGAATGATTTTTGTAGCACGTGCAACAAATGACAGTCGAAAGATACAATTACAGCGCTGCTATCAATTTGCTTGGTATAACCGCATTTATAGTTTTCTACAAATGCAATCAATCAAATTGGCCTCCATCACTCAACCAACGCTAACGGTAACATTACCTAGGTCCTTACTGATATTATAAGATTAACGTAGCCTACCTGCAGTAAAAACCAAGCATGTCCGATAAACATCCTCAGATTTATTTCGGCTTCAAGAAGAAATGGGAATTACATTTCATGTGAACATTGTCCTATCCTTATTAGACGTTCTCTTTGGTAAACTACAGTCCTTGTAGGAAGCGTCCATTGTTTTTCCAACCCACTTTTAACTTCCAACAAAATTACGTCTCACTGCAACGATGCGCCATCTAGTGGACAAACGACCTACTTATCGCCAATACTGGAAATGCAGCCATGATGATGATGATGAATATTTTTGGCTTTCTTTTAATCCTACTGAATTTGTAATTATGTATCGGCCGTTCTAATACCGATAGTATGTGGGTGCCTGTGTGTGTGTGCATGTGTGTGTGCACCGCCATCTACAGGCCAATGAGTGTACAGTCACTAAATGTACACATAACCTAATTTTTTTTAGACCCCCCCATGGATGAAATTCTACGAAACTTGGCATACCCCCAGAGAATGCCAGGTCAATCATACACATAAAATCTGGTGCAGTTCTGAACATCTTAACTGAAGATAGGGGCGATTAAAGCAGAATAATATTGCATTTTCATTTTTTACCGGGGGGGGTGCAAATCACAAATGAGTGATTATGGGCCAGGTTGATGTGGGCCCTTGAGACCAACATACCATAAAAGATTCTTCATCCTCAGTGCCACGGTTCAGGTAGTTATTTAGGAAAAACTGCTTTTTTTGCGGTTCAGTGGGCCCAGCACGGGGGGGGAGTGGCCCCCGGGGACGAAACGAAATTTTTCAGTAAAAGTCTAGTGGGGCTACATACCCACCAAATTTCATGTGCCCCGGTGGTTCGGTGTCCCGGGTATCGTTGACCAAAAATTCAGGAAGTAGATGATGGGGGAAAAAAAAAAAAAAAAACTTTGACAATCCCTATATGACCGCTTCGCTAGCGGCGGTCATAATTATTATATTTCATTATAGGTAGTTTGTAAGATTTCATATTTTTTTTACTTTCTATGGTTTTTAGACCATTCTGATATAGTCTACTGACTACATCTTGACATTTCAGTTCTCTCTTTATTGTGATTTAATAAACTTCAATCATATAAACTTCAACACTTAGTTCTTTAAGCACTTCTTATGCGTTATGGTTTGTATAATATTTTTTTATTTCCATTAGGCTGTTGATTAATTTGACATTATTGTTTATTATTGATATTCTCCTTAATATAGTCAAAGATCTTTAATATACAAAGATAAAGCAGCACAGGCTTCTACAATGGAATGGAATTGTACACAGTTCCTGCCTCTTTATCAACCGTCTCTGATATAGTCTTACCAGAGAATGTCTAATAGACCTCTCCAGAATAATTCCCGCCTCCATAACTTCCGTATCCATCCAACTTCCGGGCGTCGATTGTCTATGGGAAATAACATGGCGTTTCGAAATATCATACCGGTAAAATATCTGTAGGTAGTGAAGTAGAAAAAGCTGGTGGGCAGATTGGCCTACACACTTCTGCCATCTAGTTTCCACTGAATTTTTTGATTGTCGGTGCCAGAGGTGGGACCAAGTCACTGTTTGGCAAGTCATAAGTAAGTCCCAAGTCTTAGCACTCAAGTCCAAGTCAAGTCCCAAGTAAATACAGAGAAGGGCAAGTCGAGTCCAAGTCCAAGTCTCATCAAAGCCAAGTCGAGTCCAAGTCCAAGTCCCAATCTTTTTCAAGTCCTGAACAAGTCATCAGGTACTCTTCACTTAATAATGACATTATTAGACTATCGATCATAATTTTAACACTTCCATCTAATCCACAGAATTTTTTTTTATAAATACAGATTAAAATATGTTCAATATTTCTGTCTTGAAATCTTTTACGATATATGCATGCGCATACAATATACACATGTGCATACCTGAGTAATCTTTACAAAATGGATAGCTACATGACAAATATATATATTGTTTTTCCAAATTGCGGAGCACACTGTAAGTATGAGTAATAATTTGACTGATGGCATTTCACTGCGCTAGGCCACAGATTTGCCTGCAAACAATGTATTAGGCTGTCTGCCAGTGGCGACTCATAAGGGAAGCCAAAGTCAACACTTTTATATTATTTAAAAGATAATAATGACACAGTAATTTTGTTTTAAAGTATTAATTTCTTAAGAAATACTACACATTTGATGCTGTTTATCTCATTTGTAAATGGTGCACTGTCACCCACCCCTGTGCCCATTGTGTGCCACTGTCCACACATTCTCATAATGATCTTTTTTTTACCAGCTCCATTCCTATGGCTAGTCCACAAACTCAAACATTGTTTGTGCCACATGTATAGCACAATATTAACAATGATAAGCATGATATTAAGTTGGCACAAACAGCTTTCATTCCTTTGGAAATAGATGCATGTATGACATGATGCTTGCTTGACATTTTCTGTTTGCAATTAAATGTGAATTATGAGCCTGGTAGCCAGTAGCCACCTAGCTAGCTGAGTGGAATGCGTTTCAATCGGCATATCAATGTGCTTCATGTAAACAAATTATTGAATAGGCCTACTTCAAGACTCACCATTTCCATTACACAAGGCAAAGACAACTCTTCATATTCTTGTCCACTTTCCAAATCACAGTGAGTGCAGCCTATGTCATAGTGACCTGGATCTCATAGTTTATAACAGTAGTGAGAACCGGATAAATCCGCAATTTCCCCTTATCTCGTATTTGTTGCCTTCATTATTTCCTTTTATACGTTTCTTATATTTAAAAGAAAATATCAATCATCATCAACAATGACAAGCCAGCTGGAACCTGCCACTCGTTTTCTCTCCCTCTCGTGCGTGCTTAGATGGGGTTCTCAATTAAATGCAGTAGGCTAGCATAAGTTCAAGTTGGATCTTAATGGAGAGGACTCGAAAAGTATCATCTTTATGTAACATGCTGTTGGTGCATTTTGACATTGTAAACGTTCTCTAACAAGAGTGCAAATCAATTTGCAGTAAAGCTACTAGTTATTGGCTAAATGTTGGTCGTTTCTCTGTCTCTTGGTGCCCTACACACAGTGCGTAACGCATGTGAGGGTAGCGGCAGCACTGAACTGGACTGGCCGCTTGTCTCCGCTATTTTTTTTTTTTTTTTTTTTTTTTTAAGTCGCGGAGGGAAAGCATCTCTGGGGTGACTGGTCCACGATCAGGAAATTTAGTTTTTGACTCGAGACATGTCAAGTCGTCACAAGTCAAAGAGGCAAAGTCCGAGTCAAGTCTCGAGTCAATAGTATTCAAGTCCAAGTCGAGTCGCAAGTCATGCCGAATTTTATCAAGTCAAGTCTGAAGTCATTAAAATCATGACTCGAGTCTGACTCGAGTCCAAGTCATGTGACTCGAGTCCACATGTCTGGTCGGTGCCGTTTAAGTAGTATACTATAGACTATACTACTTAAACGGCACCGAAAATAGCTCCATTGACTCCCATTCATTCTGCACTCATGGCGATCGCCCCCAGTGGAACTCTGGTGGAACTGCAAATTTCCAAAATTCGGTACAATGGGACAAAGTGGCCAGGCTCTCCGTAGACGGGCTCTGGTCTTACCCAAAGATTCTAGAGCGCTCCGCTTTTCCCCTCATTTTGATTGTTTATTTTATTAGGCTATTGATTGAATTGACATTGTTGTTTATTATTGCTATTCTCCTTATTATAGTTTGACCAACATTCTAATCTGTTCCCTGTTATATTTTAAATATTATGTTGTTTTTGTATTTGTGTGTTGCTTTGGACAAAGGCGTCTGCAAAATCCCATAACCATATCCATATTTATTCATTCTGGAGTTAACAATGAACTTCAATTAATGTAGGAAATTAATAGTGATTGTGTGGCCTATGAGAGAACACCCAGAGATAGGCCTGATACCATCAAATGGTAGCCTAGCAATGTGGTCAGGATACACCGGTATACCGTGGTCTGCTTTACTGGTGACCACATCGTGGTCCGCCTGATCACAGAATTTATAGTTTACCCACCTCTTTTTTTACCACTACACCCCTGTATGTGACAGCTTCACGATACGGGTGTGATGTTTCATGGTTTAACAATACTGGCCATCTGGGGCCTGTACTACGAAGCGGGGTTACTGGCTTATCTGGCTAACTTCGAGAGTAACTTGATCACGTGTGGCGTAAGTTCCCGATTAACCCGTACTACGAAAGGTGGATAGGTTTTAACCGAGGTATGCTGCCATGGCAATTTACGCTGCATCTCAAACCTGCTCCGACCAGGTTATGTTCTTGGTTAACCCGAGGTTTCTGTTAACCACACCCTTTATAAGTACCACCCCTCCACTAACAATTTCTCCCGAGACATGTCGGCGTACCTGGATGATCCATACGACATTGGAGCGCAAATCGTGAGGCACTCTCTTCGCAGGGCGAGGGGTTTTAGAGACCGCCAGAAAATATATATAGCCTACCCGGACGATATTCTCTATGAAGATATAGATTGTCAGCCGAGGGAATTCGTTATCTTTGTCAGATGATCTAGGAAGACGTCTCATAGCAATGCCCGTACGTGGACATTCATGTATTCAATCGGTGATGCAAGAATACTGTATGTCCGAAAAATAAATCGGACATAGGCCTACAGTATGCTGAACATCTGAGCAAGAATAGCCTAAAATAAATCGGACATAGCCTACAGTAGGCCTAATAAATAAAAATCACCATTTTAACAAACTTGTTGAATTGAATGTCATATTAGCCTACTGTACCCTGAACATAAAGGCTACACATTTCCACAGCACCGGAATCCGACCGAATGCCTCCCTCAACCCCCTCCATAATCGGCCTTCCACTATTATTTGTGATGGCCAACTCTTCTGCTACTGTAAAACACTCTGGTGCCTTTCCTCCTACAGTAGGCCTAGTGTTCGAAGACACCTGTTTCTTGTTAGCTGTAAAACAGAGGCCAAGTGAAGGCTATAAGCTAGGCCTAGATGTTTTCATAATTAAGAAATATTAATGCAATCTATAACTATATAAACCTACTATTCTGAATAATGTTTTTGTGTATCATTTTCACCTGCTGCCATGTGCGTTTGGCAATGGTGTTGCATCTGAAATGTTCACAGGATTAGGCACACTAAATTAGTCAATGGGGGCTACTTAAACATTCAATTATCCTTATTACTGTAATCTATATGCCCACTTCTGAATTGGGTTGCATCTGTAGGCCTTTCTATGAACTCAAAATAGGCTATTTAATTATTTCAACTCATTTCAGACATTCCGCAAGCTACTAATCCTCCGTAACACATATTTGAAGAACATGTGGGAATAAAACTTTACTTTTAGGCATTTAGGCTACCCGATCTGCAATACGTTGCCAACAGCCTTGCTTTGCTCACTGCCGACGTATTTGATTTTTGTCGTAGAGTGGGTTTTAATTCCTCATAACTTGTCATAATAATTGTGCATTCCTCATCCGTAAAATAAGGTGATCGCGTCATCATTGAAAGTGGTGACTTGCGCTGCAACCCGCCCCTTTTATGTGAACGCGCACAAACTCCAATTAGGTTAACCCCGGCTCAACAAATCAACTTCATAATCAGCATCGTAGTACCGATTAACACCACTTAAGATAACCAGGTTTTGTCAACCCTGGTTTAACAAAGTAACCCTGGGTTACATCTGGGTAGGTTAAGCTCCCTTCGTAGTACAGGCCCCTGATTGTTCCATCTGTAAATAAGAAATTAGCTGAACACAGGTCATTTGCCTATCGGGCACCTACACTTTGGAATAGCCTCCCTTTACATGTCACAGAAGCTGGCTCTGTGGACTGTTTTAAATCCAGACTAAAAACCTTTTTTTTTTCTCGACGTTTTGGTTAATCACTAGCTACCCTGGTTTCACCGACTCTGTTGCTTCATTGCTCGTATTTACCAGGGGATTGTAAGGGTCCTGGCGTGTTTTGTTTTCCCTGTTTAGTGTTTTCCTTCATGTCTGCTCCTCTTGTGTCTTCCGGTTCGCTTTGTTTACTTCCTGTGTCCTGTACCATGTGCTCCTTTGTTTGTTTTGCCACGTGTTACTGTTCCCTGTGCCTGTGTCTCCGCCCCTCACCTGATCCTCGTTAGTCTGTTAGTTTAATTATGGTTTCCACCTGTCTCTTGTTTTACCTTGATCATTGTCCACCTGTGCCCTGTTACCCCTGTGTATGTAAACCCTCTGTCTCCCCTCAGTCTTCGTCGGTTATTAGTCAATGTGTGTGTTAAACACGGTTTGTTCAGTTTGGATTAAAGATTCTAGCAATTCTAAGATTACCTTGCCTTGCCGTACTTTGCCCTGTGTTTGGGTCAAGCTCTCCCCTTGCAACCATGTACTATCTTATTTATTGTGTTACTTATTTCATGGTTTTTATTCCAATTGTTTTATCTCTATACCCATAATTTATGTTTGTTAAGTGTTTTGACACCATGGCAATGGTAATATCACACTATCAATAAATTGAATTGAATTGAAATTTTCATGCACTGTAATAATAAATGGAAGAAGAAGACTTCAGATAACAGAACAGTGCATTTTCATGCACTGTAATAAAAAGAAGAAGACTTCGGATAACAGAACAGTACATTTAACATGCACTGTAATTAGCGTAAATAACAGCAAGATAAGGATTTTTTTCTAACGTGTGTTTTATTGTGAGATGCGTTTCGTTTGGAACGGCTACTGATAGGCTACCAGAAGCAGAAGATTTTCGGTTTGGTTTGGGATTTAATTTACTTTTGGGCTGTTTGATTAAATTGCTAAATGTTGGGACTGATGGGCACTGAAATCTGGGGGTTATATTTGATGGTTCACTGTTTCCACCCGCTTCACAGGTTTTCCACCCGCTGTCTTTTGCGAGACAAGGCAGCCGCTTTCATTCGTTCATTGAACGTACGCTGTGCTTTAATGGAAATCTTATTGTGTGGACAAGTAGCCTAAATTGAGTTATTTTTTAATGATGTATTTAATGATTGACTTTTTTATTAAATTCGTAGGCTGGAATGCCTCGTGGCAACAATTGTGTTTAAATGTAGTAGGCCTAGGCCTAGTAGGCCAACTGCTTCAGCCTCTGACAAGCTCAGAAGGGGGCGGCAAGCAACTGGTAGCTTGAGAGCGACGTGTTGGGGACCCATGGTGTACAACGACTTTTCATTGGCAACAGTATTAAACCAACCAACAATATAAAATATTAAGAAGGGCTCTTGTATTTCATTGAGTTAAATCGAGACAATGTCTTCTAGTGCTCATGGACTGATAGCCCTACTGGTAGGCAATTATTACCCCGGCTTGTATTTGGGGGACGGTCTTTATTTGTCTGAGTCGACCACGACCCCGGCTATTATCCAAGGCCCGGGTATAAATAGTATCCCGGCCAGAATTTGAGGATTTACGCTTAGTCATAAACGTTTATGACAAGTTTAGAACGTTTATTACACTGTCATGTCATAGTTATGACAGTGTCATGGAGTGGTTATTCTAGACATTTTTAACAAGGGTGGCACTAGTGGCACTAGTGGAGCACTGATTAATTCAAGAGTGGCATGAGGCAAAACATTTAGATACACAGCAGGCTCAAGATGTTAAATTAGCACAAATACATTAGGAAAACCATACACTGTAAAAAAAAGCGATCTCTGTGGACAGCCCAGGCTCCAAAAACGGCAACAAAAACAACCTGGGCAAAACTAGCCGATAAAAAAACATAACAAACTGTTCCAGCTAATCACAGATGAGATGCATGTTTAGGAGAGTTTCAAGGAAGTGGGAGGAAGTAGCGAGCTAGCTCTCTGTTTTGTTTGAGTCAACAGAAGTGACGTTATACCCAGCATCGCTTAGAGCACCTTTAATATTTCTTAATAGTTAACTAAATGTCTTTTTGGTGGGGCAGCCTACTGGTTAGCACTTCGGACCTATAACCGGAGGGTTGCCGGTTCGAACCCCGACCAGTAGGCACGGCTGAAGTTTTGAGCAAGGCACCTAACCCCTCACTGCTCCCAGAGCGCCGCTGTTGATGCAGGCAGCTCACTGCGCCGGGATTAGTGTGTGCTTAAACTCACTGTGTGCTGAGTGTGTTTCACTAATTCACGGATTGGGATATATGCAGAGACCATTTCCTTCACGGGATCAAAAGAGTATATATATACTATGCTATACTATACAAGAAATGTGCTATACTGTATAAATAAACTTGTTTTGATTTGATAGTGATATATGCAGACATGCTGATAAAATGTATTTTACTAAATAAATATAAATACAAATTCATAATGTATACAAATAACTTGGGAGATTAATTCTGACATTACTGTAATTCCCCTCAGTCAGACACATCTCAATAAAATAGAATTGAGAATTCAATATACAGCCACTAGAGGGAAGCAGAGTATTATTATTTAAAGCAAATTCCAGTAAAGTTGCCCTCTTGATGCCTTAACCCTCTGAGCTGTCAGTGGTCAAGCCGTATTATTTTTTAACTTATTTTTAACATAAAATATTTTTAACATACATTTATTTAGTCATATTCTATATGTTCATTATTGCAACTGACTTTTATTACTTTATTCAGTGTAATACACATCCAGAGTCTTTTTTTAATAATGCAATATGCTTAAAATATGTGAAGACAAAACATATGAAGACAGTTCATTTTATCTTTTAAAATGGTTATAGCTGTGTTGGAGTGTGTGTGTGTGTGTGTGTCTGTGAGATCCATGCTTGTGTGAGAGAGAGAGAAAGATTATGTGTGTGTGTGTGAGAGAGAGAGCGACAGAGAGATAGAGAGAGAGATTGTGTGTGTGTGTGGGTGTGTGTGTGTTTTGAGTGTGTTTTGAGCAGGTGACACAGCTCTCTGTCTTTTTCTCAGGCTTGTCCTATATGTCACATTCTGTTTGTCATCTGTGATACATTGGGTCGCCCTGTAATGACCCAACACTAAGTGGACACGGACGGAAACATACACACACACACACACACACACACACACACACACACACACACACACACACTCTCTCTCTCTCTCTCTCTCTCTCTCTCTCTCTCTCTCTCTCTCTCTCACACACACACACACACACACACACACACACACACACACACACACACACACAAGAATGTGTGTTTGAGTATAATGCCATTGCTGACTGATTTGCAACTACCAGAAGCTTCTGTTCAGCATATATTGTCTATGAGGATGGCTGGGCCTTGTAGCTGACCGGACCACACATCCCTGAGGTGTTTACTCTTCTGGGGGTCATGCAAGCACTCCCAGGCCAATCCTACACATTCACTTTAGCCTACAAAATAAAGTCTGTGTTCTTTGTCTGTCTGTGTGTCTGTATGTGTGTGTGCCTGTGTGTGAGTGTTTGTGTGTGTGTGTGTGTGTGTGTTAAACAGGAGTCTGATAGTCTGGTGGCTGCAGGGGTCTGGGACGCCTCCTTCCTGCTGCCCATCTTATCGCTGTGGCCATCCCGGTCCTCCTATTGCTAGACACACACACTAACACACACATGAACAGAAGTATACATGTGTCCTCCTTTGAGACTGAGGACAGGATATAGGAAATATCCCCTCCCAGGCTGCCTGTGCCGGGGGCTTTTAGATGTATGTATGTGTGTGTGTGTGTGTGTGTGGGGGGGGGGGGGGGGGGGGGTATAGCTTTTAAGGGCCCCCCAAACCATGAGCTCTGACTGACTGTTTACTGAACAGACAAATTAGAGCTGGGTCTATGCTCCAGAACATGTAAACACACATCCATGTGCACACACACACACACACACAGTGATGTGTGCAATGTCCAAGCACATTTAGATCTAAATGTACACAAATGCATAAAAATGTTAATATCATAAATGTATTAAACTGGCATAGAATTCATGCAAAAATACTTTTCAAAAGTATTAATTTGATCAGTTGATGTGAAACAGTTCAACATTCAAGAGTGTATATGGACATTTGCAATTGCTCTCTCTCTCTCTCTCTCGCTCTCTATTCTCTGGAGTTTGTGTGTTTAAGTTGAAATATGGGTTGTTTTCATTTCTTGTTTCCTTTTGACTGCTAATAAACAAGTCAGTCTCTCATTTCACTCTCTCTCTCTCTGTCTCTTTTGTCTCTTGTGTGTGTGCTCTGTTTGATTGTTTGTTTGTTTGTGTGTGTCTATGTGTGTGTGTGTGTGTGTTTAGGGTGGGAGAGAAACATAGTAAAGGGAAAATGATATTTAGAAAGGAAGAGAAAGGTAACGGGAGAGCAAGAGACTCTTGGCTGAACTTCACCTCCTCATCCGCCCCACCTGCCTTCCAGAGCGCTTTAATTAACATCCTGATTTTCCCATCATTTTCCCTCTCCGCTTCAGTCTGGAATCTCACATGGATCCAAAGGCTGAATTCGGAAGTACCGTTTGGCAGAGGATTCCAAGGAGCAGTTGAGACTGGAGCATATTGCTCCCTCTTTCAGCACCTGTTTTGACAAAACACACACACACACACACACACACACACGCACACACACACACACACACACACACCATGAATAATAGTGAATGTCCTCTACTACTGCATCAGTTTCAACACCTGTGAACTGTCCAGAGGATTTAAAGACATGGTCTGAACCCTTTGTCTTTGTGTTAAACCAGTGAAGCTCTCTTAACAGTAGTTCATTCAAACATACCTACAGACAAGTGTCCCCTGTGTTTACAAAGCACAACACTTTCTTTCAGCATTGTGTGTGTGTGTGTGTGAATTTCTGTGTCACTGTCACCTCTTTTCAAGTGCACATACACACAGCTTTGAGAGAGAGAGACCTGCTAAATAAGACAAGTCTCTGTCCTTTGTGGATGTCTGTTTTTTGGTGTATGTAAGACTCTCTGTGTTTCTTTGCTAACATGAATGCACACACCCTGTGCTCACAAAAAAGGGGAAAAAACAGACAAAGCCACACACAGACGTGTGTATGTTGTTCGCTCTGAACAAACAAGCTGTGTCCTCACTGACAGTCACACACTCAGACGTACTCACAAAGATTCACTGATGTCTTAGCCACACGTGTTCCAGTACATTCTCACATCCTCTGCCTCATATCTGTTCTGCTCCTTCCTTCTCCCTCTCTCTTTCCCTTTCTCTCTCCCCCTTCTCTTTAAATCCCTGTGTGCACTCTTTTTTTGCTTTTGCTTGAACACATCCTGAGCATAAGACCATACAGGAAGCGCGCTACGCTGTTTACCGTCCCTCCTGGACACTCCTGGGCAGGGCTCGGGAAAAGCCAGACACGCACAGAGCCCCCATTGAGGTGTGGCGATAAAAATCAGGCGGGAGCGCTGAACTCTGGGAAACGCAGTGAATTAATGTCCTGTTTGATCTGGGGAGCAGGACCCGGAAATGGGCAGAATGTGTAACATTAGTCAGGTACTGTCAGGCCCAATCGTACAGAAAAACCCTTTCACCGGCGGCCCACTGGAGCCCCTAAACCACAGAAGGGAGCCGCGGAGATGCTCGTCAAATGGAGAGTGTGGGCGAGCGTGCGTGTGTGTTTTGGGGGTGGAGGGAGGTAGAGGGAAAAAAAAAACATTTTGTAGCCACTTCTGCTGTAACGAGCAACTTCAACCACGAGCTTGTGTGTGTGTGTAAGATGTGTGCGCCTGTGTGTGTTTGTGTGTGTGTGTCTGTGTGTGTGTGTGTGTGTGTGTATTTATGTATATGTGTGTGTGTGTGTGTGTGTGTGTATCTGTGTGTGTGTGTGTGTGGTCTTAGCCTGTTTTGGCTCTCTCTGATCCAGCCCTGATGTTAACTGGCAGCAGGGGGGTTTCATCCGAGCCCCACTGTCCCTCCACTCCTAGTTATCCTTGCAGCAGAAGAGGAGCAGGCCAACACAGGCCAGAGAGGAAGAGGAACCGCAGAGGGGGAAGGCGAGAGTGGAACAGGGTGGGGCGGGTGAGGGCAGGGGCCGGTAATGAGCGCTTTGGGCGCGGAGGCGGATGAGACGACTCTACAGAGGACCGTTGGAACAAGAGGAGATCACTCACTCTTCTTCCTCTGCTTCAGGAAAGACTCTGGGCAGAATGAGAGGGGGAGAGAAAGAGAAAGTGTGTGTGTGTAATGTGTGTGTGTGTGTGTGTGTGAGACCACTTTTACCCATGTGTTTTGCACCACACAGAGGCCATTTTGCTTCGTGTTGAAAAAAATGAATGACTTAATGAAAAAATGAATGAACAAATCTGAGGACGTAAGACTACCAGGAGATTCTGAATATATAAAGCATTGGAGATTAAACCAGTGTCCAAAGATATTTCTAAATAAAAACGGATGGTACCGGTATGCTGATCATTACTAGCTCTTTGAAGTTCTTTGAAAGCCACAGATGTAAAGCAGAGGCTAGGAGCTTCTCTTGAGGCTAAATATGAATGAACTTCACAAAAAGGACAATGGACATTTTCCATTAATGTCTGATCACAGTGCTGTGGTAAAGCCAGCCTTCTTTATGAAACACGGAGACAGTAGTGGAGCTTTTCCATTGTTATTTGAATGCCAGTGGAAGTGGAAGGGTGTTTCTGATAAAGTTTGACGGAAAAAGAGCCAGCAGAAAAAAAATCTAAGCTTGTCTAAATTGACTAAAAAGTGTATGTGTGCAGTGTGTGTGTGTGTGTGTGTGTGTGTGTGTGTGTGTGTGTGTGTGTGTGTGTGTGTGTGTGTGTGTGTGTGTGTGGTGTGTGTGTGTGTGTGTCTCTGTGTTAATGTGTGTGTGTCTGTATGACTGTGGTGAGTGAGTGGGGAGTGAAACACGCGGTGAGAATCCTGGCAGGAGCAGGGGTCGTAGGAAGCAGCCGGTATTAGATGTTCTCTCTGAAGAAACACAGAGTAAAAATAGATTAAACACCACTCCTGCTGAGCAAGAGAGAGAGAGAGAGAGAAAGAGGGAAAACGACAAAAAGAAAAAGCGCGGGACTGAAGTCTGGAAGCTTTTAAAAAGGCATTTACTCCGTGAGCACAAGCTACACACTGTCAAAATGGCCTGCTTTTCCCTCTCTCTCTCTCTCTCTCTCTCTCTCTCTGTCTCTCTCTCACTCACACACAGACACTCTCTCTCTCTCTCTCTCTCTCTCTCTCTCTCTTACACACAGTCTGACACACACACACACACAAACACACACACACACACACACATACACACACACAGCCACTCTCACACAGCCACTCTCACACACACATTTCACACATATCATTTTTTCTGCTCTGTTCATGGTCTAATCCGTAGCCCTGGACCCCAAGCCCATGCTCCTCTCCTCTCCCCTCCACTCCCCTCCTCTCCCCTCCTCTCTGCTCCCCTACTCCCCTCCTCTCTGCTCCCCAGCCTCCCTCCTTCAGGGTGGGGTCATCCCCCACAGCTGGTCCCTAAACTCACCGTGCTGACAGATGATATATTTATGTGCACTTAATGGTCTGACCTGTTACACATAAAAAGAATTTTAAGGGAGATTTACACGGCCAGGCTCACACAAACATTACTGTGTGTGTGTGTGTGTGTGTGTGTGTGTACATTTGTGTAAAATCTTGTTCATGCTCATGTTTGAGTGCATGTTTGGATCTGTGTGTGTGTCTGTTTGTGTCTGTGTCTGTGTGTGTGTGTGTGTGTGTGTGTGTGTGTGTGTGTGTGTGTATGTGTGTGTGTGACATAGTTCATATTATGCCTGAACTGTAAAACTCCACACAATGAAGTCATCACTGGTAGCCTCCCATGAAGCTGTCTTTGCCTTTGATTTAAACCAGAATATATGCGCTAGTCAAGCGCTACAGACTATATCACCTTTCTCAAGTGCGCCTGTGTTCCTCACTCTCTCCCTCACACACACAAGTTATCAGTATGTGTGCGTGTCTGTCTGTGTGTGTGTGTGTGTTTCACATAAATGTGTGAAGGGATGTTTGCGCATGAAGTGTTACTGTATATGGATTATGTTGGTGTTTGTGTGTATATTCAGAAGGTACAGCTTCACTATCATAACATAGCACCATACATAAAGAAACCCACAGCATTAGCAGACACAAAGAACCTGTTTAAATCAGTGACCACCTTGAAAGGCTTTTTCTGTGGGGGTGGTGTATGTGGTGGTGTTGTGGGCAGCCGTGGCCCACTGGTTATCACTCTGGACTTGTAACCGGAGGGTTGCCGGTTCGAGCCCCGAACAGTGGCCTTGAGCAAGGCACCTAACCCCTCACTGCTCCCCGAGCGCCGCCGTTGTAGCAGGCAGTTCACTGCGCCGGGATTAGTGTGTGCTTCACCTCACTGTGTGTTCACTGTGTGCTGCTTGTGTTTCACTAATTCACCGATTGGGTTAAATGCAGAGACCAAATTTCCTTCACGGGATCAAAAAAGTATATATACTTATACTTATGTTAATGAACATTAGCTTGTTTCTATATTCCATCCATTTCTCCATTTCCCTCACATTTTCCAATTGAACTCTTATTCGTTTGTATAATCGTGCTTTCTTCTTTACCAGTAACAGTTGTCTTTACTGGCTATTAACTCAGTTTTCTGTCCTCTGTTCTGTCCTCTATGGCAAGCCATTTTAACATTTACCCGCTAAGTTTGACTATCCGGAATTAACATTGTAGATATCAACAACTTCTTTCTGACTAGTCGCAATTACATTTTGGATAGTTGGAATTGTCATTCAAGATATCTTGACTAGGCAAAACTGAATTACAGATATCTGTCATCACGTCATTGAAAACAACATTCAACTCGTCACACAACTTAAATGACAATTGCAGATATCTTTAATTCAGTTTTGACTAGGCAGAATGAAAGTTGAAGATATCTCAAACGTCATTATGACTAGTGCAAATTATTGTGCAAGACATTGCTCTTTAGATCCGTAGGCTAATTTCCCCTCCCCAACATAATCGAAGAAGCGGGCTTATTTCCTTATTTCTATGAATGGAAGAAAAAGAAGCAGTCATGGCTGTAATGTCTTGTTGACATCTAAAATAACTAAAACTCAGGGACACCGTGTGGTTTATTAGACTCTCACGTTATCAACTGGCTTGATCTCTGTTTCGTAGCCTACATAAATTAGTAGGCCTACTAAATGCACCAGCACCATCTACAGGAAACTCCATTCATAATGGTGTTGGCTGTAATCGAAAAAATCAAAGCAACATTGAATCATCAATTCTTGCTGCCAGCTCCTGTCTTGCATGGGCTGCAGCATTAAAAAGACGATTAAAAACTCTTTCGCCCTCTGGCTGCTCTGACATGGTGCTAATTAGTGCTAAATACAAGTTAACAGTTGAAAATTTTAACAACAACACGCTCTGCTTCCGCCTAAAGTGGGATGCAGGCCTAATATGCATAGCAATACAGATATCTCTAACGTCATTTCGCCTAGTCAAAACTCTAATTCAAGATATCTATAATTACATTTTGACTAGGCAGAATGAAAGTTATAGATATCTCCAATTTCAGATATCTCTAATCAAAACTCATTTAAGATATCTATAACTTGATAATAGATATCTACAATCAAATTATGACTATCCCTAACTCCAGTTTAAGATATCTACAATGTAATTTTGACTAGTCATAATTCCAGTTAGAGATATCTACAATGTCATTTCGCCTAGTCAAAAGTTAATTCAAGATATCTGAAAAGGAGCTGTAGATATCTTGAATTGAGGTGAATTAAAGATATCTTCATGACTAGTCAGAATCAAATTTTAGATATCTCTAACTGGAATTACAGATATCTACAATTCAATTGCAGATATCCGTAATTCACATAGTGGATATCTGCAACTGAATTGTAGATATCTGTAATGATAAACCCCATAGAAATGAATGGCAAATGTGGCGTCATTTGTCCTAGAAAGAATGTCTTTGTGGATATCTGAAATGACAATTATGGATAGGAAGAATTAATTTGCGGATATCTAAAATGTTTGTTTTGACTAGGCAAAATGACATTGTAGATATCTGCAATACATATCCAGTCTAGCGGGTAAATGTTAAAATGGCTTGCCATAGTCCTCTCAACCCTGACCACTACAGTTCCTGGGCAAATACCCCCCTGCAACTCTTTACATAATCCACACTGTAGAATTACCTATTTGCGCATGTTGTACAAATGAGAGGCCTTTCCTACCTTTGAGGAACTAAATGTTTTTGTTGTTTCTACATAGCCAGTGCAAGCCTTGTCACAGTATAAAGTTCCAAGACCCTGAAAGAGTCTTGGAACTTAGAGTGACAAGGAGACAGTACAACCGCATGGAGGCAGAGTAAAAAAATATGTGTTCATGTAAGTGAGTGTGTGTGTGTGTGTGTGTGTGTGTGTGTGTGCAGTGTTTGTGTTACAGAGACTGGCACCAGTAGAGATAAGGAACTGTCCGCCTCTGTGTTCCTTTTCCACCTTCTCTCTCATTCACTCTGTTTTTCTCTCCCTTCAATAAAACTTCAAACACAAGTGCATACTGACTGCAGCTAGCGAAGCACTGAACACTGAAGTTCACAGTGGGTTCACTGTCCATACTCCCACCTCCTTACACACACACATACACACACACACACACACACACACACGCACATCACACCACACCACACCACAGAGAGAAAGAGGAAGACAGAGTAATGTGTGTGTGTGTGTGTGTGTGTGCCTGTGTACAAACTGGTGACTGATCTTTGATCTCTGTAGTCCTCTGTCTCAAGAGTGGGAGAAAGGCTCTGAACCCCCAAAGGGAAGCTCTGACTGGAGCACAGGGGGGGACACCTTCACCCTGACCCATCACCACACACACACACATACACTACACACACACACACGCACACACACACACACTCACAGACACATGCACACACACACACACACACACACACAGACACACACACACACACACACACACACACACACACACACACTGGCTGATAGAATCTGAGGAGATGGGAGTGTGTTCAGCACATTTCATATCAAAAGCATAGACTCAATGTGTTTCAAAATAAAAAACAAAAATACACAACAAACATGATGATCATAATGTTTTGAATAGGATCTGCAACAAGCCTCACTTTGATCTGAGAGTGACCTATGATTGATGGTAAAATATCTGTGTCTATCAAACTTTAGAGATTTCATGTGGGTGTTATTGCATCATTACCATGCTCAGTGCACCCGATATTCAACACAGATATGCTACTCTACGGCCAGCTAATGAGCCTGAATAATGATATGTGCTAATTGAGCCAATCCCCTTGCCTCTAGGATCTAGGAACACACATACTGTACACACAGATGCACATACACACAAATATGCTCTCTCTCTCTCTCTCTCTCTCTCTCTCTCTCTCTCTCACACACACACACACACACACAGACAGACACACACACACAGACACACACACACACACACACACAGGTTTAATTAAGTGGCCAAGAGAAAAGGAAGTCACACTGAGCCGTAAAACAGGATTATAATTCTGAGAGAAAAGGTGAACCAATGTACAGGATTAGTGGTGTAACAGGGGTGGATGGATGCATATTTTCCCACACACAACACGTACACACACACACACACACACACGCACACACACACACACACACACACATACACACAGCATAACAGTACCTTTTACAGTAAAATAATTTTGTGCTCTCTCATTTTATCATCCACACAAATTCTTCCTATGAAAAAAAAACCCATCCATGCATTTATGTGCACTCTATAATTATGTATTGGTGTAAACTGTTCTACCAGGTCTGATTGCAACATTACTACTGATGGAAACTCATCAGATATAGTCACAAAGTGTTTTGGTATAGAATTAAAATCTGTATTTAGTCAAAACTAATCTCAGACATCAGAGCCTTTCAGAATTGACCTGTCGCTAAGCGCCACCCTTAGAACGCTGATGAGCCAATGACAGTCCAGCCTCAACGGGACTCGGACATCAGCTCGGACAACTCCATAGGAAACAACAGGGGGCAGGCATAAAATGACAAATTAATGGTTATTTATGGAGTTTATAAACTCAAAAAACCCCGACGGATAACCATGGTCAAATGTTTTGCATTGGGGACGTGTAATACTGATAGCCGGTACCCCGAGAGGCTAGAAAACGGGGTATATTTTCATCAAAAGTAGCCTACAGGACGTCTCTCATGTTTGCAACAGCTCGACGTAATGTAGGCAACTAAGCCAACAACGTGGGCACAGGTTCCCTGTTAAATCCCAAGATGAAAATGCTCATTAACCAACTACTATATTCTTACTACATCAAATATTAACGTAACCCAACATATCTTAGTATCAATCTTCCACTAGCCAGCTAGCTAGCATTAACGTCAGTGGGACTTGCACAGCTACTCGCCACAACTGCTTGTCACCTTGTATGTATTCTAAAGTTTTGAATACACCCCTCCATAGCATAATTAAGTCCCTTTTGATAGCTTCTGGAGGAAAGTAAATCCTTTTATCGACCAAAACGTCCTCAAAGCCTGCGTTCATATACTGTCAGCTGCCATTGTCCACAATGTATTTCTAATCAAGTCTGGTTTGTTTGTCCGAGTTTTCACACGGTAACAATGGGGGGCGGGGCTTAGTGACAGGTCAATTGCTCTGCCCACACATTCAGGACAGACACACAAGAATGCACAACAGCAGCGATAATACTGATATTCTGATACCTTATTTCGACTTACATACACACACATTCCCAGCATGGGTACAGTATGGAGCGTTGCAGTGCTCACTTTGGTGTGCTGACACTAGTATCATCTGCTGGTTACTTGATTTTCCATATAGTGTGTGTGGGTGGGTGTATTATATGGTGTGTACTGTATGTGTGTGTGTCTGTGCGTGTGTGTGTGTGTGTATGTGTGTGTGTGTGTGTTGTATAGTGTGTGTGTGTGTGTGTGTGTGTGTGTGTGTCCATGGACATGTATTTCTTGGGGTTACAGCCAGCAAAGATAATATAGCTCTTGTTCTGGCTCCAGACAGCCTTCAGGGAGGCAGCGTCTGTCTCTCCCCGACGTGGAGTGCTCTCATCAGGGGCTTGTGCTCCTCGCCTCTGGGCGTGCCTGATGTTGGATGAACCTGTTAGCTCTCATCAAGACCAAACAGTTCACATGAGAGGGCACAGAAAGACACACACACACACACACACACACACACACACACACACACACACACACATACACAACATTAATGTTTATTCATGGGTACTCTGGAAAATCCAAACTGCCTAAGCACCGGTCCCTCACCTAGTGGGACTAGAACAACACAGCACTATGTCTGTGTGTGAACTTCCTTTGTGGCCATTCCTTGCCGAGTGTGAGAAACAACTGTGCCCTTGCCATTCGTGATGCTTTTCAACACCCCAAAGCCCCCACCCAAACACACACACACACACACACACACACACACACACACACACACACACACACACACACACACTCATGCATGTAAAATACTCGCACACACACAAATATCATCCATCTGCTGCACACCCTTCATATACTCTCCCACCTCTCTCTCTCTCTCTCTCTCTCTCTGTCTGTCTTTCTCTGCCTCTCTTTCTTGCTCCCTGTGACATCCACTCGCCTTTTATCAATACTGACCCCTGCACACAGCTCACTCTTTATTCACTTCAAAAGCCCCCAACAGACCAATCTCAGACCCCATCTCTTTTTCTCCTTCCTTCCTTCCTTCCTTCCTTCCTTCCTTCCCCCTCTTTCTCTTTTCTTCCTCTCTTTTCTCCCCAGTGGTCCGGTGTGTTGGCAAACTGCGGGTGGGAGATGAGAATCCTCTTTGAAGAGGAGTAAGCAGCAGTCTATGTATGTTTATGTGAGTGTGAGTGTGAGAGAGTGTGTGTGTGTGTGTGTGTGTGTGTGTGTGTGTGTGTGTGTGTGTGTGTGTGTGTGTAATATACTCTGTCAGAGAGATGGAAAGGCAGAATTGGGTAGAATGTTTTTAGAGAGTGAAAAACAGTCAGCATCAACGCTGTTGCCCATGACATCTGGTACAAGTTAACGTCACAGTTTGTCATCGTCCATTTGATCCATCTCTCTCACACACTCTCAGTGACAGAGGTGAGGGTCCCATAAAGACATTCTTAATGTATCAGATCTTCACACACACACACACACACACACACACACACACACACACACTCATACTTCGGGAATTTAATTTTTGAGTGTGTGTGTGTGTGTGTGTATGTGCACGCGCGTACATGCATTCAGATCAGTTGGCAGTTGGCGCTGAGGTTTACGAGCTGTCTGCCTGTCCGTCACACCTCACTCCGTCGTCCGCCCACACTCACGTCCGAGTACACACATGCATTCCCACCATTCAGTGTGTCACTGCGGATGGACCGGGGGAAGACAAACACGCACAGTCATAAAAGGAGAGCTCTTGAAAGCCTAATGCAGCTAAAAGCCTAATGAAAAGGGCTGCCGGGTCTGTAAACGTCAGTCGCCTAGGGGTCAGGCAAACAGCAGAGAGAAGGAGAGAGAGAAAGAGAGACGGGGGGAGACAGAGCTATGCAGGGTTCTCACTAGTCTTGTTCCTGCATGGGTTTGAGGGGAAACCATTCAATAAAAAAAGCTGTGTGTGTTATGTTTACATATGGTGTTGTAAAAAAGACGAAAATGACATGAGAAAAAGAGATGGGGTAAATGAAATGCTCAAAAAGGTCAGAGCTTGTAGAGTGCAGCGAGTTTATCTGAGAGGACAATATTATCAGTGTGCATGACAATTTGTGTGTGTGTGTGTGTGTATGTGTGTGTGTGTGTGTGTGTTCATGGCTCTCGGTTGACCTCGGTTGACCAAATGACTGAGTCTCCTCGTCTCCTCCGTCCAGACACTCCTGCCTGAAGCGCTCGCATGAGAACATGTCTCAGACCCCCTCTCTCATCTGGTCATGCAAAGATAAATAGAGAGGGGGGCAGGACAGAGGGACGAGGACATGTTTGGACAGTGAGAGGACAGCGATAAGCTCTATCATATGAGAGGCCTAGCTCCTCAGAGACACTTGTGTGCTAAGCGCTACAAGCTAAGAGCCTCTCTGGAAAGGGTTTGTGGGTATCAGGGCTCTAGGGCGCTGTCAGACACTCTACAGATGCCTGGCTAGTATGGGGAAAGCAACTGTGATACTCAGAGTCAGAGATGCCTTCAGAGCATACTGACAAAATGAGAGTAAAAGCACTCATACACACACACACACACACACACACACACACACACACACACAGACACACACACACACACACACACACACATACACACATTCTTGCACGCATGAATACACAGACACACACACACACACACACACACATGCTTGCATGCTTGAATACACACACACAAAAACACACACACGTTACACACGCACACGCACACGCACACGCACACACACACACACACACACACAGAGTTTGCAAAACAAACTCCAGAGTGCCAGTCTTGTTTCAATAACTTCTCTCCACTGAGTGCCCAGCAAGTGGTCTTTGAGGACTCTCTCTCCCACTCAGGGCCTCCCACAGGATCACTGATCTAAAGGGGAACTCACAGAGCTGCACAGGGAGTGCCTTTGAGCACGGCGCTACACACTCCTAGGGGACGAGAGAGAGTTTGTGTAGCACGCAAGTAGTGTAGTTTGCACTGTGGGATAACGTAGATGAGAAAGGGGAAGTATGTTCTGTTGTTCGTGTGACTGTGAAACTGTGTTAATTACTCACACACAATAATCTACAACAAAAACTCTGAGGGAGCTCAGTAGACCAACTTCCCTTTCAGTCAACAACAACACCACTAACTTTCTCTCTCTCTCTCTCTTTCTCTCCCCTCTGTGTATGTGTGTGTGTGTGTGTGTGTGTGTGTGCTTATTTGGACACACCGGCTTTAAGTGATGACACAGAGAGAGACTGGCCCTGGAACAAAGGAAAGTCTCTGATATGAGAAAGGTCAGTCTGTTGCTCGGAGACAGAGGTATGGGACGTGACTCATATTTGTTCTGATAGTTGTTTTAACATGTTTGCCAAATCGTTTCATGGAACCTTGTCATACCTGCATTTGTCACAATCAATTATGTATTGCTGACACTGTTGCTAATAACATTGATGTTGACTTTTTACCTCAGCCTTAGTGTCCATATTTTTGTCTTTCTCTCTCTAACTTTTATCAGTTGGTTCACACACACACACACACACACACACAAACACACACACACACACACGCACGCACACACACACACACACACACACACACACACACACACACACACACACACACATACACACACACAATCGCACACACACACAAACACAGATGAGCAAATACTTTGCTGATGTAATATTGCTAGATATATATTTTCTAAGTGGAGGAATTATGAACTGATCTTTTCCTTCATTTCCCTACTTGTCTATCTCTCTCTTTCTCTGCAAATGTGTGCCTATAGTGTGGAGGGCAACTGTTCTGTGCTCTTAGGCAATCAGTCACACAAACACACAGACAGTCTGACACACACACACACACACACACACACACACACACACACATCAAGAATTACTAATGGGCCAAATAGGCAGAAGCGTTTAAGCAATGTCTGGAATGACCAGCCTATCTCACACAATCTGCCTACATCACATCCTGTCAAGATGCATAAATCAGGCCCAAAAGTGTTAATCCCCCCCGGCTGTGTTTGTTACCACAGATGACCTGTGAACTCCATTCAGACATTCAGACCAGTGTTGAAGCTCATGGACAGCCTTACGCACTCTCTACTCTATGGACGTGTTTGGGTCAAGATATGTGGCACAGTGTGTTTGCCTTTACAGTCCCTTGCTGGTGCATGGAATTCTCCCCGGGCAGATAGGCTTCCAATTCAAGATGGGTCGTCCACATCTGTACTGAGGCGAAAGGGAGATTTCTGAATAAGTCTGATAACAGTGGTGAAACGTGTTTGTCTCTATCCCATCTCATTCAGACTAAGGAATTTATTTTCTAGAATAAATCTATTCAGGTGAATAGCAGGTAAAATTATGACAGGCAAAACACAATGACTACAAGAGGGGCCCCTGGGGAATCGCAATGATGTAAATACCAGCTACAGTAAGTTAGATCAGTTTAAGCTAACTAGTATGCTAACTGGTGTGTTTGGTGATTTAGCTAACCTTGCCATCTTAAAAAAGTCTTTGTAAGGGTTTGTATGTGAGAGCACAACACTGTGAATAGCCTGGGCAGCTGATGTGAATGACAGAAGTGTTCACTCATTTCTCCTTTGTGTGTACTCTATTCTATTCCTATGTTTTATGTATTTTGATTATGTATTTCATGACTTTTTATAATGTAATATATAGCATATTTTAACTTATAACATGTATTATTATGGAACCCCGAAGGTGTCATTGCAAGATATTGTGTGTGTATATCCAGAAAACGTGTGTTAATTTGACTAAATCGTGCTCTAATATTAATAGATTGTGTTCTCAATTTAGTAAATTGTACGCACTTTTTACTAAATCGTGTGCACAATTCACTAAATAGTGTGCTTATAAAATATATAATTTTATAGTGCGCTTATAAAAGGAGCGCACAATTTAGTAAAATGTGCACACAATTTACTAAATTGTGAGCACAATCTAGTAAAATGAGCGCACAGTAAAATAAGCACACAATATACTAAAAGGCACTCTATTTTAAAATTGAGAAGAAATCTTATATTTATTACATTGCCTGGCTAACTTTATTTGTTTGATATAAAATGTGTTATTTATCAAGAGTTTTATAAATATAACAATATTGCCGTTGCCTTGTGTTGATAATGTGTTTGTGTTGTGGCTAATGTTAATTTTAGAGTAAGATTGCTAAATCAAACATCAAAACACTGTATTTTAACATGTTGGTTATACATTTTTATTTACTTTCTATTTCTGCCTTGAATAGGACACAGTTATCAGATAAGAATGAAATGCATAACTATGGAAAGCACAATAAGACACAATCACACACACACAGACACACACACACATACACACACACACACACACACACACACACACACACACGCACACACTTTCAGGTAGCCCTCCCACAGTGAACAAAGAGCATGTGAGCTGGGAGCACAACATAACAGACTGTGGGAGCACGCTGAGACAGCTGGGTAAAATAAGATATCAGTTGAAATATGTGATCAAACATTGTCATCTCGTCTTGTCCAGGAAAAAAAAAAACATTCCGTCTCCTCTCTTCTTTTCCTAGACAGTATCACTGTGACATGGGTTAATCTGTCGCTGCTTTGATCTGCTGATAGAGGTTGTCTCTCAGGACCCCTGGGGGCTTCAGAGCTGACTTTTTATCTGCCTGAGTAGCAGGAGGCTCTCTGAGGCAAGTGTAATAATGTGATTAGTCATAATACCCACGCTGAGGACTGAGTGGTAACACAACCGCAGCATCAAAGAAATCAAAAGACATTTTTCAGACAGAGAGACTTGCCTTTTCAAGCCATCAGGCTAAAAACCTTGACAGTACAGGTACAGGTACGTAGACACACACACACACACACACACACACACACACACACACACACACACTCACAATTTGTTTATATTTATGTAAGAAAGGAAAGTCCACTCTGTGCATGACTAATGAAAATGAGTGTTGTTTCAGTTTTTTTTAGCCTACCTTCAAATGTTTTTACCAGTTCAAATGACTTGTGTCTTGAGGGCTACTGAATATGGCTACTTGTTGAAATCTAAATGAAATTGCATGGCAAGGCAAGACTATACATCATAAAGAGTTTAAAGAAAACATCTTCAGAGCAGCACAGAGGAAATAAACAAATCCAAGTCAATACACAACAACTCATAAATGCCTGTGTGTTGATTTGACCAAGCTAAAAGACAAAGGGTTACCAGACCGAAGAGGTGGCTGTGGTCTTTCTCCCTCATCACCTCCAGTAAGAGGCCCCAGCTTTTGGAAATGCCAACTCTGCTTAATGCCTATTTGCTGTCAGCCAATCAGGCTATCCATAGCTTGGACACACTCGTGCCAAGAAAAGCATCCAGAAACACTAACTAGCCAGAGAGAGAGAGAGAGAGAGACTGTAAAAAAGACAGAGAGAGGCCAGAGAGAGAGAGACAGGTCTGAACCTGGCTTGTCAGCAGATAGAATCAGATATGGCCTCATTTCCCTGGAAACCACCTCAAACCTGAGAACAGTAATTTCTCTTCCTCTGAAATTTTACTAGAAAAGTTCCTTCAGTTATGCAAATGAAACAATGCTAATTTAATTCAATACTGTTTTCCGCGCAGTAGTAGTGTAACAAGAGACAACCTGGTCTTTTTGTGTTTGTTTGTGTGTGTGTGTCTGTGTGATGTTATGTGTTTGCATGAGACAAAAGACAAATCTTGATCTGTGAACGCCGAAGGTGGATTGTCGAAGGTGGACTATCACACACCATATCACACAGACACTGAATTCCAATAAACAACAAAAGAGAAGTAAATATATTTACATATTTTTCTCCTCCTCCTCACCCCTCCTTCTCTCTCTCCCTTTCTCTCTCTCTCTTTCTCTCTTCGTGACACACCACTGATTTGTGTCTGATAGGTTTGAGGCTGCGGCTCTGGAGGTATGATGATGATGAAGATATCAGTCACCTGCATAGCGCTCCCCAGGGCCCTGCTGCCCACGAGCATTCCTCTAACCTGCCCTGATACACTGCTTTTACCTTACTGTGTGTGTGTGTGCGTGTGTGTGTGTGTGTGCGTGCGTGTGCGTGTGTGTGTGTGTGTGTGTGCGTGTGTGTGTGTGTGTGTATTAGTATGCATGCCTGTGTGTGACTTTGTTTATGGGTGTGCGTATGTGTCTGCTTGTTGTGTGTGTGTGTGTTTGTGTGTTTCTATGAAGTGTATCTTCTGTCTACCTCCATTGGTCTGACTCAGACAGCGGCCCCGTTTATCAGCAGGCCTCCGTCGTAGATCTGCCGTGCTGATGTCTGCTGGTGCAGAGATCCGCGCCTCATCATCCGCCTCCCAAGAACATCATGAGATGAGTGTAATCGCACGGCCCATCGCTGGGGCATTTGTAAAGCGAGATGAAAGGGCGGCGGGCAGAGAGAGAGGAGAGAAAAGATACAGATGCAGAAACAGGGCCGCTGTCACGCTAGGGAGAAGCCGATTCCCTCCCCGGACAATGCACAGGGATTAGTTCAAGGCACTTCAATTCCGGGCGGATTAGGAGCGCGAAGCTACTCCCCTTTTGTGCCGCTTGTCAGCCCGTGGCCTGAGGCGTCTCAGGTTTTTTTGTGTTTTGTTTTTGGAGAGGTGAAGCTCAACCCTGTGGAGAGCCCCATCGTCACGGTGACCTCATGGTGTAATTATTGTAGGGCAGAGCCGTAAGATCACACGGGTGTGTTTGTGATTCCTCACGTTAGGAATAGATGAGTGACAGTCGGCCCGTCAGATTACACTTAATGGCACGTTGCATTGTCTAGGAGTAGCTGAAAAAGTCTGATACTTTTGCGTTCAGAAAAGGAGTTGTTTGCATTGGCTACAGATTCCGAGTCCAAACTGTTTAAGTGGCTTTGTACTTTCTCCAGCATTTGGCCCAAAAGAGCAGAAAAGAGTCATTAAAAGAGTGATATATAAAAAAAAAAAAAAAAAAAATATATATATATATATATTTACACCGTATATATTAAAAGAGTAAATATTAAAATAGTGTCATTGGCACACCAGAAACATCCAACAGACAGACAGTCTGCAGAGACATGATAGGAGGAGAATACATCCCTACATATCTGTCTGCATCTCCTTCCTGAAACACAGGAGATGCACCTAAAAAAAATACACGCGTGCACACGCGCATTCACGCACGCACACACACACACACACACACGCACACACACACACACACACACACACACACACACACACTTACACCCACATATGGATACACAGTACACATAAAATACAGTAATCAGAAACACATGTGGCAATCCTATACAGGGACACATGTAAACACACACAGACATGCACACACACACACACACACACACACACACACACACACACACACACACACACACACACACACACACTTTGTTTGTATGTCTATGTGTTCTGCTGGCTAAAGTCAAGGTCATGTTACAGTCATTGTCAGGCAGGCTGAGCCGCACTGTAATTGCATGCTTGTGTTTCCACTGAGTATTTCCAAACGCTCGACTCATAAAGAGCAATATAAAAAGAGGGAGGAACTTGAAAGAAAAATGTTTGCATCTGGGTAAGTGCAACCGGTTTACGGGCTACGAGAGGAGATGTCTCCATCCGCTCACTAAAAGCTAAGAAACAGCGCATGGTCTGTTACTGTGAGAAAAGGTGATTAGAAAATATCTGCCATAGTTTTTGTTTTTTCCCCTCTTTTTTTCCAAATTGC